>NC_058133.1:504129302-504167298 GCF_016433145.1 Gracilinanus agilis | reverse complement strand
AGGAGAGCACAGGAGAGCACAGGAGAGCACAGGAGAGCACAGGAGAGCACAGGAGAGCACAGGAGAGGAGAGGAGAGAGGTTTTATATACATAAAAGCCAGTCCTTTTTAGGAACATTCAGTCATCTTTGATAAAGGGGGAAAGAGGAAGAGAAAACCAGTTGAGTATAATAGGATTTTTGAATTGCTGTTTCATGTTTTAAGTATCATCAATAGGAGATCATGAGACTTCTGGGTTTTAAGTATCCTTTTGTAGTTAGAGTTAAATAGAAAGGACCTACTTTGTATATTAAGCAACTTTCCAGAAGGGAGATTGTTAATCTCTTTTGGGAAGACCCTAGACATGAGCCAACCCCTAAGCTTTATTTAAGAAACTTTCCCCAGAGTTCTAGTTCTGATGTTAGGGCATAATGAACCAGGACCTCTGATTGTACTTGCCCTTTTTAAATGGCCAAAGCCCTTGTCCCATCCCCCTTGGAACCAAAGAACAAGTTCTTATAGGATTACTTTTATTGAGTAAGCATAGCCCTCCTTCCAAGAGAAAACATGACCTGAAACAGGATCTGGGTGGATGAGGAGATGGGGAGGCAGACATGTGAAGGGGCAAGAGTGAACTGAAGTAGAGAATGGGACTCTATCATCATTTTCCATAATAGTTTTTTAAGAGAATAGAATCCTAAATTAATTTTTTAAATAAGTAAAAGAAGAAAGAGGATGGCTGAGGGTCCTGGAGAATCTCAGTTAGGTTGCCAACCTGCAGGTCTTCTCTTTCCTAGGCCCCATCTGTGACTGCCCCTTGACTCCAGGAAAGTGGCTGCTTTGTATTCTGGCAATGAAAAGAAAGATGACTAAATGGAAATGACATAACTCATGCATGCCATTGAATTTCATTTGTTCTGGATTCAAATAGACAGCTGTTTTATTATTCCCAAGACCTAGGTAATTTGCCTTCGAGAAATTCCAGGCTTTCAGAGAAAAAGGTTTATATTGTACTTCAAAGAAAATGTATCTGCAGTTAATTCATGGGTGCAATTTGGAGTCCTCTCTCCACTAGGTGGGCTGCTGACCCTGAGCACATATATTAGACTCTTAATTGTCATTCGACAAATGCCTGTTAAAGAATGGATGGAATAACAACCCCAAAACAATTCTCAGAGGGGTCTGTTACTCACTCAATCAATTCTTTTGTCTTCATGATGACAGACACTGCAAAGGAGAGCAATGAGAGAGAATTACCCCTTTTCTTTCTTTAGTTCTTCCATAGCAGTGGATGGAATTGGATCAGTCAGTCAACTAGCACTTAGCTAGGTCATTTGCTAGCTAGAAACTGGATGTGCACTTTGGCTCCATGTGGAAAGCAAATATGCTCTAGTCCCTTACTAAAGATTATGCATGAACAAAAACTCCTTGAAAATCTCTTGGCCCCAAGATGGTGGTCTGTGCCAAAAAGTATTACCTACTAATCCATCCATCAAAGAATCATCTATCAAAAAGAGAGGGAAAACTTCCACTTATCTCACCTCCTTTAAGTGTGTTCCTTGAGTTCTCTCTTAGACTTTCCAAAATGGGAAAGGGATTTTTCTTCCCTCTCCTTTTCCAGTAGCAACTGTGATAGCTATGAGCACCTAGAAATAAAAGCAAGACTGAGACTAAACCTCAAGTTCCTGGCCACCTCTTTGGGTTTTTGTCTCTTTCTCTGAATACAAGTATCTAAACAGAAATCCTGAGATGAATGTTCACTGCCCTTCTGGTTCCCTAATGATATCAAGAGAGCAAGTAGTGGCTGCTAGTTGCCCATTGTGAGGTTATCTAATATAAACAATCACCCGAAAGCCTTCAGTGATGGAGAATTCATTGACTGGGATGGTGGTGGTGATTGTACTTCAGACTCTAAGAGGACCAAAATGACATCACTAGGGTGTTGTCATTTTTTTTTGACTAAAGCATAAATTATATTTAAGAGAGGCAGAGTTGCACAAAGTCAGAATCATCGAGTCTAGTGACAAGACAGAAGTCAGGATGAATGGTCCAGAAGGCAGTGGATGACTCGGACATCTTCGTTATCTAACAACCAAGCTCTAAGTGTTCCTCAGCACCTGCTTCAGCTATCTTCAAGACCACTGGAACAAATTGTTCTCAGCTGCCCCTTCTACCAGGGGAAATCTTCCCATGCTTGGTGTAGACACCCCTGTAACTCACCTATGGATTTGAGACCTGTCAGTTACCCTCAACCTGGTTTAATCTGCCCACTGAGATAATTCACCAGAAGGTAGCTGTTGTGCATACTACATACAGCCTCTTGGAGCCTCAGGTGAGAGCTGGGTAGCAGGTGATCACCAAAAGAGAAAAGTAGCCTTGAAAAGAGCTCAGTAAGCTTTCACATCAGAGACACTGTTTCTCTCAGAACCATTAAGAATTTTCTTCTTATGTAACAGGCTATTTGGATAGATATCAGAGACAACAAATCCCAGAATTCCCAGTGAGTACTCAGCCTTGTCAATGGCTTGTTATATTATATGGGGAAGAAATATGTCTCTTTGCAACATCTACCTTCTAGGGCAAACAAAAACTAGTCTCATCTTTCTTCCATGTGACAGTCTTTTAAATAATTCAAGATGACAATCCTAGTCTCCTCCTCCACTAAACTTTATCTTCTCCAAGCAAATATCATGATTTGTCTTGTAACATAATTTCAAATCTACACACACACACACACACACTAGACAAGTTGCCTGCCAATAGATAAACGAATTGATCTAGGAATTGCCAACAGGCTAGAAGACAACTGGGGGTGTGGATGGTGCTTTATCACATTATAAAACTGGAAAGAATTTAAGCAAGACTTTGCCTTTTCTGGAATATCTAAGATGCAATACACACACACACACACACACACACACACACACACACACAAAACAAACATGCACACATATAACATGTTCAGCTCTAAAATTCTACGACACTATGAACTGGAGGGATGGGATGGCTCTTGGATTCTTGCTCTGACAATCTATTTGGAAGCTGGCCTTTTTCTGTGACTCTGGCACCCTCACACTCTCTCCCCTTTTTCCCCCGGGTTGGATGGATACTTCTGTGGCCAGGAATAAATTGTCCGGCTTTGAAAATTAGCCTATTCTGTGGCTTCCTTTATATTTATGCCCTTTCTCAGTCTGCATGGCATGATGTTTCAGTTTAGACATTAGAGGAATATCTAGCCCACACTTTTTTGTCCTGTTCATGAACTATATATTCATGTAAAGTCATGAATAATTATATACTACATATATACATATGGGTAATGCACTGAGTCATTGATTCATCTGGGCAGATATGTCCCAAGAACGGCAGTTCTGCCCTCAATCCCAAGATCACCAGCCCTGCAGCCATGGACCAGGGGAACAAAAAAAGGGGCCTCCCATGCCCATCACCACCAACTGCAACTAGTGTCCAAAGCATCAAGGCAACCTAAGGAAGAGAGATGAGTTGGCATTGCCAGGTAGGTCAAATCACTACCTCTTTGTAGACCCAGGGAAGATAGCCTAGAGCAGGGGTTCCCAAACTTTTTTGGCCTACCACCCCCTTTCCAGAAAAAATATTACTTAGCCCCCTGGAAATTAATTTTTTTAATTTTAATAGCAGTAAATAGGAAAGATAAATGCGCCTGTGGTCATCACCACTCCCCTGGATCACTGCATCACCCACCAGGGGGCAGTGGCGCCCACTTTGGGAATCACTGGCCTAGAATCAAGAATACTAGGAATTTCATCATCTCTCAGATGCCTGGCTGGGCTGTCAGCCCAGCTCCAAAAGTCATTTTCTAAGGGAACAGCCCATGTGGTGATACGATCTGGCAACTGCCTCTGGAGGTATCACAGTCTTCTACTCCTCAGCAGACATAACTATTGAAGACCTAGAAAAAAAAGTCCTTGGCACTATTTTGGCACTAAATTTGGTATCTATTTGATAACTTGGCACTAAATATTTCAGTCTCATAATGAGATTCCATTTAATCAGTAGAAGCCACTTTAAAGAAGACGTGTTCAGGGGGCAGCTGGGTAGCTCAGTGGATTGAGAGCCAGGCCTAGAGACAGGAGGTCCTGGGTTCAAATCCGGCCTCAGACACTTCCCAGCTGGGTGACCCTGGGCAAGTCACTTGACCCCATTGCCTACCCTTACCAATCTTCCACCTATAAGTCAATACACAGAAGTTAAGGGTTTAAAACGAAAATAAAAAAAAAAATTAAAGAAGACGTGTTCCCACCTACTTTGCGGCTGCACCCTAAGGATCATGGACCATTTCTATCTGACTTGTTGCTGAAACTTCCTATATGTTCTGTTTCTCCTTATTAAACCATGAGCTTCCTAAGGTCAGAGACTGTCTTGCTTTTTTAATCTGTATTTTCAGAGCTTAACAAAGTGCTTTGCAGTAATAAGCACTTAATAAAATTTTTTTATTCATTTCTTTCATTCATTAATGGAGCAAGAAACTATTTCATAAAGAAAATGACTTTCCCCATTTGACCAACTGCTGAATAAAATTCTGGGCAATTTACCTGCTAAATTGAATAAGTCGTTTTTATTCCACAGCACTCCTCTTTTTACTTTCTGTCCCTCCCTTTGCTTAATTAGGAATTTCAATGAGCCCCAAATGTCAGGAAAAGTCAGTCTGCAACCTGGAAAGGTGCGATCCCGTCAGTTTCCTTTCTAGAGACTATGGGTGGGAGGAGGGAGAAAAGGTGTTCTTTGTGTGAGTTAATAACCCCAACATGTCAGTCACCTACATTGGTCCCAAGCCCCAGGTCTGATGAGCCTTTAACAACTCTTAAGGCATGAATACCCTTGCTTCTAAATCAGCTGAGGAACTGGGAGGTGATGGATAAAGAAGGGAAATTTCAGTTCAGGAAAATAGTCATCATTATAATTATATATATATACATATATATATATATATGAATAACAGCTATCATAATTACCATTGGAAGAGGAAATATGATATAGTGGTTAGAGGTCTAATTTTAGGAACTAGAGTCTTTAAGAAAGACCTACTACAGGGGCAGCTGGGTAGCTCAGTGGATTGAGAGCCAGGCCTAGAGACGGGAGGTCCTGGGTTCAAATCTGGCCTCAGACACTTCCCAGCTGTGTGACCCTGGGCAAGTCACTTGACCCCCATAGCCCACCCACCCTTACCACTCTTCCACCTAGGAGCCAATACACAGAAGTTAAGGGTTTAAAAAAAAAAAAAAGAAAGACCTACTACAAAAAGTCCGATAAACTAAACTCCAAAAGATTTATAGCCGAATTTTTTGTGATAGTTAGATTGGAAGCAAAGTAGCTGCCCATCCGTTGGGGTGCGGCTCAACCAAACTGGGGTATGTGAATGTAATGGAAAACTATACTACCATGCTGAAAGAAAGGATATGCATGATGAATACAGAGATACCTGGAAAGATCTACATACATTCTTGCAGAATGAAGTTGGCAGAGCCATGAAAACAGTATACACATAAGTCAATGGAAGAAGACACGAAAAAAATCAAACTAAATATATCAAAATTGTAAAAATCAAGCAAGACTCAAAGGAAGAGATATGGAAGTAGGAAGCCCACATGGCTTATGTTTTCAGATTTTCTCCACTGAACTGTATTGTTCACTTATACTGATATTTTTCCTCTCTAAAAATGCCCCCCATTTTTTGGCATATGTTATGGCTCTCATGGAAAGCGGAAAGAAACAAAACATGAGATACGAGGATGAAATTAGAAACAGAAAACATCAATAAATAATTTTTAACAATAAAAGACTCACTATGTGCCTGGCACTGCTAAGCACTAGGATACAAAGAAGAAAGAAATGGTCCTTGCATTCAGAAATCAAAGTTTTTATTTGGGAGGGGAGGGAGAAGATAGACATTCAAGTTCCGCCTCTGGCAAGTTTTGGCTTTGTGACCCTGGGCTAGTCTTTAACCTCACAGTGCTCTGGGCCATTCAACAAAACTATAAGTGGCAGAGTCTCAACAGAAGGAGTTTCATTCCCCCGAAAGTTATTTTACAAATGAAATTATATCAAAAGTAAATAAATAATGGCTTATTCTATAAATAGTACTTTAAGATTCACAAAACACTTTATATATATATATATGCATAAATATATATATAATTATTACTGTGCCTTGGAATGATCTTCCATCATAAATTAATAAATTGGTATCATTTGTATAAAGCTACCTTCTATAAATCTGATTAATATGAATTGGTTTCCTATAGCCAATTCACTTACACTGATTAAAATCAAGCTTTTGAATCTAAAAAGCTGAAGACCAAACTAAGACCCACTAAGGCATAGATTTGGTCTTCTGATCTCTCTCTTTACCATTTATTAGCTATAATAGAAAAGAGAGGAAAAAATTTCTCTGATTAAGAAGCAAATCATGAAAATATCATTGTGGAATCTCTTGGCTAAAATATCTTAAATGTGTTTATTATTTAATTGTTAAATAATCTTTAAACATTTAAAATATTTTAGTGGCTAAAATAGCAACACCATTTCCAGACTCCATGCCTTCACACTGTCTGTCCTCCATGCCTGGCACACTCTCCCTGCTCATCTCTGCCTTCTGGTTCCCCTCGCTACCTTCAAGTCTCTACTGAAGTCCCACTTTGTCCTGGAAAAGAAGTCTATGCCAATTCTCCTTAACCTTTGACCCTTCTCTCTAGGATCATCTCCAAATTATCCTGTACACATCTTATTTTCACATTGGTTTTTGCATTTAGTTTCCCCCATTACACTGAGAGCTCCTTCAGAGAAGAAGTTGTTCCTCAAGGAAGGAACAAAGAAAGTACTCAACTTGGTTTCTCTGTGCTTATCTCCCTCATGATTGACTCATCTTCTCCTTCATCTTTTGGGGAACATTTTTTTCTTACCTGATTTGCAATTGAAACTAAGGGCTGACCATTTCCAGTTCAGGATCATTAGGCTCCAGTAAGGATGGATGGCTGATATCCTTGGGCACACGAAGTTACCCAGGGCTGGCCTCACCAGCTGCCACTGTGAGTCTCAATCCCAGTTGGTGAGTTTGCTCAAAAGACTGATGATGACCATTCATGGCCCCTGTCGCCCATACCTACTCCTTAAGATCATCTCAGGAATTGGCTTGGAGGGTTAATGATCCCTTGATGGGAAGATCCCTTGGGAATGATGCCTTGATCCATCTCCCAAATTAAGATCCAGGCTTTTAAGAGAGATCTGAAGCTAGCCAGGTCTCGGGCCAGTGTTCCTAATTCCCTCCAAAGGCAGGTCACATCAGAGTTCAGATGACTGTAACAATTACAATAGTATTTGATCCCTTTCTATGACAAGCTTGAATAATGGACAGCACATGGCTTGCCATATCGTAGACTTTCCAGTAATTTATCTTGAAGTTGATGTCAGGATCCAGACTTAGTTTCTACTTCTCTTTACTGGGTTTTTTTTTTCATTTTCCTAATTTCCTGCTCTTGGATTTTTCTCAAGAAAGTTCTTGTTTGTTTGTTTTTTATAAAAATGAACTTTTGATCATATTTCTCAGAAGATAATTCTTTGGAGATGTCACAGTGACTGCAGAACGAGGAAGACTTATTATCATTGACAAGGCATTTGACCAAGAACAAATGTCCTTCATCTAGAGAAGTTTCAATTTCTCATATATAAAAACCCTCTTAGAGTAGGGAAGTAGATTTTTTAATATAATTTAGCTTCAGGTACCAATGAGAGATTCATTCACTTGGTGGTGTAGAGGAATGAATAAAACTTTGTCTCCATTTCCAGGGTTGGGATTCCCACCTCCAATATATACACACAAACAAAACACACACACACAATAACAAAAACAATAAGAGAAAATTATCAGCAGACTACCCACAGGTACCTATGTCTAATCAAAAGGAGTTCTCATGAATAATAGCCTCAAGTGGTCCATTTGATGGATCCTGAGTGAATTAAATGAGGACAGTGAAAAGGAGTGGAAGGCCTTCTAAAGGTGACATTAGAACTCTTCTGAAAAGATGCCAGAGCCCCTGTTCATGATCCTAATGGGTTGAGGAGAAAGCCTTCTACATCTTCTATCAGCTCTTGAGTTTGTTGAACTCCTCTCAGCTCTCAGTCTGCATTCCCAAAACTATGGCACATGAACCCTCCCCAGAGAACTTTGGATCAAAGTGCCAGCACTCCTAAAATGGTGAGGCCTTGATTTTCACTTTCAACAATGCTAAACTTAATATTTACAAAGCTGGACTCTAGAGAAAGAGGTTCTTAATGGGTGACCGTGAGACTTTAAACTATTTGGAATCCTTAGCTCTGTAATGAACAATAATCTAGTATAAATTCAACTATTAAGCATCAAGTTCATGGACCATTAGAGGGCTCTTTATCCCAACATCCAAGGTTATCTACAATCAATTCCATAGATAGAAATATTATAATTAATAATCATCCTAAATATGTTCTAGATTAGCTCTCCTAGACCCAACTGGGAGGCAGGCTTTTTTTCAATATCTGGCTCAAGGAGAAGAAAGGAAAGAGAAAATAGAAGAGGAGAAAAGGAGAAAGAAAAAAACCAGATCTCTACTACTTGGCTTAGCTCTTTTCAGAGAAGGCCCAGATCAATAAGCAAAGCTGAGGAGGAGGCCCAGAAGGAAAGGGAAGAAAAGTGTGAATAGAACTACCAGGCTCTGGCTTTCTCTGAAGCCAGTGACAGTGACAGGAAGGAAGGTCCAAACTCTGGAAGCCCTGACTACTTTCATGTGAATTAGGTCCTCTGCTCAATTATGTCTCCTTTTAGCTTTATCCTTAGAAACGATGCAATGGCTGCCTGTGTTGGAAACAATGGGAATCCAAATTGAAAGCTCCACCACCAGAAGCTTGAAAAGGAGTCTGACTCCTCTTAAGGGGAAAGAAATCACTTCCCTCTTCAAGGTCACCAGTACTGAGTCAAGAGGATCAATCCCCATAGCTATGACAGGAAACAGTTCCCATCTTGAGGCTATCCCCCCAACTTGACACTTTTAGGTTTGCATGTTGGGTATCCATGTTGGGTGGTGACTACTCCTAAATTCAAGGTTCTCAAAGGATCTGCATGCCTGAAACTCTAGTTCTTTAGGTCTCACGCCTCACCTATCTATTTGTTATTAATAGTCAGCTAAAAGACATAATTTGTTCAAAGAAATGGCTTGTAAGAACAGTAGCTTCTTCTCTCTGTCTCTGTCTGTCTGTCTCTCTGTCTGTCTTTCTGTCTCTGTCTGTCTGTCTGTCTGTCTCTCTCTCTCTCCCCCAACCCCATCCTTTTCTGAATGTGGTGTCTACAACTGAGCAAAGTGCTCCAAAGTATGACACCATGAAGGGAGGGTGGGGAGAGAAGAAATGACCAAACCACACACTCAGGCTCTCTGGTAGATGCTCAGGAGTGAAGGTCTACAAAGCTTCCAGACTTCCTGTCTAGATAATCTTTCCTATCTGGGACCTGCAATCTTAGCTTTTTTTTAAAACCCTTAACTTCTGTGTATTGGCTCCTTGGTGGAAGAGTGTCACACAGCTGGGAAGTGTCTGAGGCCAGATTTGAACCCAGGACCTCCCGTCTCTAGGCCTGGCTCTCAATCCACTGAGCTACCCAGCTGCCCCCTACCCTTTCTCTTTACAGATGAAGAAATTGAGGCACATAGATGTTAAATAATTTACCATTTTAGAATTAATACTATTTGTTGGTTCCAAGACAGAGGAGTGGTAAGGGTAGGCAATGGGGGTCAAGTGACTTGCCAAGGGTCACACAGCTGGGAAGTGTCTGAGGCCGGATTTGAACCTAGGACCTCCTGTCTCTAGGCCTGGCTCTCAATCCACTGGGCTACCCAGCTGCCCCAATCTTAGCTTTTTAAAGATCACTAAGGATGTGACCCATTTTTGGCTAGTACATGGTAAGTTGCCCTTCTAATTCTGCTGCACTGTAAAGGGCCAGCAGGAGATAAATGCCTTTTCACTGTGTGAATTAATGTGTTCATGTGTAAACATATTGACATTCTATTGTGTTATGTGATTACAATCAACTCAGATGGGGATGGCAAGTAGGGAGTCAGTTTGTCCCCACCACAAACAGACAATTGTTCCCCTCAGTCTATGATGCACTGGAAATAACGAATGGCTGAGGATGAGAGGAAAAGGAGGCTTTTTTATCAACCTTATCCTCTAGGTTCCTTCTCCAGTCTGATGTGAGAAAATGAAGTCAAAGGCCATAACGAGCTGGTATTTATTATAGATAGCATTGTATGTTGGGGTAAGGAGTCCCCGATGGTCCATGGACCTGATGCTTTGTGGTTTGATTGATGCTAAATAAGTGGTCATTACAGAGCTAAGGATTCCCAAACAGTCTAAAGTCTCATGGTCTCTCTCAGGAAACTAGTTCAGTTCATACTTCTGCTTGACTGGTCATCTTGGGATGGTAAATGTGGGTTCCTATTGTGAAATAAAGAAGCTGGCACAGAGCCTGAGACACCTTCCTGGCTGGCACAGGATCCTCAATTAGATCCTATACCATTCTTGGAAAAGATACATTCAGTGACTCTGCACTGTGTATGTCTCATTATAGTGGTGGGATGTGCTAATGTATCCCTCTTCCTCCACTCCTCCACATAGGAAGAAGAGAAGACCAAGCCTTAGGCAGCCTACATAACTGGCAATTTTGCCCTTAAACTCTACCTGGAATCAAAATAGGACTGAAGGAAATTAAGCCCACTGATGTCTGAAATTGGCAGCTCTGAGCCTAGCAGTGACAAAGGTCCCAACAGTGAGGATGCTCCTGCCCACCAATGAGGTCCCAGAGTGCCCTATGGTTGGAACGTCCTCCTCAAGCAGGTCATTTATAAATTAGATGAGAGGGACCTTTAGGAATACATCTCTCCCAGTGCAGATGTGCACTGTTGGTCTCCGGTCAACTTGGGATGTGGAAGAATGGCAGGATAACTAATATCAAGCAGCCTTTCTCCTCAAAGGCTAATTTGTAAAAATAATAATAATTTTAATTTAAAATCCTATCCCATTTTCAGCCCTCTGCCACTACCTAGGAAAGAGTAGTCAATGAACCCATTAACTCAAGCTTGAATGTTGGAAACTTATCCTGATTGTTGGATCTGTTTCCTGACCAATGTTATCTTCCTCAATGGTGTAACCTATCCCTGTTGGTGAGGAGGGCCTGCATACCCATTTATATTTGGTCTGTAATAATGAAAGTAAAATATCAAATGTAATATAAATTTTAAAAAGATTGTGGTCGCCATTTATAAAATTAACTCTCAAGTCAGGAGTCTGTTTGTAGCTCTTAACAATTAAGTTTTAATAAAACTGGTGATAAAGTAAAAAGAGGGAAATGTAGGAAAGAGACAGAAAATACCACCTGGCTAAAATACCTAAGCCAAATCAGGAAGCTGAAATCCAAAGCCCGCCAAGTCACCAAGCCCTCAAAAGCCCTCGAGCACACAGGAGGCACCTGAGCTCCTGCTCCTTACCACACCACACCTTTTTCTTCCTCTGCTCCTCCTTCATGCCATGTACACAAGCAAAAGGGGATGCAGATTAGGAGTTGCATGGGGAGGATGAGCCTGAGGAGTGGATTTTATTTACACAGGTCCAGTTGTCTCATGTCACCTTATTGTCAGGTAGACCATGCAGAGAAAGCCTGTATGGCATTCTGAGATTAGTCTTTCTTGCAGCAAGCCGCTTCTGTTCTAGAAATGCCTGTCCTCTGTGTAGCACCCTCTTTTCTAGAATCTTTTGTGCTTAAAATCTTCCATGTTGGAAATATCCATGTTCCATGCAAATACACTAACTGAGTTATGGTTAGGGAGCCTGTGATCCCAGAGGTATGAAATCAATCAATGATTCTAAAATTATAGATCTTATAAAATTGCTGGCCAAGGGACCATATTGAGGTGTTGTCCTTATATGAGTAGACTCCAATTTCCCTGCCCTGAACTAGGAAGAATGACAAGAGCCAGGTGTAACTTGGATGTCGGGTCAGAAAGGTGCCTCATATAGGACAGACCTCTTCAGTATCAAGCATAGTTCTCAATCTCCTTCATTCTCCTGCCATGGCATGAAGATGATCCCATCCAAGGCAATGTCACCTCTCTGCTGGCTGAAGAATGGATCGTGTCCTCTTCGGGGATAACAGTATACAAGGTCATCCTTTTCTCTGTTGGGACAGTTATGTAGAATATTCAGACAATTCTCACTTTGTGTTGGATCATCCTACAGACCTCTACTTAGATCCATTTTTATATCATGTGACTTTGTTCCTACCCACCCACTTTTCTTAGCCTTTTTAACAAGGGCAAACATGAAAAAAAAAATGCCTTTCCACAAGTCGGAAAATGTACTAAAATGTGGACATATTAAATAGTTATTCTTTCCATATTGTAGCACCCTTCAGATTGACAAAAGTGAAAAATCCACGTTAAAGTTTTGGGCCCTCTCCATACCAGAGAAATCTGAATTTTTTTCTGGTCTTTTATAAGGTGTTCACAATATCAGATTATAAATTGGGGTTAAGTATGCATTTCGGGAGTTTCTAAACTTTTTCTGTCATCTGCTGGCCTTCACGTGTCATCAGTAGCTTTCTGCACAACTCCCCCCAAATTTCCATTTAATTTCTTATACTGGCCCATGATATGTGGAAAGCGCAAGGGGGAAAGTTGTGATGTGGAAGGGATAACCCTACTGTACTATAATAAACAGAATTACGAAGTGAAAGTTAAAGTTAATGGTAAAGGGCAGCTGGGTAGCTCAGTGGATGGAGAGCCAGGCCTACAGACGGGAGGTCCTGGGTTCAAATCTGGCCTCAGACACTTCCCAGCTGTGTGACCCTGGGCAAGTCACTTGACCCCCATTGCCTACCCTTACCACTCTTCCACCTAGGAGCCAATACACAGAAGTTAAAATAAAAAATAAATAAATAAACAAATAAACAAATAAATAAACAAACAAATAAATGAATGAATGAATGAATAAACAAACAAACAAATAAACAAGCAAACAAACAAACAAATAAATAAATGAATGAATAAATAAATGAGTAAATAAATAAATAAATAAGCAAGCAAATAAATAAATAAATGAATGAATGAATGAATGAATGAATGAATGAATGAATGAATAAATAAATAAATAAATGAAGTTAATGGTAAAAAATACACAGTATTATATGGTAAAATTAACTCAGGGGTGCACCTACTGCCCCTTCCCCACCCGCTATACCTAGCCTTTACCACTGGTGGTTTTATGAAGCCCCAGAGAAAGGTTTAGACAACACTCTCTTTTCTTCCTCATATATCTGATGATATTTCCCTCAACTAGTCTTTGAACTTTTAAAAATCTTGAAGTACTTAGATCCATCTTATTTAATACAAGAAAAAACTTTACCCAAGTGATCAGATGTTCCTGCAGACTGTTTCATTGTTCAGCCACAGGTTCCACAGCATCCCTTTCTTCTTCTCCAATCTCTGCAGCCAGCAGTTCAAACAGATCCCCATTTGACAAGTTCTTCTCCAGGAGACTCAAAACAACTCCTCCACCTCATTCTCATTCATTTCTAGCTCCTATTCTTGTCCTAATTTTACAGTTGTGTGATTCACTTCTTCGAATATTTCACTTTTGTCAAATCCATGAAAATGAGGAATGAACTGTGGGCACCTTTTTTCAAACTCTTTTCATACATGTTTCACTTATATCGTCCCATACCTTTCAGAATTCTTATGTAAAGTCAAATTTGTGTCATGTGAATCTACATAAAATAAGAATTGTCTGTATTCCTGTATTCCTTTTGCCATCATCTCTCATCTCATGTCTCTGAATTCACGTCCCATCTCATATAATTTAGAACTGCAAAGATCTTTGTTGCTATTCTGTTGTTTCAGTCATGTCTGACTCTTTGTGAACACATTTGGGGTTTTCTTAGCATTAGATACTGGAGTGATTTGTCATTTCCTTCTCCAGTTCCATTTTACAAATGAGTAAACTGAGACAACCAGGGTTAAGTGACTTGACCAGGGTCACAGACCTAGTAAGTATCTATTGCCAGATTTGAATTCACAATTACTGGCAACATGACCAAGTTAATCACTTAATGGCACATTTCCTGGTATGAGGTTTAAAAAAAGCTTGTAACAAAGTCCCACTATTTTTTTAATTCTTAAACTCATGTCTTTTGTTTTATATTACCTTTTTTTTCTTCTCCCTCCTCTCTCCTATACATTAACCCCTTCCCTTATAATAAAGATTTTTTTAATCAGCAAAAGCAATCAACACATAAACCATGTCTAATAATGGATGTAATACTACATACCCATAGTCCTCTCCCTTTGCAGTAGAGCGAGTGAAGCACATTTTCTCAGACCTTGTCCATGGCCAAACTTATTGTCAGTATAATGATATAATATTAAGTTTCAGGGAATTTTTTCTTTAGAATAATCATTATTACATTGTGTCTTGGTTCTTACTTCACTTTCTATCAGTTCATATAACTCTTCCTGTGTTTCTTTGGATTCCTCCCAATTGTTTTTCATGGCTTAGAAATATTCTAATCACAATCATGTACCACAATTTGTTCAATCATTCCCCAACGATGGACATAGATTTTGGTTTTAGTCCTTTGACAAAAACTCTTTCTCAGGGGCAGCTGGGTAGCTCAGTGGAATGAGAGTCAGGCCTAGAGACGGGAGGTCCTAGGTTCAAATCTGGCCTCAGCCACTTCTCAGCTCTGTGACCCTGGGCAAGTCACTTGATCCCCATTGCCTACACTTACCACTCTTCTGCCTTGGAACCAATACACAGTATTGACTCCAAGACGGAAGGTAAGGGTTTAGGGTTTTTTTTAAACCCTTAACTTCTGTGTATTGGCTCCTTGGTGGAAGATTGGTAAGGGTAGGCAATGGGGATCAAGTGACTTGCCCAGGGTCACACAGCTGAGAAGTGGCTGAGGCCAGATTTGAACCTAGGACCTCCCGTCTCTAGGCCTGACTCTCAATCCACTGAGCTACCCAGCTGCCCCAGGTAAGGGTTTAAAAAAAAAAAACTCTTTCTCCTGTTCTGCACTGCTATCTTTTAGGTTCTAGCTGTGGAAATGATAATAAAGGACAGAGGAAGATTGTTTTTTAGTTTCCTGGGGCACTGAGAGGTTATTAAGCAATTTGCTTTGTGTCACCTAGCCAGCTTGTATTAGAAATGGGATTTGAATCCATGTCTTCCTAACTTTAAGACCAACTTCTATCATGGACTCTATCATGTATTATTATGTATTCTAGTTATCTGTTATTTTATCTAGCTATCTAGTTATTTCTTTACTCCCCACCACTGCCGCCACCACCATTAGACATTAGCCAAAAAGCTCCAGGAGGGCAGAGAAAGTATCTCCCCCAGTGCCTAGCATGGTGACCCGTACACACCCAGCAGTTAATAAATGTCTGTTCAATTGACTTGACCTGACTGCAATGTAGAGTACCCTCTTCTCTCCCCATCTGGCCTCACCTGGATACCTCCCCATCATTACTATCTGTGCCTTGCTCAGGAGAGGATACTCAGTAACCGCTGGCTGACTGATAAAACACTTGGGTCAACTTCGCATTGTTTTCATCTCCTTTTGAGGGTCTGGGACCCCTTTAGATGATGCCACCGTCTCCACCCTCTCTATTGAGCGTCTCTCATGTGAAGATCCGAGGTCCTATCCTTCTTGTGAACTTGAACGGTTCCCCCTCTGCAGCAGGACCCTGGGAAAAGGCAATCGCTTGCTCCTGTATCCTCTTCTTTAGCAGCACGAACAGAAGCAGGAGTCACCTTGGAGCAAAGGTGGAAATCATTAGCATCACTGACTGGGAACAGCTGCTGAGTTTCAAAGGTAACCTCAGGTAATGATGCTGCCACATTGCACTCCATACCGCCAGCAGCTAACCCCTTGGAATCTGATGGGACCTCCACGCACACGTAAATCAGGCGCCGAGCGCTGGCATCCAGCGCCCATTTGTCATAGGCTACACTGATTAGCAATTCCAAAGATGAAATCTTGACTGCCAAGCATGGCTATGGCTACATCCTGAAGTTAGCTGAAGGATATTCAAGAGCTTACGATCATATAATTTAGAACTGTAAAGATTTTTATTGCTATTCAGTTGTTTCAGTCATGTCGGACTCATTGTGACCACATTGGGGGGTTTCCTTAGCAAAGATACTGCAATGATTTCTCATGTCCTTTTCCAACTCCATTTTACAAATAAGGAAACGGAGGCAACCAGGGTTAAGTGACTTAACCAGGGTCACAGAGATAGTGTCTGTGGCCAGACTTGAATTCACAAAGATGAGTCTTCCTGATGCCGGGTCTAACATTCTATCCATTGTGTTAAGATTATCTAATCCTCCCAGCTCATTTTTTTTCCTATGCCAGACCTATGATTTCATTAGTTTGGGGAACTCCTGGTGAATACATTTTTCCTATCAATGCAGATCGAGAACTGTTCTGTCATTTATAGTTCTAGATAGTTGCCCGAGAGTGGGAAGAAGGGAAGGACCTTGAGGTTAAATAATTTGCCCAGAGATATAAAACTAGTACGTGTCAGAGAGAGGACTTGAATGTAGGTTTTCCCGATTCCAAGACTCTATCCACGACAACACGCTGCCTCTCACCACCTCTAACCCTAATTTTAAAAATTAGAAAACTGGGGCCCAGAGGTAAAGCAACTTGGCCCAAGTTGCAAAATTTTATGCTAAAAAAACTAGGACTTGAAATTTAGTCCTTGTTACAGAAAGCAGAAAAGGGAGAGATCACTAATAAACTCAATAAACACAAGATTTAAATGATGCTGCTCAGTTTCCAGCTCTCTTTGATGTATTGTTTTCCCCATGAGAAGGTAAGCTCTTTGAGGGCAGGCGCCATCTTTCTTTTTGCTTTTATTCGTATTTCCAGCTTCACACAGCGACTAATGTATAGAAAACACTTGGTAAATGGTTTTTGACTAACCTTCTGACCATCCACATCCTTGTACCAAAAACTGCTACTGAGGCTGCCATACCTTGAATCTGTCCTTCATTCTCTTCATCTGGGGATCTTTGTCAATAGTCAATAGGATGCCTAGAACATTGAATCCAATTAAATTAAAACACAATTTTTCTTGAGAGAGAAAAATTAACTTAATGGGGACTATTAAATACATTAGCATGATGATTAGGGGAAATTCCTAGCTTGGTACCAACATAAAGTCAAATCAAGTCGGCAAGCACTTAGTAAGTGCCTGCTATGCATCAGGTGATTACACTAAGCTCTGAGGATAGAAAAACTCTGAAATTGCTTCTATCCAATAATATTGGAATCTTCGGCAATGATCCTAAAAATACCAGAGAAGAGGGACAGACAGAGACAGAAATGGAGAGACTATTGACAACATTTCTCCTGGTCAGAAAAGCCATCTTTTATTCACTGCTACCTACAAAGAGAGAGGAGCCATGATGATCCTGCTTGGTCCCATAGAAAAGCATCAAGAGAAAGAGTAAGAAAACAAATAAATAAATGAACAAATGCATAAATAAATGAGTGAATAAATAAATAAATGGATGAATGAATGAGTGAGTGAGTGAATGAACATTAAAAATTAAAAAATTAAAAGAGAGAGAAAGAGTAAGAAAGCAACAGTTCTAACTCTCCTGGCAACCAAGAAGAAAGGAGAAGAAATGAGAGAGTCAGAGTCCCTTATGTGTATAAGGATGCTAAGATCAACAAGAAGAAATGATAGCAAAATCAAAAGAAAGTGGCCTCTTGGGGGCAGCTGGGTAGCTCAATGGATTGAGAGTCAGGCCTAGAGACGGGAGGTCCTAGGTTCAAATCTGGCCTGAGACACTTCCCAGCTGTGTGACCCTGGGCAAGTCACTTAACCCCCATTGCCCACCCTTACCACTCTTCCACCTAGGAGCCAATACACAGAAGTTAAGGGTTTAAAAAATATTTTAAAAAGGAAAGAAAGAAAGTGGCCTCTAAAGACAAGTGTCTTTTGCTTCCTTTCTACTCAGGTGGCATGCTCCTGCTCATGATTCTTCCCATCTTCCTTCCCAGGTAGTAGGTCTATTCAGTTCCGTCTTCTTAAAGTTTGGAATTTCCAAACCCTCCTGACTCTGAAAGGGTGGTAGAAGGGGTTGCCTTTTCCTCTAGAACAGTGGTTCCCAAACTTTTTTGGCCTACCACCCCCTTTCCAGAAAAAAATATTCCTTATTGCCCCTGGAATTTAATTTTTTTTAAATTTTAATAGCAATTAATAGGAAAGATAAATGCAACTGTGGCCATCACCGCCTCCCTGGATCGCTGCAGCACCCACCAGGGGGCAGTGGCGCCCACTTTGGGAATCAATGCTCTAGAAGGATAGTGAGGTGATTTCCCTTTCCTCCAGAAAGATGGTAGAAATGGTTTTCCTTTATTCTAGAAGGACACTGGAAATCATTTCATGGTGAAAGTGATTTCCCTTTCCTACAGATGGATTTGGTTTTGAATCTGCCCAAACCTGCTCATGAATAGAAAGTTTCTTCAACTCAATAGGATTGATCCATTAGGGCCCACCTACTCTGGAAGGAACTGAATTGAGGAAAGACAAGGTTTTCTGCTTACTTCCACTATTATAAACAGCTGGATTAGCAGTTCTAACACTTTTTGATCTTAGGACCTCTTTACACTCTTAAAAATGATTGAAAACTCCAAAGAGATTTTGTTTATATGGTTTATGTCTATCAACATTTACTGAACTAGAAATTAAAGGGGATAATTAAAAATGTATTTATTCATTTTAAAATAACAAACCCTTTATACATTGGCATGAATAACATTTTATGGAATTTTTGATATTTTTAATTTTTAACATATTTTTAAATAAAAAATTCATGAGAAAAGTGTCATTGTTCTACATATTTTTTACAAATCTCTTTAATATCTGACTTAATAGAAGATGGATTGATTCTTAAATCTGTTTCTGCATTCAAACTATTCTGATGTATTGTTTTGGTTGAAGTATGGAAAGAAAATCCAGCCTTACTCAGATATATAGTTGGAAAAGCCAATAGTTCAATTTTAGTGAAGTTATGAAGATCCATGTTTCCTGACTTTTCTGTCCCAAGCATGCCAAGAAAGAGGGGACTTCTTTGCTTTACACTAGAATTTACCGGGAAAGCTTCTAACATTTCCTCATCACACAGGATGCTGCTAGCTTTTAATTTTAAACATATACTTTTTATTTCAAGAAAGACTTGTCTATGCTTTGCAGGAATCTTTGCAGAAATGAGTGAAATATATTTTTTTAAATACTGTAAAGGTAAGTTGATACTGGATTATAAATAGCCTTAAACATCAGGCTGTGTTCATTTTTTTCCTTTCTAAAGCCAAAAAGGATTCACTGAAGACATTTCCATAAGGGAGTTTCAAAGTCAGATCTAAGGCTTACGAGGTTTATTTTGTCAGTTGCATGGAGGATAAATTGGAAGAGAGAAGAGAAAGGAGACCACTGAGATAACTCTAACAATAATCCTGTGGGGATGTGATAAGATCTACCTATAAGGTGATTAGCTATGGGAGTGAAGAGATGATAGAGGACAGAAATGTTGTGGAGATGAGCTGCCTAGATAGGGAGTATAAGGTAGACAAAAAATGCTACAATCCTTCCAGGTCTAGTATATAGCCTTTCCCTGGGAGGACTCCCCCATTATCCCAATCCACAAGGGTTCTCCTACCTCTCAACAGCTAAATTTATTAACTTTAACTGTTATTAATTGATTGGACTTGACTGAGACTTTTGTCCCGCCCTCCTTATATTGGTGAAAGTCAATCAACCTTTACCCACCAACTTTAAAAGCTTAATCTAGGGAGAGGTATAAACTAGCCTCGGTTAAGTGGTCCGATAAATGCCAACTCTGATCATGCTGCTTGAATCCTCTTGGATTTTTCATGATCAAACAGGAAAAACCTTCTCCCATCCAGCCTGTGGCATTTTTTTCTCTCTCTAAATTCTGAAAAATGTCCTGACTTTACCATTTATCCTTAACACTTAAGCAAGTACAATTTTGTTTTGCTCTTTGCTATGTATGAACCTTGTCTTGGACCACTAGATGATGGGCTTCCAGTGGGCAGCCTCTAAGAATTTCCCTTCTGCTTCCATCAGATTATAGGGCTGGGATGCAGTAGGGGCTCAGTTCCTGCTGAATTTAATGATTCAGGAAACGACCTCTGTCTGCTGGTTTAATGCCTTGTGGATATTGTCACGGGATGGAAGTAGAGCATGAAGGGACATGAGAAATGATCTGGTCCAACCCTTCGTTTTAGAGATCAAAAAACTGAGGGCAGTGACTGGCCCAAGGACAGAGGCAAAATAGAATATTAGATATGAGATTTGAACAAAGATCCAGCATTCTCTCTACTCTGCCTCCCTTAGCAGTTATTAAGGGCCGAAAGGCTCTCCTTCCCCCCAGGTCCCTTCTCTCTAAAGAAGACTCCTTCTGAGGGTTCAGACCTGAAAATGAAGATTCTTACAGACCTCTAGAGTTGAACAAAGGAGAAGAAAAAAAGGCTGTGTATACTTTTCTGTGTCTCTGGAATCGTTGCTAGTTCTCTCTTGCCAAGTCTTTCCCAAGATTGATGGTGGCTGTCATATTTCTAGGCTGTCTCAGGATGCCACCTGCTGTCGCCGGCAGGAATACCAGATGCCCTGGAATGTGAATCACAACATTTGGGAGTGGGAAAGATCATCCTCTATATCTCTAGTAAGTCTCCGTTTCTAGTAATCATTTCCCTCCACATCATTCTAAGTAAGTCCCCAAGTCCTCTATCTGGAGACTATCTGACATTCATGGTAAAGCGAGGCATGGCATATGATCCAATAGTACATAATTTGAGGGAAACCTCTCCATTAAAAATCACCTATTGCATTTAAGCAATCAATATAGCATGGTAGAAAAAGCAATGGACAATTAGAATGTCAGACCCAGAGGAGGGAGGATCTGAATTCAAATCTGAACTCAGACACTTTCTAGCTGTGTGACCCTAGACAATAGACAGTATTGATCCTAAGGCAGGAGGTAAGGATTTTCTTTTTAAGGGGAGGGGGCAATAGACAAACACTTATTAAAACACCTACTATGTACTAGGTATCCTTCTGGCATAACAGGAACAGAAAGACTAAAACAAAACAGTCTCTGCCCTCAGGGAGCTTATGTTCTGGTAAGCAGAAGACAGCATACATCTAGGTAGGTTTTTACTAAACACACATACAAGATAACTTTAAGGGAGAAGAAACTAGAAACTGGAGGGACCAATAAACGCCTCAGCTGGCTCCAGGTTTGTAATCAAAAGACTTAGGGTTTGGGCTCAGTAATGACTAAGAGTAACTATATAAGCTTGCCAAATCTCTCATTCTCTCTGAACTTCTCAGAACAGGTGAGGAATTCTTACCCGTAAAATGGGGAGTCATCTTCATACTATCTACTTCATAGTCTTACTTCAAGACTATGATTTGATGAAGCTAGCCCTCAGCTGGGGAATGGCTGAAGCAACTGTGGTGTATAAACTAAGGGAATAAAATTGTTACATTAAAGAAAAGAAACATGAAAAAAATGCTTTCAAAGAAACCTAGGAAGACTTGTACAAACTGATGCAATGAAGTCAGCAGGACCAGGAGAACCATTTCTACTTTATCAGTATACTTACTATTTATACTATTCTCTCTCTCTCTCTCTCTCTCTCTCTCTCTCTCTCTCTCTCTCTATCTATCTATCTATCTATCTATCTATCTCTCTCTCTCTCTCCACACACACACACACACACACACACACACAATTACTGTATTGTTGTAAATATCCCACCCATTTCTGAACAGAGAAGTGATGGACTCAATATGCACATTGATGGACTCAAGTGATCCTTACCAATAGTAGAATCATAGCGGTGAGCAAAATGTGAGAAACCATGGTAAAAACCTCCCTTTACAGACATGGTACCTTGGTTCCTCCATATTTTTGCATGTAGCCAATATGAGATTTTGCTTTAGTTAACTATGAATATTACCAAGGACTTTAGTTTTGTTTTCATTCTATGTTGGGAGAGGAGATGAGAATTAGAGAATATAAATGCTTGTTAATTGAAAATAAATTTTAATGAAAGGAAAATTATAATGAATATGATAAAACTGACATGGGTATTCTCTCCACTTGTACAGAGTACAGCTCATGCAGATTTTCTCATTTTATATTCTTGTCCCTCTTCTCCCATCAGTTCTTAACAAATGATATCTCTACCATTTTAGAGGTCTCCTTCTAGTTCTTTAAATATTTTGTGACTAATGTCACAATGCTCAGAATGTCGACTTATTATCCTTTCTTTTCATTTATACAGCTGGGTCTTCTCTATTTCTGGTCTCACATAACCTTGTCTTTTAGCCACTTCTTCCAGATGGGGTTTTCACTGGTAACAAGATGCTGCCCTTTTACAAATATTAGACTCTTTTCTTTGTCTTTTTGGGTTACCCCACATTTTGATTCTTTAGGAATCGGGACATTCCACAGAATATCTTAGGAGAATATTGGTGCTGAAAATATGGATTTTTGAGTTCATTGAAACTACTGTTCAATTTGTCATTTGGCCCATTCACCCCCTATAATTCCTTATCCATACTCTTTTCCATCTGTAGTGTCTGGTTAACATAGGTATCATAATGGCCTAAGTATTGAGTTTTCCATGAAGCAACATATCATCTGAGCCATGTGAACTTTTCACCCAATGGGAAGCCAATATGGTAAGATGGAGCCATGACTCTATAATAAGCCTGAATTCAAATCCTGTCACTGATAATTACTACATGTGTGACTATAGAACAGCTACACTCTCCTTGGATCTCAGTTCTCTTATCTGTAGAAAGAAAGGGTTGGACTCTAAAGTCCTTTCTATTTCTAAATGTATGATCCTAGATTTTTTTCTGGATTTTATGTTAAATGGATCCCAAAAGAATGGCTGGAGATCTCATATCTTATTTACAACACCATGTTGTATTCGGGAATTTGATTCAATCAGGACAATATTATCACCATAAAAAGAACCAAAAAAAAGGGGGGAAAAAGAGAGCTTCACCTTCTTCTAGGATCATCTTTCCATTGGAACTCAGAACAGGATATCCTCTGTTGCAATGGTCAATACTTATGCAAAATTTTTTTATCATTATGAACTTAGAAAATATCTACAAACATGAACATTTCCATATTCTTCCTTCACAAGCTTCCTTAAGGCTCTCATTACCTCTCACCGAGAGCAAGCCAATCACATCTGTATTAATCAGAAATCTTGAACCCTTGGACTTCATCCCCCAGAAGTCCTTCAGTATTTCCCAGAATTCCTTTTGATATCTCCACCACATTGCATGGTCAGCCAAAAATGTGAGAATTAAAATCAATATCCAATACTCCAAGTAATATATTTTATAAGATTTATTAAAATATCACTTGAAAATCAGAGGAAAGAAAATAACCTTCAGTAAAGAGAAGAGAGACTTTCCCAAACTGCATGTGGGGAGAAGAGAGAGAGGAGATTACAGAACTATATAAACAATAACGTAAAGACACATGTAAAGGAAAAGGGGAAAGGAATTTTAGGACAAGGAAAGAATTCTGGGAGATAGAGTCTAAAGGTACAAAATGTCTAATTAATACACATCGTAATGAATTTCTCTTCATCTAGTCTCTTCTATCCCCAAACCAAATCTCCATTTTCTTTTTTACTAAATCTGTGACTTTCTTTGAATAGGGCACTCACCAGTGAAAAACTTCCTCTCCGCCTTCAGGTGACACTTCCTGTGCAACTGCTAGTCCTTAAGAGTTGTTTGGGAACTCTGAGACATGATGAGACTTGCCTGTGGCCACATGGTCAAGATGTGTCAAAAGTAGAACTTGAATTCAAGAATTCCTGACTTCAAGGCCATGCTCCATATCACTGCCAAACCAATATTCCTAAAACAGGCCTGATCTTGTCATCCAGCTCAGAGATCTCCAGTGGCTACTTAACATCTCTAGGATAAAATATAGTTTCCTCAGCCTGGCACTTAATGCCCTCCTCAAGCTGACTCTCACTTGCCTTTCCAGGCTCATTTCTTGTTCTCCTCTTCACAAATTCCATGCTTATTATTTATTCACTAACCCTAACATTCTGTTTCCTTCCTTGGTTCTTTTGCCCATGGGCCTGGAATGTGCTCTACCCTCACCTCTGCCTCTTAGAACTTTACGTTTTCTTCAGCTTATATGCCCACTCCTTTGGATAGCTTTCATTACTCCCTCTCTCCCCGCTACCTCCCCACTCATCGGTGCTGTCTTCCTTTTATTATGTATGGTGCTGTTTTGTACCATTTTCTGACCCACAGTTTCCGTCCTGTTGCCCCTGATTTCGCTAAACTTTCAATTCCGCCACCCACCTATCTCCCCCCATCTTTTATGTTACCTTAGGCATTGTAGTCTTCAGCATCCTGTTTGCCAAGGACCAGTCAGTTAGAAAGCTAGTCTTCTGCTGACCTCTTCTGGTCCTTAGAGAACTTGCAGATTTATTTATTTTTTATTTTTTTTTACCAATTACATGTAATAACACATTTCCACCCAAGTTTTCCTAAGTTATATGATCCAACTTCTTTCCCTCCTTCCTTTCCCTTCCCCCTCCCAGTGCTGGCAGGTGATTCTATCTGGGTTATACATGTATTATCATACCAGACATATTTCCATATTGTTCATTTTTATGTGTGAGTAATCTTATAAAACCAAAAGCCCAAAACAGAAACCCAAATAAACAATTGAAAAATCATGAGTTTTCATCTGAATTCTGATTCCAACAGTTCTTTCTCTGGAGATACATAGCATTCGGTGTCATAAGTCCCTCAGAATTGTCCTGCATCATTTCATTGCCCATAATAACTAAGTCTATCAAGGTTGATCATTCAACAATATTGCTGTTAATGTATACAGTGTCCTCCTGGTTCTGCTTATTTCACTCTGCATCAGTTCATGCAGATCTTTCCAGGTTTTTCTGAAATCATCCTAGAACTTAGAGATTTAAAGTAGCCCAGCCGAGAGCAAATTAGCTACAGTTATTCTATAGCCTTGCCTTGCTTTGAGTTTCAGAAATTTGTAACCAGGAATTGCATCTTCTTTTTTTTTGTTGTTGTTGGCTTCACTACTACCCACAGAGCTCAGAGATATAGTATGTATGTAATCGGTCTTGTTGCATGAGTTATATACATAATCTCTGATGCTATGGATCATCCCAACGAATAAGATTCACAGAATATCAAATAAAAAGTTGTTCATTACCTTAGAGATCATTTGATCCAACCTATACCTAAATGAGAATCCTCAGTACATTTCATCTTTATGGAAAGAAAAACTTCCTGACAATAAGAGCCATCCAAATCAGAATATATTACTTAGGATATAATGAGCTCCACACCTTAGGAGTATCAAAGCAGAGACTGAAGGACAGATGTCAAATACGACGTCCAAGGAATTCTTGTTCAGTTCCACCAGCTGCCCTCTGAGATTCCTTCCAACTTGGAGTTTCTGTGATCCAGGACAAATGATCATCCCAATCTGATTACAATTAAAGATGAGTTCTGCCTCCCAAAGCAGCTTGTTCCCTCTGTAAGATTAAAATTAATATCCAATAACTCCAAGTATTATTTTTATAAGTTATTAATAATCACTTGAAGTAGAAGAAATAAAAGGGCAAAAGTAAAGCCTGAGTAAAGAAAAGTTTTCCCAGCCGCATTAGCAGGATAAGAGAGAGAGGGGCAGAGTTACACACAAATTTTATCTCCAAAACATAAGGACGTAACGTGAGAGGGAACATGGGGAAACTGGGATTTAGAGTCCTGGGATTCAAATTCTAATTATACACCTCTTTGGTCCGAGCTAATTTTCAGAAAGTTCTCTTTATATCAAACTGAAATCTTCTTCTCTTCAGTTCCTGCCATTGTCCCAACTTCTGCCATACAGAACTTATCTCACCTCTCTTCCACGTAACAGCTCTTCAAATATTTGAAAATGGGTGTGATGCCTCCCCCAACTTCTCTCTTCTCCAGACTTATGATCCCCAGTTCCTTCATTATCTTATACAATATGTTCTAGGTCCCTCCTCTGAATATTAGCCAGATTCTCAGTGGCCTTCCTAAAAAGCCAGGCCCTAGAATTGAAAGCAAGAAGCTCTAGTCTGGTGTAGACAGAGTATAAAAGAGCCTTCACCTCCCTACTCCTTGAAGCTATGTCTTTTTTCATGCAACTAAGGATCGCATTAGCTATTTTGAATGACTTGATACATTGTCATGTCAACCCACTTTAACCTTGTGGTCCACTAAAACCCTCAGATTTTTTTCCCACAGGTTGATCCCTTCCTATTCCTCCTCTATCTTATATTTACACATTTTATTTTTTAACCCAAGGCTTTATTCGTATGCCTGTTGATCTTAATTTTAGTAGATTCAGACTGCCCATAGTCTTAAAGGCTATACCAATAATATCCTAGCAAAGACTGGTTTGGATTCTTCATCCCACCTGTTGTCCCACCTACTTATTATGGCTTCTAGCTTTGTTTCATCTGCAAATTTGATGAGCAAGTGTACAGATTGTGGAGTTAGGGAGGCCATAAATGACCCCAGTGATTGGAGCATGAACAGTGCTCTCTACCTGCTGCATATTCCTGTGGAGGCTACATAATCCTGCTCCCAGAGATGCATGATGATACTTACTGGAGGGACTCTGCTCTCTAATTTAGAGCATGGAAAGGTATTTGTGAAAGTTTTCTGTCTACTTATTTATTACTTGGAGACAAAAGGCCTCTTAATTGGCTGCTGAACGAGAACTGGGTGTACATACATAAGTCACCAACAAGCAACTCCTCCTCTATCCCTGGCAACTTTTGAATACACAAAAAGCAATGCTAAAAGGGACAGGTAAACATGGGATCTTTATGTTCATTCTCTTCTGTGTTTCTTCTTCCCTGGTCCTAGGAGAATGAGCCTGAGAAATGGAATGATAGTAAGATCTTTGAAAGTTTAGAACTACCAGAGGTCCAGCAAAATAAGTCAGTAGCAGTCTTCTGGTTCCACAGTAGTCAAAGTCACATGTCTCCATCTTGTCTTTCAAGAGAATGGAAAAGATTTTGCCAAATATTTTGCTAAAGTCAAATAGTCTCCTTTTAAAAAATCTTCCATCTTAGAATCAATACTGTGTATGGGTTTCAAGACAAAAGAGCGGTAAGGGCAAGGCAATGGGGGTTAAGTGACTTGCCCAGGGTCACACAGCTGGGAAATGTCTGAAGCCAGATTTTAACCTAGGGCCTCCCATCTCTAGGACTGGTTCTCAGTCCACTGAGCCACCCAGTTGCTCCCCCCCCACCCCCGCCATTTTTTAATATTTAAATATTCTCTTGATCTACCAGTTCAAATGCATTTCTTTCTAAAATTATCTCAGATTTTGCAATTTGTTCTTGAGAACATCAATATGATGTCAGAAGTGAGATTCCCTGGTGGTCACCTGAATAAACCCAAAAGTTCTTCCATCTTTGAGATGGAAGCTGATTAAACCTCTGATTCTAAGATTGAGCATGAATAGGACCAACCAACACAGGATCATATAAACAAGAACCTGATTTTAGCAATATTACCTAAGGAAGGTTTGCAAGTGACTTAGAAAAAGAAAAGCATATCTACTAGAAAGAGATCCATTGAAAACTTTCCTGAAGATGAGGCCTATTGCAAAATTTCCAAAGGAGGATACTTCAAGGGATCAGATGACTACGTGTGACAGCAGGGATTCAAGATGAAAGGTGCTGATTAAATGGAGATGGGGAATTGGGTACAAGGAGACTTAATATTATTTAATATTGATAATCACTATTGCATTACTTTTGTTTTAATGTTTCATGATGTTTATGCTTATTTGTAAGAAATATATGCCCAGATTCCATTATTTATGTTTGGTGATTAGGTCCATTCCTCATACAACTTTCTGATCAACTGAGAGTCTATTTCCTTTTTTTAATTAACCTCACCTTACCAAAACTCAACTTACTGAATAATAACATTAATCATTCAACATTCTTCAGGTAGGAGACAAAAGGAAATTTGAGCTTCCTAACATGTTAGTTATTTGTCGTTACTCTAATGACATAAGAGAGGAATTCCATGATGTGGAATTTTCTTCATTTCCTTAGTGATATGTAAATCTCCCCTCCTAATCAGTCCATTGTGAACCCTCTAAATGTAGGTTAATGTGTAAACTGACTTAGTTTACCTATCGAGTTTGTTAAACAAGTTTTGTTTCTCTAAGGGATATATGAGATTATGACTGTTTAACTAATTTTGTTCAACGTTTATGCTATTGAAAGAAACATGGGATTATTATTTTTTGTATTACTTGTAAGGGTGAAAAAGGTATTTTGATTAGATGTATATTAAAAGGTTTGGTCATCAGGGAATTGAAGAATTACCAATCCCCAATTAAAGAATAACCTCAAGTCAAAATGACCTTTATGGAAGTTTATTTACAAATGAGGAGAGGAAGAGAAAATCAGAAAATCAGAAAGAGGAGAAGATAGGTTAAGTAGCCTAACACACTAGGTAATTTGCTCCAGTTCCCTAGTTTAACCCAGACAGATCTAATTAATCCAGTTGAGCAAGGCCCAGCCTTGAGCCCAAGGCCAGAGAACCTGAGGGCCAGAGGGCCCCGGAGGTGAATGAAGCAAAGGCTTCAGTCACAGAGTCTCTTTTGAAAGGGAAGTTCCTTAAGAGAAGTACAGGAAGATTTAGTCTTTACACTCATCATGTGAAATTCCAAAGGAAAGATTTAAGAACAGTCTCACCAAGGTCTCAGTGTCCCAGGTCCAGTGCTCTTCCAAGTCCAAGTCATGAACAAGAAGAAGTCCTTCAGATCCAAGACACAAACAAGAAGAGTGAAGCTGAACTCACTGAACTCTCTTTTAAAGGGGCTTCTTTTGTGTCATTTCCTGTGCCTTCCTCTTAGTTTACGTGTCCAATCACAACAGACACTTTTCTTAGGACTGCCCAGGAGGCAGTCAGTAAATTCTGATTCATCACTCACTCTAGAGCACATGGGTCACAGACCTCCTAACTTCTGAGTTAAGTGGAGTTGTTTACACTTTTGGTGATTAGATTTGAGAATGGGCAAGGTAGATTTAATCTCATTATCACATATTCATGGCCAAAGTACACTTGTTTCCAAGTGTAAATTTAAGTGCCCTGACCTACAACCCCTGAGACTGTTCAAATTGATCCTTCTGATTATGAGACATTAGGGAAAAAAATGTCACCAATCTGACTCCTTCTCCCTCCTTAAATAAATCATATCAAGTTTTAAACAACATGGAAAGTGAGGAAGATGCTTCCATTGTTTTCAGGTTATTTTAATGAATTCTCTTCAACATCATAACCCAGTCTTTCTACTTACAAATTATGTTTTCTCTACTATGAAAATGTTGGACTTGGGAAAGCCCCCAAAGAGAAAAACTATGGGGGAAATGATTTACCATTCTCTTCTGAAAATTAACATACTATTTAAATCCAACTTTATAAGATCTATACCCAAATATCACTTGACCCCAGTAATGCTCTAGGTGTGTTGAATGTGGCATTATAAGGTATTTTGGGTTCCCCCAGGTCCTGGATCTACCCAAAGCATTCTGGTTTTGGTTTATTTAGGGTCAACCCAAGCTTGTGTGATTGTGTGTAACTGGTGGTCAATACCTTTGTCCAATGATTTGTGTGTGCTTATGGCAACTTTGTCAAAATCTTCTATACTATAAATCTTCTAGAACCTGAAGGAAGGGAATCACCCCCTTCTTTCTGTCCCTCTCCCCTAACAAATAATCTAATAATTTTCTTTTTAAAACAAAAAAAAATTCTCAACTATTCTGTTTTTGGCAGATAAGAATTCCAACAACTATCTGAATGCTTGAATACCCCTCAGCCCTCCACAACTCTAAAATTATGCCTCTGTATCAAGTATGTAGTCTTTTTCTTGAACTACGTGTTTTCTCCTTCCATCCAAGAGATCTCTGTATGCAAGAATAAAAACATGGCTTCCATTTTTCCTTCCATTATTCCTCCCTCTAATGTTTTTCTCTCTGGTTCCTGGATTTTTCTCACCTGAGGATATCAGCTTACTAAACAACACTGCTCTGCTTCTTTCCTCTTTTTATTTCCTTTTGAATAAGGCATAGCCTTTCAGAGGAAAGAATCCCAACTCACCAAGTCTGAGATATATATAAAGTCAAATATGCAACCTTACATTTGGATACCTTGTTTACCTTGTCTTTTACTTTATTGATTTGTGTGTGGCCACCTGAGGCCATGGATATTATTTCTGAGGCTTCTCTCAGAAATAATCACCTGTGAATTACTGGTATTCTCTCCAAATATTCTTCTTCCTCTGTTGTGCCAGCTACTCTCTGTGGTTTCTTGCTTGGCAGCTTCATCCTTTCCCTTCTTCTATTTACAGTTTAAAGACTTTTGGATCAGATTCTCAAGACTTCAGACAAATATACTTTTCCTGGACCTCATTAGGTACATTCTATCCCTAGGCAAGAGTCAATCATTTCTATATTTTATACCATAATTCAGAATTCAAAATTCTATTTCTAGAAACAGTCTTAGCTAGCTATTCATTTTCCAAACCTTCCTTTCTCCTTCTGAAAACCTTACCTTCCATCAGTATAAATAATTAAAATACCACCTGCCCCCATGAAACCTTCATTCCTTATCCAAGATTTCACTACCCTTATTTGTGGTGTCATTTGTCCTCTCATGGATCACTAAGAGTGGGTCATAGTTGTCTACAAGTCTGGCATGCTGCCCCAGGAGAATCTCCATCTTATCACTGATATTTACCCCAGGCAGATGATAGATCTCTCTATTCATGTCAGCTTGATAAATGGTCCAGGGCTATTCAGCAGGGAGTCAGCAATATAGCAGGTTGTCTCTTCTTTCTCTGACCATGACTAGATTACCTCTCTCTTCTTGGTACCTATGGATCCATATCATCAAATCTGAGAGAAATCCAAGAAGAAACTTAGGCCTGTGATGAGCCAGAAGTTGTTTAGCCATCATTCTGCCTGTGTTGCTCCATCCATTATGACCTCCACTTTCTCCAAACTCTATGAACCTTTGCCTTTAGGCACTTATCATAGAGAGTTTGGGATTTCTTGAGTTTCTTGCTCCCATAATAAAACTTACATGTTGAAAAAGGTCTTGTACTTCTCCCCCTGGCATAGCTTAGCATAGCGCAGGATGAAGCAGCAAAAACAAGAAATATATATACCTGACCCTGAGATGAGGTTCGATTCCAGTCAAGGACTTCTTATACATAAGAATAGTTCATAAAGAATGTTTTAGAAAGTGTTTAAACTACATTGGCAAATAAATTTTCTTTTGTGATCAATTATTTTGACTTTGTTCCAATAGACTTTTAACTTAAATGTTAAGCTTACCCTTTTGTAATATTACATATGAAAATTACATCATAAATATCAAGTTCTGTGATTTTGTTTTTTAACACAGTATCAGCAAAGGGTATGGGTTGTACTAGCAACACATACTCTTGATAGTTCAAATTAGCGATTTTAATGTCACATATAAAAATTGGCTAGTTGGAAAATGAGAGGATGTCCTTTGATTGGGGAATGACTGAACAAATTGTGGTATCTGTTGGTGATGGAATACTATTGTACTCAAAGGAATAAAGAACTGGAGGAATTCCATGTGAGCTGGAAAGACTTCCGGGAATGGATACAGAGTGAAAAGAGCAGAACCAGAAGAACATTGTACACAGAGACTGATACACTGTGGTACAATCGAATGTAACAAACTTCTCTACTAGCAGCAATGCAAACATCCAGAGCAAGGCCGAGGGATTTATGAAAAAGAAAACTAGCCACATTCAGAGGAAGAACTGTGGGAGGAGAAATACAGAAGAAAAACAACTGCATGAACATATGGGCTGATGGGGATATTATTGGAGATGTAGGCACTAAACAACTCTAGTCCAACTATCAATAATATGGAATTAGGTCTTGATCAATGATACATGTAAAACCCAGTGGAATTGCACATTGGCTAAGGGGGGATAAGGGATTGGGGGGAGAGGGAAAGAACATGAAATGTGTAACTATGGGAAAATATTCAAAATAAAAACTTAAAAAATGGCTAGAATAAAACTTTGAATCATTACTGCTTGTTTTGTTTACCTCAAGCATATTGTTCTTTACATCTTGGTCAAGGAATATATAGAATCATATCACTGTCTGCATGAATGCACCAAATTAGCTAGACTAGCTAGAATGTTTTTCTTTGTTAAATTATTAAACCAGGAAAAAAATGTCAAATGTATTTATAATTGTAAGAAGCAAAATTAATATCCAAATACTCCAAGTATTATATTTAATAAATTTATTGATAATAACTTGAAGCAAGAGGAAAGTAAAAAGCTAGGACAAAGAGGGAGCCAACCTGCTGCACACGCAGGAAAAGAGTGAGAGCAGGCATGGTTACACACAACTATATACAAACATGCAAGGAGGCTACATGGATGAAAGGAAAAGGATGCTGGGTAACACTAGAGGAATTCTGGGGAACGTAGTCTTGGGGTAGAATATTCTAACTACACATTGCTCTAGAATTGCCTTACAAGTATTAGAGAATGAAGTTTGTAGATTGAATATAAGAAAATATTCAAATAGTTATGTCTGTATTTGTGTCTTCCATTTTCTATTTAAAAATTCAATATTGACCTTTTTTGCTGTTGAAATTGTGTGTTACTAAATAAAAAGGCTCAAATCCTCAAAAAACATTTAATCTGTTTGCATTCATTGCCAACCTGGCCCCAATCTACTTGCCCAGCCTCGTTACACCCTCCTACATGGTCTTCAGTCTAGACAAACTGGCTGGCCTTCTTGCTGTTCTTCAGACAAGGCAGTTGATATTCCATCTCCCTTCCTTTGTATTAACTCCCCTCATGCCTAGAATACTTTCATTCCTCCCCTCTGTCTCTTATAATCTCAAATTGTATGAGATTCAAATACAAGCTTCTGCCTAAAACCTCCTTTTCTGAGCAACTCCCTCCCCAAACCCCTACTTCCTCTCCACTAAAAAAGTGACATTCCTGTATTTCCTGTCTATTTTGCACATGTCTCTATACATGCACATTCTTTCCCCTGATAGAATATAAGGTCTTCGAAGGCAAGGTGTATTTCCTTTTTGTCTTTGAACCACCAATGCCTGACCCATTGCATGGCACATAGTAGGCACTTAATAACTGATTATTGATGGATTATTTCTGCTATGATGCTAATGATTATTACACGTCTAACCATCAGGGAGAACCTTGTGGATAAGTTCAGGTTCTTTAGCATCACTGTGATTACTCTATAGGAAAAGTTGTCCTGGCTCCCCAGCTCCTTTCTGCCAGGCTGGTTTTTGACATGTAGATGAGCACTGCCCTAAACTTTCCACTGAAACAAGATGGTTTGGGTTTTCTATTGTTGCTGGATTTTTTTTAATTCTTCCCTCCTGTCTTAGAATCAATACTAAGTTTCAGTTCCAAGAAAGAAGTGCAGTAAAGACTAGGCAAATGGAGTGAAGTGACTTGCCCAAGGTCATACATCTAGGAAATGTCTGAGGACAAAATTGAACCCAGGACCTTCCATCTCCAGGCCACTGAGCTATCTAGTTGCCCCTGGTTTTGTTTTTTTGCTGGTTTTAAGGATGGGGGTTGATGTTTTCTTCTTTGCTCTCACAATCCATTTCTTTCTGAACTTAAACAAAAACAACAAAAAATGTGCCCAGGGTCTACATTTAGTCTTGGGTACTCTTACATGGCTTACAGAATATGACCTTTTCCTTGCACGCATGTCTAGCCCTAAGTCCAGATCTACTAAGCAAACAGCTGCCCCCCACCTTTGAAAAAGAAAATCCTTTCTGTCTCTTTTAAAAAACTATACACACAAAATAATACTTATTTCCAGCTGAAATAAGTGTATATGGCCATCAGGATTTACATGTGCATTTAAGACAATAAGAATAATAAAAATAAAACTATTAGAGACATCAGAACCCTTTCTGATAGTTTGTGTAGCCTCTGCCACGTTGAGGTGGGGAAGGGAGTAGGAAACAGAAGTTTAACGGGTTCGGTACCGGCAGCAGGAGAATCAACTTCTACCTGGAGAGAGAGAAGGGGAGGAGCTGGACCATCTCATGATTTCTGTTCATGCATTGATCAATGACTCAGGTCGCCATGACAGCTTCGTTATTCACATTTAAGACTGCCCTGCTGCAGTTTAATCAACATGAGTGCTCTTAGCCGTCAAAATCAACGACTTCTTCTGTAGCGGTCTGTTGGAACGATATCTTGTATCCTCTTCCTTTTCCTTTCCATGAGCCCAATCAAGCTCAAAGGAATATGGAGGAATATGGAATAAACCAGCCCTTCAGGAATATGGAATAAACTAGCAAGCAGATGGATTTTCCTTCTCTCCGCCCCAGATTCCCATAGGTAATATCCCATATAAGTAATAACAATAACATTAAATTGTATAAAGTGCTCTCCTCAGAAGCTGTAAGATAAGCACGGTACCTACACTTCTACCTAGGACTCACGTGGACGTCAGAAGAAGCCATGCAAGGACATTTCTGAAGAGCTTTGCTATCAATTGTGAGACATGGGAGACACTGGCACAGGACTGTCCAGCATGGCATGCCCCCATCAAAGAAGGATCTCTGCTCTATGAGCAAAGCAGAATGGCAGAAACTCCAAATAAACGTGAGATGCACAAATTTAGAGATATCTACATCCCAGATGTCCACACGGACTATTCGTGCCCAACTTGTGCTAGAACCTCCTGAGCTAACATTGGACCAATCAGCCACAGGTGGACTGACCTCAACACAGACATGTCATTTTCACATCTTTGAGGATAAAAGACAACAACTAACTTTCATATCACAAACGAGGAAACTAAGGTTGAGAGATACCCAGAGTCAGGCTGAAAAACACAGTTGGAGGTAAGAGTTGAACACAGTCTACCATCCTCCAAGTCCAATGCTTTTTCCTTTGTGCTGCAATACTATTCAAAAAGAGGATATTTCAAGATCACACATTGCTATTTTTCCACATAAATGCCTCAGCAGCTCAAGAATTTGTCACATTCTGGGACAAGCTTTCCTTTGTCAATTATCAAGTAAAACCAAGTACTAAGTTTTCCTTTGCTGGTCTGTCCCTCCCTCAAGGACTCATAGAGGCTTTTTAGCATCTTCCACAAACCTTGCTGACTACTTTGTTAGGTTTAACAATTAGAAAACTTCTCTCCATAAATGTCGATGAGTTGGCAATGAATTATTTTTCTTTCAAAACCAAATCATACTTCAAGGTCGATCTGGGAATCGCCTGAGTAAAGGAAGAGTCATTTTAAACTACAGATAATACTACCCCACAGATGGCGACTGCTGACCCACATCACAATGAGGCCACATGTGCCTCCCAATGGACTCTGGTTCCCTGCAAACAATGTAGTCTGTGAAATGCACTCAGAAGAGTCCTTTTGAATAGCAAGGAGAGAGAATAAGCATTTTTACATGGTACTTACCATGTGCCAGGCACTTTTTTTTTTAATTTTAAACCCTTAACTTCTGTGTACTGACTTATAGGTGGAAGAGTGGTAAGGGTAGGCAGTGGGGGTCAAGTGACTTGCCCAGGGTCACACAGCTGGGAAGTGTCTGAGGCCGGATTTGAACCCAGGACCTCCCGTCTCTAGGCCTGGCTCTCAATCCACTGAGCTACCCAGCTGCCCCCTGCCAGGCACTTTTTAATAGTACTTTATTATTTTTTTTGTTATTTTATTTTTAAAATTTTCCATGGTTACATGACTCTTGTTGTCTCCCTCCTCTCTTCCCTCTCCCCTCCCAGAACTGACAAGCAAATCCATTGAGTTATACATATATTATCACTCAAATCCTATTTCCATAGTATTCATTTTTGTAACAGAGTCCTTTTTTTAAAACTAAAACTCCAAATCATATGCCCATATAAACAAGTGATAAATCACATGTTTTCTTCTGGATTTCTATTCCCACAGTTCTTTCTTCAGATGTGGATAGCATTCTTTCTCATAAGTCCCTCAGAATTGTGGAGGCACTTTTTTAAAACAATGAATCTCATAACAAACCTGCAAGCTAGGTGCTATTATTATCATTTTACAGTTGAGCAAAATGAGGCAAAGGTTAAGTGACTTGTCCAGGGTCACACAGTTTGTAAGTGTCTGAGGCCAGATCTAAACTGGAGATTTCCTGACTCCAGGTTCAACACACTAGGCATTCCTCTGAATTCACTTTCCCAAGCAAACTCCTGGGCTCTGAACTGATGTCTCCTCACCTCTTAACTTCCATCATTATATATTTATGTTATTATAAAATATATGTATATTATATTTACCTTCTTCATTTATGTTTCTGTCAAATATTCTATATTAATTGTGCCAGGAACTGTGCTAAATTATTTAAAGGGTGCTCACAAACTAATTTTCTTTATTAATGGCTGATGATAGTTTAACATGTTTCATTTCCCAGTGATATTAGGCTGAGGGGAGAGGAATGGACCATGATTAAAAACAATAAAATCAGTAGATAGAGAGGCAGGCCCAGAGACAAGGAGGTCCTGGGTTCGAATACGGCCCCAAGCACTTCCCAGTGACCCTGGACAAGTCACTTAATTCCCATTTCCTTGCCCTCATCACTCTTTGCTTTGGAAACATGAAAGAGTTCCAAGAAAAAACGATAGAGCTTTCACAATAGTGTGGTTTTCCTATTTGCTTTGACTTGTTTAGTAAACATGCTGCTGTCTATACAGAATCCAACTGAAAATAATTTGGGGACTCAGAGTGTGCAGTACCGCTTCTGGCCACTATGGGGCGCTGAAAGCCGAAATTGGTCCTTTTAAAAGCTACAACCGCTGTTTTCACCTTTATTTTTTGGCAGGCGAAATAGTGCTTATCCCACAGCTACTATTTCCTTCGTTCCTCTTAATAGAGGGATGGGAACTATTTTAAAATGTATTCATTTCAATAATTATCCCGGACCCTCCCCTCCCCCACTTATTGGAACCGTTTCATTCCAATAGGTGAGCTGTTCCAAGAGCTACTTTGAGTTCTCCTTTCTCTGCCCTGACTTGGAGCCCCTGGAAGCCCTCAGCTTCTTACCCGGCTCCCCTCTCTTAAGTCAGAGGGCTCTCGGGTTCCCGAGCATGGCTGCAGCTCCCCTTCGGGATCTTCCCCAGGAAGGGAGGGGGGCGGGGGAAAGGGGGAAGAGGAAGGGGGAGGGGGAGCCTATTCGCTAATTCTCTACCAAGAGTATAAATTGAGAATCATTTGAGTCAATAGATTGAGAAAAGCTTTAGACATTTCAATCGTTTGGAGCAGCTTTTTAAAAGACGGTTTTTAGTAACATAGTAAAATAGCAATATAGAAAATAAATGTAGTAACTATATAGTAATATAATTGCCTATATAATATGTAATATAATAGTATACACTATAATAATATAGTAAAAATAGTAATATAGTAAAATAATATAGAAAATAAATATAGTAAATATAGAGTAATATAATAGCATATGTAATATATAATATAATAGTATATGCATATACACTATAATAATATAGTAAAAATAATATAGAAAATAAATATAGTAAATATATAGTAATATAAATATATAATATAATAGTATATACATATACACTATAATAATATAGTAGAAATAATATAGAAAATAAATATAGTAAATATATAGTAATATAGCATATGTAATATATTATATAATAGTATATACATATACACTATAATAATATAGTAAAATAATATAGAAAATAAATATAGTAAATATAGA
>NC_058133.1:504031359-504116722 GCF_016433145.1 Gracilinanus agilis | reverse complement strand
CAGTGGCCTATGGAAACTCCAGAAACCAGCCACTGACCATGCTGCTGGACCCATAGAGCATAGCTTATGTCTTTACTGCTTATTAATTCACACACAATGCTTAGGTTGCTGAAGTCATGGGCCTGATCCTTGTGCAGAATAGTTACAATGAGAAAAATGTTGTTTCATACTCATAAACTTATATCTCCTATCACTGTAGAAATCAAAGAGGGCTACATGGGACTAAGAACTTTATATATATATATTTTTTAAACCCTTACCTTCCGTCTTGGAGTCAATACTGTGTATTGGCTCCAAGGCAGAAGAGTGGTAAGGATAGGCAATGTGGGTCAAGTTACTTGCCCAGGGTCACACAGCTGGGAAGTGTCTGAGGTCAAATTTGATCTTGGGACCTCCCGTCTCTAGGCTGGGCTCTCAATCCACTGGGCTACCCAGCTGCCCCCGTGAACTTTATATTTTTAGTTCTTTCATGAGAGCTAAAAAAAAAAATCCATCTTATTTTAGTCAATTCCTTAATTTATTGCCATAGACTGAGCCCTTTTTCCTGTTCTCTATAGATACTGATGTGGCACACCTGTGCCGGAACTCTGGCCTCTGCATGGACACTGGTAACACCCATTACTGCCGCTGCCAGGCAGGCTATACAGGCAGCTACTGTGAGGAGCAGGTAGATGAGTGCTCTCCCAACCCCTGCCAGAATGGAGCCACCTGTACAGACTATCTGGGAGGCTATTCATGTGAGGTGAGTAGGAACACAAGACACTGGCACTTCCCAGAGAGACACAACAAACACACTCCCATAGATACTTGGCAATGCCATTAGAGACTCCATTGTCCTATAAAGGGAGTGCCATCTTAACCGGTGGGACTGTACTAGTTGTTGAAAACTTTGTCAACAAATCTAACGAGGGCTTACTGTGTTTGCAGCCTATGCTGGGCATGTGGTACCAGGTTTTGAGGAGCTCATAGTGTCATTATGAAGATTCATACTGTGTAATTGTTCTTATTCTTTGCCATCTTTTTCTAATACTATTACTGCGATACAAACTAAGGGGGATTTAGATTTCTATAGCTAGGCTGGACCTCAGACAGCATACCTCTTATTGGGTACAAACAAAGGCATTTCGGCTCAGTAGTCAGACTCGACCAGAAGTTTGTTCTCTGCTGAAAAAGCCTTTGAGACCCTAGCACCTCGGGGCCACAATGAGGCATTAGAGAACTCGAGTGTATAAGTGTATAAAAAATTAGGTCTTGCACCAGCACAGGGTAAGACTGGTCCAAGAGAGACTAGAATTACACCTGGGTTATGTGGCTCAGGCACTAATTTGGAGGAAAAGGTAAGATAATTGATAGCCAGAGAAGGCTATAGTCTTGAACTGGGCACCAAAATGGATAGATAGTAGGAGTTGGGGCAGGGGGTGACCTTCTAAGTTAGTCTGAGAAAAAATTGGGATGCAGACTATTTTAAGGATAATGTAATTTCTATAGGATATGGAAAACAAATTTGTGATTTTCCTGAAGGGAAATGGGTATTGAAGGGAAATGGGTATTTTAGGGAGGCAGAAAAAAGGCAAGGGAGAGTAGACAGGTGGAATCTGCCCTTGAGCCCACGGTACAGGCAGAAGAAAACACTGGCATGCATGAAGCAGTTGCAGAAAAATACAGGGCATAGTATACAGAACTTGAATTTCTCACCGTTGAACAAGGTGGTATGGTAGGTAGTAAGGGAAGGCTACTGGGCAGGAGTAGATATTTTCTTACAAAGAAACACCCGCAGTAAGGTAGCTCAGTAGATAGAATGCCAGACTTAGAATTGGGAAATCTGGCCTCAAATACTTCTTAGCTTTGTGACTCTAGGCAAGTCATTTAACCCCCATTGCCCAGCCCTTACCACTCTTCTGCCTTGGAACCAATACATAGTACTGATTCCAAGACAGAAGGTAAAGGTTATTAAAAAATAAAGTTTTGAAAAATGGATTTGTTAGAAAGCAAATCATGAGTAAGTCTAGGGCCTGCTTAGGAGAGCTGTATATATATATATATATATATATATATATATATATATATATATAAAATTTTTCTGTATAATTTTATGTATGGCATTGTAGTCAGTATTTAAGTCTTCTTTCAATTCAGGTAGTAATTAATATGTTTATTAAATATGGAAAAAAGCATGTAAATGTCATATTGATTACAATTATGTTCAATGTTTTCATATATACACATGATATTTAATCAGAAATATGGATTGTGGGCTTTATTACTTCAACTTGAAGTCAAAGTTCATCAGAGAAGTAGAAATGTGCTTTTACCTAAGAATGAATTATATTAATGGTTAATTTTTTGCCTAGATTTTGAAGATCTTTTTGATGATGACGATATCCAGTGAAACGATTTCTAGCAATGGAAACCCAAGATGTTAATTCTTTGTTTTGTAGCAATAGTGCGAATACCCTTTTATTTAATGAAAAGACGGTATATGATCTCTAAAGAACTTCTGGAAGTCACTCAGAAAGTTGGGACATGGTTAACCAAGAAAGGAAATTAATTATGAAAAAAATGGCAGCCATTAAGAAGCTACTAGTAGATATCTTTTAATATCTGCTGTTGTCATTGTTTGAATAAATATGAAAAACTTTATTTGCATGTAGTTCTGTTTTTCCATATTTGAATGTCAAAATTTGATGCATAATTTTGAAAAATGAATTGCTTATGTTTTGAAATGCCAAATCAAACAGCAAACTTGTTGGTTTATCAAATACAAAATAAGATTTTTCTCCTTTTGTCTCAGCAAGTAATAACTGATCATTTTAATACATCTTTACAGACAAGAATGAATTATTGAGTGACTACTTTAGGGGATACTGTGCTGTAAGCATAATAGAATATGAATAAACACTATTTTGATTCACTTTTTTTAGCACTGATTTGGTCATATTTTAGGTCTAGTCTTGTCTCCTTTGTAGCTGGAAATATAAGGTACATCTCTTAGCACCAGTTAAAATCTAAGGCTGGCATACTTTATACAGTATATGACTATTTAACCCATGTGTCAGTTGAGTCCTTGCCACTGACAGAATAAACCCATATACAGTGTTAGACATTCTCAACCCAGAGGTTTTCCTGGGAATACCAGAACTGGGTTTATTTTACATTTTATAAAAGGGTCCTCATCTCTTCTACAACCACTCAGGATAGCAGGATATTGATTTTAGGACAGTTTTCATTTACTCACCAGAAAACACACTACAGACTTATCTCTGAACTCCTCAGCGGTGAAAACTCTTTCCCTTTCTGTGGGGATCAAGCAGTTTTTCCCTTACTGAGTGGCATCTTCCTTGTGTGCCGTACAATTCATGTAATTCACAATACCAAAAGAGGGATCAGTCTGTAATATTCCTTGTTCTCTGACCCTACACCAGCTGTCTTGATCCTTCTTCAACTTTTAGATTTTAGAATTCCCCAGATCTGTGGGGCTGCTTCTCTTTAATCAGTCTCTATAGAAAGTCCTCTAGTGGCAGCTTTGCCCCACATGCTGCTGATTCTGGTAGGGAGAAACAGCAGAATGTGGTGGGAAGATTGTGGACTGGGAGGCTGGAAATTTTTTCTCAAACACTCATAGTTTATGCAGTCATTGGCAAGTCATCATCTCAGAACCTTTGTTTCTTTATAAAATGGGGGGGGGGGGAATGCACAGAATTTACACAACTTCCATCTTAGGAGTCCTTAGTATGTTATCCTGACAATATGATATCAAGCTTTAATAAATTACTTTTTCCTCAATGTTTAATGCAAATGTTTAATTCAAAAACACAAAACAATTTCGTACATATGAAGGGAAACAAATTTTAGGCAAAAAATTCCCTACCGCAAATGAAGTCACACATATTTCACATCATGATGTGAAGGAATGTTTCTTATAGACAGGAATATTTATTTTAAGTCTTTTTCTCCTCCCTTCTGCCAAATATTTTGGTCACTGTTTCATGCAGAATCTGAGCACAGGTTGCTAGTGGGCAAACTGAAAAATAGGCTCCAAATACTTGCCTTTTAAACCCCAAGGGTAACAACTGTTCTCAGTAACCATTGAAATTGATGATGTGGTGACCAGTTTGTACAAATGGGCTAAGATGGGAGTTGGCACTCCTTACCCTAAAACTAGGAAGAATTTTTTGTGACTCAAGAAAATGCCTCTTAATTGTAGTTGCCACCTCTCCCTAGGTGGCAGTTGGATTAATGATCTTTCCAATGGAATTGAGTACCCAGTGAGAGAGTGACCCCTCTTATGGCCATCACTATAGGTCAGCCTTCAACATCACTCACTGGCAACAATAGTTTCTTTATTGGCTCCTCTGCCTTAAGTCTCTTCCTTCCCAGGCCATCTGCTACACAGCTACCAAGATGATAGCATTGTTAGCCCTAGGCTCGCAGTGCTACTCCTTTTCCCAGTAACTTCCAGTACTTTCCTGTCACCTTTTGGACCTAGGGCTAAGTAAAAGCTTCTCTCTGATTTATAAAGCCCTGTACAACCTGACTTCCAGCCTTTTTATGCATTATAATCTTTCACATATACTATGGTTCAGCTAAATTGGTCTTCCTGTTGCTTATACATGTCACAGTCTCTCACATCAATCAATTAACCATTTGTTAAAATCATCTACTGTTTGCCAGACACTGTGCTGGACCATGGGGAGAGGGAGCAATATGTACACACATATACATACATACATATATACATATTTAAATATAAAAATAAATGTGTATGTGTGTGTAGCAGCTAAGTGGCACAGAGTGCCAGATCTACAATTGGGAAAACTCATTTTTATGATTTCGAATCTAGCCTTAGACACTTTTTTAGCTATGTGACCCTAGAAAAGTCACTTTACTCTGTTTGCCTCAGTTTCCTCATCTGTCATATGAACTCGAAAAGGGCCAGAATCTTTGCCAAGAAAGCCCCAAATAGAGTCACAAATTGGACATGACTAAAAAGCTTATTTATATAGAGCATCTACTACATGACAGGCTCTGGGCTAAGCACTTTACATATATCTCATTTGATGCTCCAAACAACCCTAAAAGATACTTGCGTGTCATTATATCCATGTTACAGAAGAGGAAATTGAGGCAAACGTTTAAAAAAAATGTGACGGCCAGGATCACACAGCTAGTAGGCATCTGAGATTGGGTTTGTTCTCAGCTCTTCCTGACTCCAGGCCCAGCACTCTTACCCACTTTGTTAGGGATAAAAGCAAAAAAATGAAACCATCCCTCTCACACTGAACTTACATTGTTTTGGAGGAAACAGCAACTACAAATAAAATGTATGCAGCATAAATAGGAGCTTAATTACAAATGTGTACTAAGTAGCTAGATGCAAAGTATTTTGGGAGTGAAGACACTAGTAGTTGAGAGCGACGTCATGAAAGGCTTCATGCAGAAGATGATGCTTGAACTGATTTTTTTTGGGGGGGTGGGTAAAAGAAGAAGTAAGGAGGGAATACATTTCAGGACTGGGGGGATGGCAAATGCAAAGGCACAGAGTCAAGAGAATGGATGTTTATGAGGAATATAAGGCCATTTAGGCCACATTACAGAGTGCAGGATTTGGAATAATATCGACTGAGTCTGGAAAGATGGTTTGGTAGCAGTTTGCACAGGACTTTAAAAGCTAAAGAGGGGAGTTCCTCTTTTCTAGAGGCAATAGGAAACCATGGGTATTGGCTGAGTAACAAAATAATGGCTGGCTGCTTGAAAATTACTTTGGTAACAGTATACTAAATACACTGGGGTAGTGGATAATAGAAGACCAGAAACAGGGAAACTAATAATCTAGGTGATAAAGAGGGCCTGAACCAAGGTAATAACTGCATGAGTAGAGAGAAGTGTTGGATTCATGAGCTGTGAAGGTTAAAAATAAGATTTGGCAATTGATTGTGAGGGAAAGTTGAGAGACCATGGTAATGCTGAGATTACGAACCTGAGGCGCTAGAAAGATATTGGTGCTTTCAACAGAAAGGGAAGTTTGGAGGAAGGGAGGGCTTCAAGATCAAGTTAGTTCAATTATGGATATATTGAAGTTGAGATATTTCTAGAATATCCTATTTTGAATATGCAATAGATTAATTGGTGATGGGGGGGGGAATAAAGGTTAGGTGAGCAATCAGGGATCTAAATATCTGTGTATCATCTGCATAGAGATAATTATTAAATTCATGGGAGCTGGGTTTACCAAGAAATAGAGAAGGTGAAGAGAGCCCAGGACAGAATCTTAAATGCCCAAAGTTAAGCACAAGGTGGATAATGAGCAAACAAAAGAGTCTGAGGGTTCGTCATATAGAAGAGAAATGAACCAGGAAAGAGTAAGGATTGTCACAAAACCCAAAATATCCAAGAGGACGGGGTGGCTTAGAGTGCTACCTGCATCCTATTGACCAAAAAAGGATTAGGACCAAGAAAAGCAGATTGGACAATTCAGAGATGATTGATAACTTTTAAAGGGTGCAATTTCCAAAAAAAATAAAAATAAAAATAAAGGGTGCAATTTCAATTGAGTGAATGTAGAGTGAGAGGTGAGCAGCAATAGCAACTGTAGACAACTTTTTCAGAGTATGGCTGCAAAAGGAAGGATAAATATCGAATGACAGCTTGAGGGAAGGGTATAGTTTGGTGAGTTAAGTTTTTTTTTTTTCAATTAACAAGCATTTTCTCTCCCTCCCCCAAAGGGGGGCCCCAACAAAAAAGAAAGTAACATGCATAGCCTAGCAAAACAAATTCTATACTGGTCATGTCAAAATGTATCTCATTCTGCATATATAGTCTATGTTAGCTAGGTGGCTCAGTGGATAGAGTGCTGTACCTCAAGTCAGAAAGACCTAAATCATGTGAGGAAGGTCTCAGACACTTATTAGATATATGACCCTGGACCAGTTTTTTAGCCTTTATATACCTCTACAGTTGTAAAATAAAAATAATGGCAACAGGGTTGTTAAAAGGATCTAATGAAATATTCGTAAAGTCTTTAGCAAGTAAAGTCTTTAATAAGTCTGACCCATAGCACTATGCTTTTTTCCTTCCTTCCTCCTTCCACCTTCTTGTCAGGATGTTGGGTAGCTTTCTTTATTATCAGTTTTCTGGAATTATGGTTGAATATTGCGTTGATCAGAGTTCTTAAGTCATTCAGAGTTATTTGTTTTTACATTGCTATTGTTAGAGTATAAATTATTCTCCTGGTTCATTGCAATTCAATCTATAGTGGTTCTTACAAATCTTCCCAGGTTTTTCTGAAACCATCTCTTTACCTTGTTTCTTTATAGCACAGTAGTATTCCTTTGCATTCATATGCTATTATTTGTTCATGTTAAAGTCTAATCTTCTGCTACCACATAAAGCTGCTATAAATATTTTTATACAAATAGGGTCTTTTTCATTTCTTTGTAGTATAAGGTCCAATAGTGGTATTGTTATGTCAAAGGGTATGTACAATCTAGTAAGTTTTTTTAAGAAGGGGGGAGAACTATACCCCAAAGAGATCAAAGAAAAAGGAAAAGGATCATATGTATAATAATATTTATAGCAGCTTTTTTTGTGATGGCAAAGAATTGGAAACTGAGGAGATGCCTGCCAATTGTGGAATGAATGAACAAGTTATAGTACATGGAATATTGTTGTACAATAAGACATGATAAAGGAGATGACTTCAGAAAAACCCAGGAACACCTCTGTGAACTGATGCAGAGTGAAAGGAACAGAACCAGGAGAGCAATTTACCCAGAAAAAGTTGTAGTATAAAGATAATCAACTGTGAAAGAATTAATGTCCAAGGTTTTTTGTTTTTGTTTTTGTTTTATCATGGCTTTCAGGTAGTTCAGTAATTCTTAAATTGTCTCTCCTGAAACTGTCTTCCAGGTGAGTTGTTTTTTCAATGAGATATTTCATGTTTTCTTCTGTTTTTTTTTTCATTCTTTTGATTTTGTTTCATTGCTTCTTGATGTCGCATGAAATCATTAGCTTCTAATTGTCCAATTCTAATTTTTATGGAATGATGCTTTTGAGCCTCCTTTTTCATTTGGCCCATTTCTTCTTGCATTGCTTTCATTTCTCTTTCCCATTTTTCCTCTGCCTCTCTTAATTGCTTTCTGAAATCCTCTTTGAACTCTTCTGAGATCTGTGTCCAATTCATATTTTTCTTTTGGACTTTGCAGGTGTTAGCTTTGCTTTCATTATCTCCTTCTGTGTCTGTGCCTTACTCTTTGTTTCCATAAAAATTCCCTATAGTTAGGTGCTTTTTTGTTGTCTGATCATTTTCCCAACCTTTTTATAGGTAGGCTCTATTCTCTGGGAGGTTAGAATACTCTCTTAAGCTTCAGACCTTCCTTGATACTATCCTTAGCTTTATTTCTGTGTTTCTCTCTTGCCTTCTTAATAGGCAGGGGAGGGGGAGAGAGAGAAAGACTGGAATTGAAAAGAAAGTAAAAGTGAATAAAAAAAATAAAGATAGGGAGACTCAGGTAGGGAGACTCAGGCATGTTTGAAAGTAGTAGGGGAAAAAACAGTTGATAGGATAAGTCAAAACTTCAAAAAAAAGGGAGAATGATTGAGGTTAAAGGCATGTGGAAAGGTTGCCCTTGGCAAGGAGAAGGGGTACCTCACTGTCCAAATCTAAGGGAAGAATTGGAGAGTAGGAGGTAATGTCAAGGGTATCAGTGATTAAAATTATCTCAAGAGACTGATTTGGGGTAAGAACATAAGTTTATTGATTATAGCCAGTTTATTGGTTAGGCCAGCATCATAACCAATAAAGTGATATAGTTCTGTATGACCTAGTCTTGCTACTAGGGGATGACTTGAGCTAGGTCAGGCCACTTAATAAATAGTTCTTTAGGTGCTCATTATTCAGCCCCTTCCTTGTACATCCCATGACATTTTAAATTGGTGATAGCTAGTTAAGAGGTGGTCTGTCAAACTGTCTGCCTTTTCCCATCTCCACAGGTAGACAGGTCATATAGTTTCCCCTTCATCTATTAACCAAATTCTGTTAAAAAAGAAGATGGGGGCATACTATCTTGGGTCAGTGACTTGAGGCAGTGTGCCCCCCCCCATTTCTCTTTCTCTCTCTCTCTCTCTCTCTCTCTCTTTCTGGCAGAAGACAGTCCTTGAGATTTCCAGGGACAAAGAAAAGCAAAAAAGGAGCAGATTAGATGATATCTCTTATCCAGAGTCTAGGGATAGAAATACGTAGTGATTCTCTCTAACATATAGTAATTAATACAGTATTTGAAAAATAAATTTGGACTTGAGTTGTTAAGAAGAGAATGGGAGAAGAAGGAGCTCTACCTTCTTTATAAATTCTATCCAGGTTCTTCTCCCAAACAGCAGTGCCCTCTCTCTTCTTGTCACAATACTTCAATTCTTTGCTTCCACCACAAGGCAAAACATACATGACAGATAATAAAAGTGTGGGTTTCAGACTTGGCTCTGTTCACTTGTATATTGTCAAGGAAGTTTCTTTGCTTCTGACTCTATTTCCTTACCTATAAAATTTACAATGTTTTCTGAGGAAAATCCTTTGTAAATTTACTAGCACCATCACACGTGTTCATTATTTCCTATCTCACAATTTTCCTGAGATCTGTAAAATAGACAGTGCTGGTTGGGGCATCACAGTGTGGTAGATGGAATGCTGGCCTTTTGAGTTAGAAAGGCCGCTGGAAGCCTAGTGGTCAACCTCTAAAACTGAACTGCAAGGGAAATGGGCATCTTCATGGGGAGAGGGTGCTCCTCCGTTGGGGCCTCTCACACTGCTAATGGCATTGGTCTAGTTTAAAAAAATGTATATATAGGAGCTATAATTGTTATTTTATATTATTATTGTAATCATTTGTAATTTTTTTATTATTGTCACAGTTATCTGTTTATATTTCATCCAACCTTGTGGACTGTATACACCTAAAGAGCAAAGACCTTGTTTTATGTTTTTTCCTAGGTTTTATGCATAGAAAATACTCAGTAATAAATGTTTACGATCTTTTTTTGCTTGGTCTTTTTTTCAGTATTTCTTTTTTCTCTGTCTCTATGATTACTTTACCAGTTTCCTACCTTTCTAGTAAATATAAATTCTCTTTCTAACCTCTGCTTACACAAAGAAATTTGAAGAACATCCTAAGTGGGAGGGATGGGAATGTTGTGTATGGGTAACAGAAAGTGTAGTCTAGAAAGCCAGCCCAGAATCAGGAAGTCCTGTGTTCATGTCTCACCTCTGACTCTTGATGACTGTGACACCTTGGGCAAGTCACTTCAGTGCTCAAAGCATTTCCCTTGCTATATATTATAGAGGAATTGCCAGCCTGGATTGGTAAAAGAAGTATCTTCAACCAGGAGTTCCCTACATCAGCGTAATCAGACCCATTTCCTATCTCATTTCTCTCTGTCTTTCTCCCCGCTTTCTCTATATTTACACTTATATACACATATATGAATGCATAATTTATGTGTATATATATGTATATATATATCTCGAACATAATATACCTATATGCCTGTTTACACACATGTTTTCTCCACTATGCAAATGTAATATTTGGTAGGGTAAAAACTCTTTTGTTCTTTCCTTGAAGCCCAGAATAGCCCATGACCAGCCTGGCACATAGCGAGTTTCCACTGAATATCTATTGAGAGAAAGAGAAAGATCTGTACAAAGATACATATATAAATATATGTTGTTCTTATTTGTCCCTTATTTCTGAAGACCAATGACATCGCTAGGTTGATGTCTCGATTTGCACAAGAATTAGATTTCAGTGAGGCAGAGTTGCACAAAATCTTCTGCTTCACTTTAGCTTCCAGAGTTAGTCATCCAAGTCCAGAGGCAAGATAAAAGGCAGAACAACTGGCAATGGCCCGAGATACAATGGATGACCTTGGAATATTTGATGGCTGATCAGACTCTAAGGGTTCTACAGCTCTGCTTCCACCACCTTCATGGCCATTGGAACAAATTCTTCTCATCTGCCCATTTCACACACAGCTGAGATTTGGATGAAGAAGGAAAGCAACCCTGAAAAGGGTTTGGCAAGCCCTCATACCAGAGATGCTAGTCCTCCTTGAACACCCCATACGTCCTGCATTGAACAGTATACAGAGGCAGCGTGGTGGCTGAGTGGATAGAGAGCCAAGCTTGGAGAGAAGAGGTCCTAGATTAAAATCTGGCCTCAGATGCTTCCTAGCTGTTTGACCTTGAGCAAATGACTCCCAACTGTCTAACCCTCACCACTCTTCTGCCTTGGAACCAATACTTAGTATTGATTCTAAAACAAAAGGTAAGGGTTTTAAAGAAGGAGGAAAAAAGCCACATATATACATACACGCATGTATGTGTATATATATGTGCTCTATATCATATATGTAAATATATGAGTGTAGATAGATGCACAATTCTAAAAGGAGAATGTTGCCCATAATAGTAACATGCTTATATCTTCCCACCGTGTCGTTCTTATGTATCCAATGACATTATTATTGTAAAGTGCTCTGTAAACCTTAAAGTGTTATCTCTGTTTCTTGTTCTCTATAATAAATTATTCTAAATGTGTGTTGTACCAAGATTTGTGGCTCTAGTGTATCAGAAAGACTATGGGTGTTTAAAACTTTTCATGAAAGCATTCCTTTTATTTATTTATTTGTTTGTTTGTTTTGGGTGAAGTAGGATGATTTACCCCATCTCTCCGTGTAGCCAAAGCCATAAAAAGTTGTAGCCACAGATCTCCCAAGAATTTAATTCAATATTTATAAATAATATTAAATAACTTTCCCTATGCTTAATTGCTAGGGAGGATAAAATAACATATGACAGGTAAGTTAATTTCCTCCAATAATTAGGGCAGATACAATTCTGTGTTAGTTATTCATCTGAATTTTTAAATGCTTGCCAAATCTTCCACTTCATTTTGTTCTGGTTTATGGTTTGCTTGGAAATCAAGTCTGGGCACCCAAGAGAAACATTACTTTCTGTTGTGATATTCAAATGCCCATGATTAAGTTGCCGAACTACATTAAAAAAAATAGACAAGTTCTTGTTTAGAAGTTGTATGTGATTATTTACATAGAACAAATAGTTACTGAGATAAACTGCAAGAGTATTAAGTCTCTGGGCATGTACTCTGCTCATTGGGTAGCATGCCAGCAGTAGGCAGTCTATCAAAATAACCACCCCAAAAAAGGGAGGCTATTGCTTCAAGGGGTCCAAATGTTCTCCCAAGAATAACAAACACATCTATTTTCTAATATGGTTTCTGGCAAGCCTGGCATTTTTCCTTGTTTAACATTTGGGGTTTGTAGCAGTTACTGAAACAAAAAAGACAGTATTAATCTTTTTTCAATAATGTTTCCATAGACATTAACATAAGGATAGAGTTTGTAGCAAAAGATTAATCTGGATTTAATTCACTTCAGCCTTTTTAGAAATAGTTGGCAACGTAGTTCTTTGGAAAGGCTGCAGGACTTTAACATTGAACCCATTTGGACTCTTAAGTTTGAATCCAGGTCTTCAATGTACAATTAATAGAACATTGAGCAAATCACTCTCTGAGTCTGAGTTTTTGCATCTATAAAATGAGAGGATTAGACTAGCAAGTCCCTAAGCTCTAAATCTTTGACCCACCTCATAAATGAGCCTGTTCAAATGCATCAGAATTCCTACCAAGTTGTAGTCAAATCCAGTGTAACTTGAAAATAGGATCATAGATCCAGAACTGGAAGGGACATTAGAGGCTGTTGTTTTGTTTTTTTTTAAACCCTCACCTTCCATCTTGGAATCAATAATGTGTTTTGGTTCCAAGGCAGAAGATTGGTTAGGGCTAGGCAATGGGGGTCAAGTGACCTGCCCAGGGTCACACAACTGGGAAGTGTCCGAGGGCAGATTTGAACCTAGGACCTCCCACCTCTAGGCCTGACTCAATCTGCTGAGCTACCCAGCTGCCCCCAGAGGTTGTTAAAAGATGAGGAAACCAAGATCTAGAGAGCATAAATGCTTGCTATAAACCATATAAATGGAAGATAAATGGAAGAGTCAGGATTCTAACCCAAGTCTTCTAACTCCAAAACTGCCACAGTGCCTTTCATGAGATTCCAAGCTCAAAGGGAATAGTAGGTAATGGAGGAGATTGTCTAAAAAAAAACCCTTGGAGTACTTGTAGTTTTTTTTTTTTAACCCTTAACTTCTGTGTATTGGCTCCTAGGTGGAAGAGTGGTAAGGGTGGGCAATGGGGGTCAAGTGATTTGCCCAGGGTCACACAGCTGGGAAGTGTCTGAGGCCAGATTTGAACCTAGGACCTCCCATATCTAGGCCTAACTCTCAATCCACTGAGCTACCCAGCTGCCCCCAATACTTGTAGTTTTACAGATAGCTGTCTTTGTAACATCTGTGTATACTTTGAGAGAGCTCAAAACAAGACGACTCTGACTTATATTGTGTGACCCTAGAAAAGGCATGTAATCTCTATAATGCAAGGTAGCTAACAGAAACTTTTTGCTTCTGTAATTTCTAATGGTCACAAAAAGTCAGAAGTCTTAGAATCTTCAGAAAGTCAGAACTTGAAGCTATAAATAGAGGTGAAGTTCCAACTGATGGGGCTTTTGCCTTTTGGCTTTCACTGTGGCTGGAGGCTTTTGCTTTGGCTTAGCCTGTTAGCTGTGGCCTTTCGGCTTGGCTTTGGCCTAATTGCTTCAGCCTTGGCCTGTGCTTATTTGTCTTGTAGAAATTTAAACCTATCTCATTCCTCTGGACCTCTCCCTGATCTCTCCATCTACATTCCCTTCCCTTCCCCTGAATTTCTTTTGGGCCCTAGGTGGAAGGGAGGGCTTGGTGATTGAACATTGGGGGTTTTAGTTTCTATAGACAAGTAGAGTATCCTCAAATAAGTTACCCCTAGTTTAGTGATTTAATAAGGACTTTACTTAAAAGGCAGTAAAATCTTCCTGACTGGCAGAGCAGGCTCTCTCAGTCTAAACCTCTCTGCAACCCACCCCCCACCATCACTCCTCTCCCTAGCAGCAGTTAGAAAATCCTGAACCTCTATCCCTCTGATTAACCTGAGATTAATAAATCCCCTTGTTACCTACTCAAAGCCTCTGGTGAATGATTGTATCGAAAATTGAGGCAAGGGCTAAAGAGGGAAGGAATCATTTTCTTTTTATTTCTTGAGAGAACTGGGGGCATCCATCTTGGCAGGAAGTACCTATCCAAGACTTCCTCCAGCCATCAGTTTGACTGGCAGGGAGGGGCCCTCTCGACTCCTCCCTCAAGGGACTTGAGAAACTAGCAAGAGAAACCCTCCAGCCAAAACCTAAACATTTCTTACTGGCCCTAATTTCCTCCCTTTATCCTCAGTCTCAAGCCTCTGGAAATAAACCTGTTTGAGCTGCCCTCTCCTACATACCCCATTTCCTTTATCTCCTATATACCTTCCCTTACCTTCATTCCTCCTCCAATTACCTTATAATCACCTAATATCCCCTTTATCCTTCCTCACAACCAAATTGCCTCGTTGACCCACTCAGATTACTTATTTACTTCTTTATAACATCTCCTTGCTCTGAGCTATATTCTATAAGTTGAGGAGAAGCCACTGACTTGTATAGATAGAGAAGCTTCCCTTATACCAATGAAATTACAGCATTAGAAAGCAGTTAGAATAATGCCCAAGAAATGACCAAACTAAGCACACACTCCTAATGATGCCATTAAACCTATAACCCCCAGAGAAATCAAAGGACCGTATATTTTTTTAAAATATCATGTCTTCTCTTTTTTAAATATATTATCCAAACCTATATCCCATGCTGCATCTGGTTGTAGGCCTTTAGCATTATTTATTGATGTCCACTGGGACCTCTCGGCTACCTTCATCTGCTAAGCTTCATGAAGTACATGTTCTGCTATGGACTACAAAGGTAATAGGCTCAGCTTGCTGCTGGAATGGGAGTCCCAGATGTCAGACTGGCACTGAGGGCCCACCAGCTTGAGAGTGGCTCATTGTTGCCAGCCTTCAGTCTTGTCAGGTGTGTTGTAGGTAGACTGACCAAGTAGTTTGGCCATTAGGTTGTGTGTATGTAGGACACTGGTGCATGGCCTGCTTGAGGCTATTCCCCACCCCCTTCTCTTTGGAGAAACCATCAAGATGGGGAGGGACAACATGGAGCTAATTCCTAGACACTTGGTACTAGTAGTCTGCCCTCCATTCCATGATCTCTTCCTAGTTTCTGCCAAACTCTTTCCAGGCTTTTGCTTCCATTGCATGGTGTCTTTTGAGTTGTGACCTCTATCCTGACTGTTCCTTGGAGATGGGTGGGTACTGATGGAGAAAGACACAGCCAGCCCCTCCAATCTTCTCTTACTTTCATTTTGCTGGGCTATACTGACTACCACATCCATGGCCATGTTGTCATTTGTTTCAGATGTTGCTTGAGTGACTCCATTACCCACTCAGTCTTGTGAGAGAGTTGTCCCAAAAAGGGTAAGAATAATGTTCTTTGGACTCCTGCTTTTGCTTTTCTCACCAGTGCGGTCAGGAATCAGTTAGGATGATGCTCCTCCAACTTTGGTTTCATGGCTGACTCAGTGTGGTGATCCTGAGCAGTGAAGAGTGGTAAATGCGAAGCCATTCTCACTAGGGACTATATGAATACAATTACAAAATACCTTTCACACCAATAAAGACAGATCTAAACAATTAGAGAAATAGTAATTGTTCATGGTAGGCCAAGCCAATATAATAAAAATGGTGACTATTTAATTCATCAAAGAATTATTTTTTAGAGGTAGAAAAAATTTAAAAATTCATCTGGAACAAAAAAAGATCAAGAATATGAAGGGAATCTATTAAAAATATGAAGAAAGGCAGTCTAGCAGTACTAGACTTCATCCTATATTTAAAAAAAAGGTAATCTTCAAAACAATTTGGTACTGTCAAAAAATGGGTGGATCAGAGTAATAGATACACAAAAATTGAGGAGAAAACTGAAAGGAGTTTGGCAGAAACTAGGAATAGACAAACATCTCACACCACATAACAAGATGAGATCAAAATGTGTAAGTGATTTAGATGTAGGATGAAATCATAAGTAAATTAGAGGAGCATAGAAAAATAATTCACCTATTAGATTTATAGATAAGGGAAGATTTTTCCCTATTAATTTTTCTAACAAAATTAAACATATAGAAAGTCACAGGAAGTAAAATAGATAATTTTGATTCCATGAAATTAAAAGGATTTTGTACAAATAAAACCAGTGTAGCTGAAATTTAAAGAACTGCAGGAAACTGACAGGGTGGGGAGGAAACATATCAAATTACTCTGATAAAGACCTCATTTCTCAAATTTACAAAAATGGCATCAAATTTATAATTTTTAAAATGAGCAATTCCCAAATTGAGGACAAAATGACTTATTTGAAAAATGTTTTGCTTATATAACTTCACAAGTATAGCTGATTTATGCTTGCCTTCTCAGTGGATAGAGGAGGGACTAGAGGAAGAGAGATGAGAACTTTAAAAAAATAGAATTATAAAAAAATATTACACATATAGTCACCAAATGAAAGAGTATCTAAATCCATAAAAGAAAACTTGAGTGATTTTCAGGAAAAAATAGATATTAAAATGGTGGGAAATCTCAATTTACTCCTCCACCCAAAATAAATAAAAGAGGGACTTGACTGGAATTTTTAAAAAGTCAGAAATCATAGGGCTCTGGAAAATATTGAGTGGAAATAGAAAGAAATATACATATTTCTCAACTGTGCGTGAAAGCTTTACAAAAAAATGACCATTTATTAAAATATAGAAACCTCACAAAACATATTAGAAATAAAAATATGAATTGCATATCTTATAATTATACAATAAAGGCTTATTATGCTTATATATCTTATATGTAAATTATGTGATAAAATACTGAGAAAGACCAAATGAATTAAAGAATGGAAGTTTAGAATAAAAGAAAGAGAAGATGAATAATTGAGTAAAAGAAATCCTTTTTGGAAAGGAGTGAAAAATTAAATTTTAAAAACTAATGAATAGGACTAGCTGAGAATAAGACTAGTAGAGAAAAGGGAGAGTCTACTTAATTAACTGAAAGAAAAAAAGACATGGGCAATATATGTAACCAGATAAAAGCAAATAGTAAACAAATCCCTAAAGGAAAAAGGGCAATAAGAGAAGATCAGGGATGAGGGGAAAAGAGCCAGTGGAAACAGGACATATAAAAAAAATTTTTTAATAACTGAAGGAATATGATACTGTATCTACAAAAGAAGAGGGGAAAAATCATAGCCCCCCCCCCAAATTTAGACACAGATGGAGGAAAATATAAACCTAACTCATAACTTTAAATGTGAATATATTAAACAATCCAATAAAATGGAAAAGAAAGACAGATTGGATAAGAAAAATAAAATCTGTTGCTTATAAGAAACATATATTTTTTAAAAAGACATACATAAAATAAAACTAAAGGGATGGGGGAAAATTTACTATGCATCAAGTGAATCCAAAAAAAGCTAGAGTTGTAATCATGCTATCAGACAAGACAAAAATAAATAAATAAAAAGGGATAAAGAATATGTTATGCTGAAAGGAACTACAGACATCAAATCAATATCAGTAATATAATTCCATATATTTTTACATCCAAATTCACAAATCCAGTAGACATTTATTAAGGGCCTACTGTGTGCCAGGCACTGTGTTAAACACTGAGGATACAGTTAGTAAACTGAAAGGCAGTTCCTTCCCTTAAGAAGTTTAAAATCTAAGGGATAAAACACAAAAAGAGGTAGGAAGGTGTGTATGAGGGGACGCTAGGAGGTATCTTGTTCCATGAAATTAAAACCATGTAGGGAAGCTGATGCAAAAAGGAGTGAGCTATGAGTCTAGTTTCCACCCTGTAGAAAGGAAGACATTGGGAGGAATGTGGCATTCTGTCCTTCAATTAGAGGGGAAGAAACATTTCCTGAACAAGAAATATAAATAGTAACTCAGTAGTGAGAGGAGATTTCAATATCCCTTTATCAATTTTAGATAAGTTTAACAAAAAAAAATAAATAAAAGGAAAACCATGGAACTAAACAGATTTCTGGAGAATCTAGTTAAAAGACTTAAGACATCTTCTAATTTGGACAGCAAAGGAACATACATATTTCTCTGCACCAAATGGAAATTTTACAAAAAATTAAGCATGTACTAGAACACAAACATATTGCAAACAAATATAAAAAGACAGAAATAGTCAATATATTCTTGATAGGCCATAATTCAATAAGAATAGAAATTTGTTCAGGAACCACAAGTGAAATATCCAGATCCAAATGAAAATTTAACAATGAAATCCTAAACGATGAGTAAGTCAAAGAAAATGTAAAATAAGATGCTAATAATGATACCAAAACTTCTGGAATGCAGTTAAAGCGGTCTTCAGGGGAGAAAATTACATGCTTATGATGACATTTTAAGCATATCATATCATATCATTAACAAAAGAGCAAATGAGAAGATTACTGAACTGAATTACATTTTTTAATTAGAAAAATCAGTAAACCAAAAATAAGGACAAGAGAGAAGATATTAAAAATTGGAAGAGAAATAGATAAATTGTAAATAAAAAGTAGAAATGATAAGTAAAACTAAAATTGGTTCTCTGAAATGATTAATTAAATCTGATTAGCTAATCTGACTAAAAAGAAGAGAGCAGAATAGTAATAAAATGAGATATTGGCAAGGAGAAATCATGGCTAAACTAGAAGAAATAAAAACTTTCAGAACACATTATAAAATTACATACTAATGAAACTCAGAACAACTAAGAAAAAGAGGAGTACTTTCAAAAACATAAAATACTCAAACTATTAGAAGACCAGTAGAGATTTTAAATAATCTGATCTCAGAAAATATGATTTAATATAGCTTACATAACTATAAAGAAACCACCAAAGGGGAGGGGAAGACTCCTAACCCTGATAGTTGCACAAGAGAAGTCTGTCAAAGTTCAAGAACAGTTAGTCACAAATTATTCTCAAAAATTGAGAAAGAAAGCACCCCACTAGAATTTTGTAAGAAACAAATACATCACTAATTCCTGAACCAAAGAAAGAAAACTGTAGGCCAATGTCATTCATAAAAATTGGTTCCAAAAATTGAAATAGAAACCTATCCAATAGACTGGAGCAATTAATCCCATAAATGACTCATTATGATCAAGTGGGATTTATACCAAGTATGCAAGGATAGTTCAACATTAGGAGAACAATTAACATAATTAATCATATCAAAAATCAAAACATTCAAAAAGCACATGAACTCAATAGAAACTGGGAAAAGCTTTGACAAAAACAACACTTTTTCACTAAAAATGGTAGCATAAAGCATTAAAAACAAACTATCAACAGGCTATAAATCAAGTTGCGAGGTTAGGTAATCTAATTTCCAATTGGAAGAAAGATATCCAAGTTGGGAAAAGGATGAGCTAACATGCAATTGCCTGAAATCAGAAAAAGAGATGCTCCCCCTCCAAATGTCTGTATTCAATCAAAAGAACCAGGAAGCAGGAGCTTATTGATCAGTACAGGGCCAGTTTTCAGATTTGACATCCAGGTTGCTTGAGAGGCATAGTTGTGGAGAAATTGCATCAGTCTTCAGATGTGACTGGGTTTCAGTCAGCACTACCCAGGTTCTTACTTAAGAATTTCTTAGCAGCAGGTCTAGGGATCCAGCTCCCCAGCCACATTGGGGGGGGGCAGATCAAGCAATGCAAAAAGTTTTCACACAATTCTCATAATCGAATAAAGTTTTCTCACAAGACAGAAATTGGAAGACCTATAGTGGAACAGAAAGTGAACTGACCTAGATTCCAGAATTGAGTCAAAAGTTGGAGTCAGTCTGGTTCATTCAATTTCCACCTCTCCCTGCCCTCCTTTCTTCCAGTCTCTTATCCTACATTTATTAAGTGCTTTCCATGACTCAGGCAATGTTATAGGTACAAGGAACAGAAATGGGGTGGGGGGGCATTGAGTTGGTTCCTGAGAAGGTTCCTTCAGTTCCTTGATAAACTTCATATCACCTTGACTTCCTTTCTACCAACCCATCAAAGTCTGTCATGGATATACTCATTGCAAAGTGCTCATAATTCACTTAAAGAGTTTTAAGAGATGAATCTTTACATCTCATTGTCTATGTTATCTTATCCTTCATTATTTCACCAAGTAGTTGAGGATGTCCTCTACAAATGTATTTTACATTGGAACCAGAAGTAGAGTTAATGAGGCAGCTTATGGTTCAGTAGATGGAGCAGTGGGTTGTGTGGAGATTAAAATTAATATTCAGTAATACAGCTGAACGTCAGGAAGACTTAAATTCATATCAAGCTTCATACACTTTCCAGCTGTGTGATCCTGAACAAGTTACTTAACCTCTATTTGCCTCAGTTTTCTCAACTGTAAAATTGGGATAATAAGAGCACCTATTCCCCAGGGTTGTTGATCCTTCAGAATCAAATGAGATGACATTTATAGTGTTTAGCATAGTGTCTGGCACATAGTAGGCACTTTAAAATGCTGATTCCCTACCTCTTCCACTTACAATCAACCAGTCAACACAGATATGAGCAACTTAATCACACTATGCACTTTGCACTACATATATATATATGTATATATATATATATGAAAATTATATATACATACACAAATGGTATATAAAATGCTAGATATATAAAAATGAATTAGGCATCAGTCTTACAGTGAAGGAACTTGTTATCTCTATGGGGGCAAAGGAGATGAGCTAGAAGATAGAATCGAGAAATATTTGTTAATGGATTAATATGTGCCAAGAACTGGACTGTGTCCTGGAGACATAAACACAAAGGCAAGGTGGTACCTGATCTTAAGAAAATCACATTCATCACAAAACATTTATTCAAACTTAATGGTAAGTGCTCAATAAATGCTATGGAAATTAGCAGCAGATGGAGTTCATAGGAGTAAAAGAAATCTAATCTAGAGTAAGTTGTCATAAAAGACTTCTTGGAAGAGAAGATATTTGAAATGGGAATGGAGTTACAGCAAATTAGCCAAAGAAGTCCTGCTCTTCCCATAGGGTGGCCAGTGTACTTCTGTCTCTATATAAAGGTACATATTGATTAGACTTGTTCTCTTTTGCCCTAGAAGATAGAACCTTCTTATTTCAATCCTTCATTGAGTTGAAACTACAAAGAAGCAAAACTAGGCTTGATATCAAGAAAACACTTCCTAACAATGGAGGCCATTGCAGTAGAAAGACCAATGCCATAGTGGTCAGAATAGATCATAGGCTAACCAGGATTCCATGTCACCCACCACCAAAAGTTTTTATGAAATCATCACCTCAAAGAGAAGAGAGCCAAGGAGTTAAGAATTGGGCCTAGAGAGTCAGTGGCTTGAGCGGCTAGGTGGCTTAGTGGATAGAGCCCCTCACCTAGAATCAGGAAGATTCATTTTCCTGAGTTCAGATCTGGTCTCAGATACTAACTGTGTGACCCTGGACAAGTCACTTAACCCTGTTTATCTCTGTTTCTGCATCTGTAAAATGAGCTGGAGAAGGAAATGGCAAACCACTCCAGTATCTCTGCCAAGAAAACTCCAAATGGAGTCACAAAGTGGGATACAACTGAAAAAGACTAAATAGTAAGTGGCTCAGGCAATCAGTTGGTTTAGTTAAATGACAAAAACATAAAGAAGAAGGGATGAGATTACAGGAGGCATCGCTAGCCCTTTGGAGGTCATCAGGGTTCCTCAAAGTTGGGTATGTGCCAGTCGTTATCCCCTGTTATTCACTGGAACTATTAGGAGGAGGGGTAAATTGCACAAACCCAGTTGAGGGGATCAATCCCATGCTGGTAAGGGACATTTTAATGGGAATAAATATGAAGTGTTACAACCTAGCTAAAATAGTAGACCTTTGTCTGTTCACAAACAACTCTGACTTGCTATAAAATATAACTCTACTGAAGAGAATACCAGTGGAAATATACATTAATCTGCAATAAAAAGATATATACAAGACCCACAAAGTCTCCTGAGGCACATTATCCAATTTATATAAAGAACAGTCCACAGAAAGAACTGTGTTTCTCTAATTATCTTGTGTTGAGGGCATTATTCTTTCAAGTGACAAGTCGAACTGTATGCTTTATCTTCCCTCTATAGAGTTTCTTGGTCATATCATTTCAATGTTAACAAACAATTCTCTGCTTTGAAAGGAGGTGAGAATTTAAGTCATTAAAGCACCCCTTGAATGTGTAATTCTCTCTCACCAACCTACTTGGAAGGAACATGAGAAAAACTATTGATTAATTCCACGTTGTTTTGCAAAATGGTTGAAATAATAAACAACTCCATGATGCCTTCCACACTGACTGTTTTCAACTATTGTCATCATTGCCAGTCTGCTGGTTGAGACATGAAAATTACAACTTGTTTTTATCTGCATTTCTCTATTAGTGGTTTGGAGCAATCTTATGATTGTTATTCACTTTAAAATCTTTTGAGAAGTTGTTGTTCATGTCCTTTAACCAATTACCCACTGGGGAATGGCTTTGGGTCTTATGTAATTTTGTTAATTCTCCAAGTTTTGGATATTAAATCAGAGATATTTATCACAAAGATTTTCTCCCCTAGATGACTTTCCTTTTTATCCAGCTGTATTGATCTTGTTCATGCAAAATTGTTAAATGTTATATAATTTAAATTCTATTTATGATTGCCTCTACCCCTTGTTGGGTTAAGAATATAGTTGTGAAAAGTATCTTATATGGATATATAAGATGTGTCCCTTCAGCCTTCTCACTTTGCAAGATTCTTCTAACTCTTCATTTTTCTCCCGAGTTTCTCTTGGAATCTCCCCAGAACAGCCATGCTCATACCATCATTCCTTTCCCATCCTTGCTCTAGACACCCCTCTTAACACATACTCCCGACCTGAAGCCCTATTTTATGTGTTGTCTTCCTCCATTAGAAGGTAAGCTCTTAGAGAGGAGAGGCTGTCGTTTCTTTTATTTTTATTTTAATTCTCTGAATTTAGGCCAGAGTCTGGCCCATGGAAAGAGCTTAATAAATGACTGATTTGTTGTTGACATCACCATTCCCTTTTTTATAGCACCACTTGACATTCGTGCTCTTTATCCATTTTGAGATTAGTCTGTAAGCTCCTTGAGTGCAGGGGCTGTCTTTTGCCTCTTTTTGTATCCTCAGTGTTTATCACAGGGCCTGGCATATAGTATAAACTTTGTATTATTATGGCATATGATGTAAAATAACAAATCATTCAGTCATTCCATTTTTCTAAGGAAAAGGGGAATGGTTTACTGTGGGGAGGGGCTTTTGATCCAGGAGACATTGTTGAATAGAAGAGGTGAGGATTCTTCCATCTGTTCTCAGGATGTAACAGCTTCAGCTGAAAGACCACTACAGCATTCCAGTCACAGAAGAGAGCACAGTACTATGCAGCAAAGCCAGGAACTGGAGGCAGAAGCCTAGAGCTCTTCGTGCACAGAATAAAGTTTCAGCCTATCCAACAAAGACACCAGGCTCTGAGAAAATCCAGCAACCAAGCAATTTACCTGTTTTTCTTCAGTTATTTCTGTTGTGTCTGACTTCATGCCCCCGTTTGGGGTTTTCTTGGCAGAGATACTGGAGTGGTTTGTCATTTCCTTCTCCTGAGTATTTGGCAGGTGAGGAAACTGAGGCAAACAAGAAAAAATGACTTTCCCAGAGTCAAACGAGTGTCTGAGATCGGATTTGAATCTAAATCTTCCTGATTTCAGGCCCAGAGCTCCATCTACTGCTCCACCCAGCTGCCCTAGATCACACTCTCACTTATACAAGCAACTGGTAGAATCACAGCACTGAGAAAATCCCCCAAACTTTCCATTTTGAGTTCAGGTTACAGTGAATAAATCAATCCAGATATAGAAAGAAGGGGGATACAAGTACATCATACTGATGTCATGCCCAAGGGGCTACATCCCATTATTAAATAAATGTAGCTGAAGCCAATGACTGGTAACACAGTTATTGGACTGAATCACCTAGTTAAGATGGTTGAAAGTCATAACTCAGCTAGTTACTTAAGGCAATAAATTCCAGTTCAATGACTGAACTCCCTCCCCACCCCCACTCCCACGTTATGATATTTCACCAAAATAGAGAAAAGAGGACATCAGACTCTGAACTTCTATCCGTAATTCCAGTTCACCGTACTTCCATTGGGTGTTCAAGAGCTGTGCTTCTCGGTTTCCTTCTCTTCTTTGTATCACCAACTCAATGGGAGGCTTTTCAGACTTCTTAAACTCAATAATAAATTTTTGTCTCTTCATTTTAGATGCTTTGCAGTTTGATCCACGTCAGAAGAATAACAAAAGAAACATTTTCATTACTTTCCTTGAAGCCAGAAGCTTAGCTAGTTACATGCTCTGCTCCTTCCAGCTTACTCTTCTGGCACCAGTTGGGGCTGTAAGTTCCTAACACTTAATAGAAAATTTAACAGCAGCCAAGGGTAAGGTCAAGTTATAAAAGCATCAGCAACAATTACCTCTTTAGAAAAAAGTCAAATTGGCCCTAGATTTATCTCTCAGTGGACCAAGGAAGCAGGTTAACTTTACTGATTGGAAATTCCAGAGAGAGAAGAATTATGATCCAGACTCATTGTTGAAATTACTTTCCATAATGCTGATTTATAGCTTGAGGGAACTAAACTATGTATTGTTTCCATGATTCTGGTAAAAAAAATGAACTAAAAGTTCTATAGAAGTCCATGGGGACATATCCCTGATAATAGACAGAAATGCTTTTTAAAATCATTTTTCAATACTTATTTATTCTTTTAAAAAATTATAGAACTTTCTTCTGCATATGTCCCAGTTTTCCTAGCTTTAATGTGCTTTTTTTAACCCTTACCTTCCGTCTTGGAGTCAATTCTGTGTATTGGCTCCAAGGTAGAAGAGTGGTAAGGGCTAGGCCATGGGGGTCAAGTGACTTGCCCAGGGTCACACAGCTGGGAAGTGTCTGAGGCCAGATTTGAACCTAGGACCTCCCATCTCTAGGCCTGGCTCTCAATCCACTGAGCTACCCAGCTGCCCACTAATGTGCTTTTTAACTATCAGATGTGATGCCTCCATATTATGATTCTGTAAGTGATTTCTTGGAAAGTACTAACTGGTTTCTGCTTGCGACTCAATTAACTGAATTTGCCTTGAAGAAGATGGATTCCTGACCTCTGAGCAGAAAGAGTGGCACTAGGTTGAAATCCCTGAAGTGTATTTATTTTCCTGGTTTTTCAGTGACCGTGTTCTTATTCATGCTATGGATAGCCAAAGACGATGCTTTGTATTCCTTGTTTTTACAGGACAGAGATGCCAGCCATCCCAAACTCATCAATGCATGTGGTCTTTTGTGTAAAACGTTAAGATATAAACATTGTACATAACAGAAATGTCAAGTGATGGGTGTCTATGGCAACCACGTTAAATAACTCCTCTACCCTCAAAATGCTTTTGTATTTGTATCCCCAGAACTAAGAATAGTGCCTGACAATGTTTTTTTTTTTTCCCTCATTCATTAATTCATTCTTTTTCCTTCCCCGGCTTTTCACCTATTACTAGCAAGGATCCAAATGGATAATCCCAGGACACAGTATTCAAGAACTCACTTAAGTAACTATTACTTTCTTTCCACCTCTTGGGAGAAAAATCAAAATAACTTTTGTGAGTACTTCTGCTGCTTAGATTTCTAGAGCAATTTAAAGTTTACAGAACATTTATGGTCTCATGAAATAGGTAACATGTGTGTTATTACCCCCATTTTACAAGCAAGGTCACTGGGACTTGGAGGGGTGAAGGGATTTCCTGAAAGTCATGTAGAAGGGCCAATGAAAACCTCCTCACTCAAGACTGCTAGACATATTCCTAGCTGAGTGCTAGAATATCCATCAGGGGGGTCCTTGGTCCAAATATAGACTGTCTGACTTTAGACAATGGCCCCACATACTTAACATCTATCTCCTTCATTTGGGGTTTCCCTTCAATGATCCAAATCACGATACATTCTTGCTTGCTCATCCTGTGCATTTCTTCCAAAAAAGTTCTCCATAGGAGGTACACCCAGTGTAATGAAGCCCTTCCTCAATTCCTTGTGACACCATGAGAATACCAATGGAATACTCTGTCTTCCAGTCTGCCATGCCCACTCTAGCCACATGACTAGCCTGAAGATTTTTTTTTTTGGTCTTATTCTTTCTAGTTCTTCATTGTGTGTGTGTGTGTATATATATTTTTATCCTGGGACTCCATTCAAGGAGCATAGGGCCACAAAGGCAATGGGACACACAGTCGCTCAGGGTCACCCAGCTGGGAAGTATCTGAGCCCGGACTTGAACCTAGGACCTTTCATCTCTAGGCCTAACTCTCAATCCACTGAGCTAGCCCAGCTGCCCGTACTTTAGGTTGCAGTTTCTTTAGCAGATGTAGTTTTTACAGGGTGGGGTTGCTAGCCCCACGCCCAACCCTCCTCCTTTTTTCATCCGGGCTAGGGACCGTCCTTGGCCCAGGAGTGGTAAGGGTGGGCAGATGAGGAAACTGTGGGAAACATGATTAAGTAACTTGTCCAAGGTCACACAGCTAGGAAGTGTCTATCTGAAGCCAGATTTGAACTTAGGAAAATGAGCTTTCATGACTCTAGGTCCAAAGCCTATAGAGTTAGGAGACCTGGATTCACATCCCAATTTTACCTTCTATTAGCTATGTGATTCTAGAAAGTTGCTTTACATTACTGAATCTCATTTTCTTTTCTTTTTTTTTTAACCCTTACCTTCTGTCTTGGAGTCAATACTGTGTATTGGCTCCTTGGTAGAAGAGTGGTAAGGGTAGGCAATGGGGGTCAAGTGACTTGCCCAGGGTCACACAGCTGGAAGTGTCTGAGGCCAGATTTGAACCCAGGACCTCCCATCTCTAGGCCTGGCTCTCCATCCACTGAGCTACCCAGCTGCCCACCTGAATCTCATTTTCTAAGAAGAATGATAGTTCCTTCACCTATCTCAGAGTGGTTGTGGAGTTCATATGCAGTAATGATTTCTAAGCACTTTATAAGACCAATGCTGGGTATTACAGTTTTTATAAACATACTTTTTTAGGTTTGTGTGGAAGTGAATAAAATTTTACTAAATCCATAGTCTATTTCTTAGGAAGACTTAGAAAAACAACTAGAAAAGTCCTAATCCCTCACAAGGTCATGGATTATCAGAACTAAAAGTGACATAGAAACCACTTAGTCCAACCTCCCCCAATATTCATTTTGTAGATGGAGAAAACAGAAGCCCAGAAGTATAAAGTGAGCCACCCAAGTTCACCTAATGGGTTGGGTCCAATCCAACCCCTGACTTTCAAGTCAAATATGGGACAGAGTGATTTCTCCTTCATTTTAGAACGTGACCTTTTTCAATACTGTTAAACTCCTAAAACCACTTATTATCGATTTAGAAAGGAATAGAGGAAAATCCCAACAAATGAGTCTTTATGCGCTCAAGATAGGTTTAGATTTTGTATCAACTCTGGCTATAAATTTGTGCCCTTGAATAGCCCCCATTTCCTCACACTCCCTACAAAGTTAACAACTCCTTCCTTAAGAAGCTATGTCATGTGCGACCTGGCTGCCCTTTCACTGGCTGTCCACCATGCTTGGTATCCTCTTTTTCCTTGCTTCCATCTCCTGGCTTTTCTGGCTTCCCCCAAGACTCATCTCAATTCTCAAATCCCATCCTCTATGATTCCTCCTTCTTTCATTACTCCCACCCCCATTAACTTCCATTTATCTGACTGTATCTCATATGTACCAATTTTTTTCATATTTTCTCCCCTATTAAAATATCAGCTTCATGGGGGCAGCTGGGTGGCTCAGTGGATTGAGAGTCAGGCCCAGAGATGGGAGGTCCTGGGTTCAAATTTGGCCTCAGACACTTCCTAGCTGTGTGACCCTGAGCAAGTCACTTAAGCCCCATTGCCTAGCCCTTACCGCTCTTCTGCCTTAGAACTAATACCCAGTATTGTTTCTAAGATGGAAGGTGAGGGTTAAAAAAAAAGTCAGAGAGACCATGTTTTTATCTTTCTTGAAACCCTAGTCTTAGTACAATAATTGACACAAAGTTAGGCTTTGATAAATACTTGTTGCTTAATTGACTGAAAAAGAGAAGGAAGAGGAGGACAAGAAGAAGCAGTTGGCCACAGATCTGAGTGTCTCAGGCACCAGGCCACTCCTGTTATTTCCTCTCATCAGGAAGGGATCAATAGGTCCAGAAGATCCCTCCAGACCAATTCCTTACCAAAAGGTCAATGAGTCCATTTCCTCACATCTGCCATTTCAGGGGAAATAATTATAGATGTCAGAAGGAGAAGAGATTATGGAGGTCATCCATTTGGAATTACAGAATCTGAGAGTTGGAAGGGACTCCATGATCATCCAATCAAGCTTCCACATGAAAGGAATTTTCTCTGTAAGGCCCTTGACAAATGGTTGTCAGTCTATTTGAAGACCTTTAAGGAGGGGGAATCCAACCACCTCTCAAAGTAGCCTGTTCCATTTTCTTTAGAGCTCTAAATGGTGAGAAAAGGTAGTTTTTGTTTTTGTTCATTTGTTTTGTTTTTCTGACATCAAAACTTAATTTGCCTCTTTGTGATTCCCACCTAGCATCAACCCTTTCCTTTAAAACATGTGACCATCAAGGGCCAGAGAGCCAAAGCAACTTCACCTGAAAGCTGAACCAAGATCCAAGTGTAGGTCACTGACCACACATTTACTGCTCTATTATGCCATGACTCCATGGAGCAAATGCCTTTAGAAAGGGAGATTATGGGAAGGATGGAGGGAAAGAAAGATTCCTCAGGACTCTCCCAGAATATATTAAATGCTTAATAATCTTTATGGCTGTCAAAGGCCCCACACACACACACACACATTGGATCCCTAGTAAAATTCGTCATTTCCTTTGGCAATCCTTGAACTCCTTTGGTTCTCTTAATGTTGGGTTCTCATCTCATTCTTTTGCCAGGGTCTTAACCCTATTGTAAAAATAAATTACATTTATTTTTAGGAAGGAATGTTTCTAAAGCTTCTATTTTTTTTTTGCTTCTGGAGAGGAGGCTTTTAAGAATTATTCATAAAAAAAATTAGGTATAATTGCATCCCTAGGGGGCCACTGTATAATTAGATTTCATCCTTACAAATTAAATCCTCTCTTTACCCCTTAGTTAATCCCACCACTAGGTAGTTAATTCTAATATCCCTGACAACAATTGCAGTGAAAATGAAGACATTAGGGTAAGAGGTGGGAGAGTGCCCGAGTGATTTGATATGAAAGCTGCTGACCCCCAACCCCTCTATATTTGCCAGCCAGTCTGACTAGAGAGCTTATCGGCATGACATGAAGTGTGCTCTGGGAGCCAAAACCTGTTTTGGGCTTTGTGCCACGTTCAGAAATTTTCAGCAAGAGAAACAAAGAAAATAGCTTCTGAGGAAGTGAACCATTGGAGCTGGGCCAGTTTCATTACAAGAAGTTGGGCATCTAGGGAATGATTCTACTGAAAACTGACTAGGAAAAAGTTTAATTCAATGCAACCATTTTTATTTAGAGCCTGCCACCATGTTGGAAGGGAAATAGAAGAAAACAGGGGTTCCAGTCTAGCTTACAAAACAGGATAAACTCATGGAAAACTAGTCCCACAATGGCTGAATGCCAGGTTCTCACAAACTCTGCCTGCTAGAATAAGGAAAGAGCTAGAAGGTATTGTCAAGGACTCAGCCACCATCAATCTTAGGAAACAAAGCTGTCACTTCACAGGCCTATCGTGTTTTCAGCACCCCAAATTTCAGGCATCTGGCTACATCACCCAAAGCATGACACTTTCACCAAGGACACATCTGTCACGGGACAACACAGACACCCAGGAAAACCTACCCGGGTAACTGAATCCTTCAAAACTTCACTGTTCTTCCATAGCAAATCTGGTTTTGTGATTCTTCTGTGATTTTTCTGTGATTCTTCCTATCAATTGACACAGGCCCACAGCCCCATTTTAAGAGTCAATTTAGGAAAGCCATCCAAAAGGCCTTAGATTTCCATATTTTTGTACACGAGGAAGTAGTAGTATATTAGCTGCTGTCTTCTTGTTCCTATAGTTTAGCTGCCTCACCTCTCAGATTGTGGTAACAAATCTAGAAATGAGTGGTGCAGTACTTGTTCTGGAGTTAGAAGTCCTGTGCTCAAATCTTGCCTGTGACTTACTACCCACATTGCCTTGGGCAAACCCTTTAATCTGTATTACTGCAGATTACTGCATTAGTAATACTTTGAAGGCTAGGGAAACAGAATAAGTATTGTGTGTTCCCCCTGCAAGTAGCCTCCAGAAAACTCTTTTAGATCTGAAGGATTCTGTGAACCAGCAGCCACCCAAAACCATCGCTCCCAAGGTCCCACCGATGGCTATTCTTTTACCAAGCTACCATAGGACAGTAGTTCAAATGAAAAGATTTTTTAATCAAATAACAGTGAAATGAGTAACAAGAAAAATTCCCCCTCTACATATAGACATATAAACCCCATAGATTTTCATAACACCACTAGGAAGCACCTGCAAGCAAGGGAGGCATGTAGCCGATGCATCATGAACCTGGTGCTGCAGACCTGCCATCATCAAACTCCACTGCTACAATTGGTTCAGCATCTCAGTTTCTTCAACATTCCCCTGATGCATCCACTCTCTACTGGGATTTCCACTGAACTTCTCCTTCTCTCTTCTGCCCTCTGCTGGCACACAGCTGTAATGAAGGTTCTTTGTAGATTGCTGCTTCTGGTGCCTGCTGCCACCTACTGGTCTTCAGGTACAGTGCAACATCTTCCCTGTAGGAGTAGGGAGCTTCCTATATTTTAGTTTACTCCCTTTTCCCTCTGGCTATCTTTTCTCTTTTGATGGCAGATCACAGCCACCTTCACCTAGCCAGCTAAATAGAGACTTCCTTAGACATTTGTCTGTGAAAAGTTTCTTTTTCCTATTGCTGTCCATACTCTCTCATTCCAAATTCCTGAGTTACAGTTTGAAATTCCTTTTTATAACTATCATCTCTGGGTTAATGGCTCCATTCTCTTTCAGTTCATCCTTGGGGCTTTCATTTAGCAAAATTACAAAGAAATTAGAGTGAGAAGATTCCCTTTGTACCCCCATATTGTCTCTGGTTGCCACACAAATTAACTCAGGGAAAAGACTGGAAAGAGCAGCGAAAGATGATGAAGCTGGTAGCTTTTGCTCTCAGGAACCAATATTTCCATATAGAAATTGAAGCACAGCATTGCAAATATGCATGAATATTTGGGGGACACTTAATAGACTTGTTTGTCACAAGCAAAGGATAGGAATCTGGAGGTTGTACAGATCTATCAGTTAGCTAAGATGGTACCACCTACGGAGAGCTGCTTCTAGAAGGACTGTGAGAGTTGTGACATGCATGGACACTGGGAAAGTGGTTTCCATTTTCCTGTCACATTAGATCCTTTCCAAACTGGTTGTGTGTCTTCAAAAGGCCTTGAATTAGCACCAGCAATCGTTTTGCCTCAAGGTGGCGACTTCCTCCCTGACCACTTCCAATGAAAGAATCATGTTGTAAAGGGAAGCACTTTGCAATCTTTTCTAACCTTCCAAGACCCTTTGACCCCCAAGCAACTGACCAGGATCCCCGGCCTTTTCATTCATTTCATTTTGTTTTTCTCTATCCTATATATAAACAATAGAGTCTCTGATGAAAGCTGGGAATGTGCGCCCAAAGTCCAGGAATCCAGGCCTAGTACTGTGGCCATTCAGCATCAATTCTTTTTGGGGCAGGGGTCCTGCCTAGCAGAATCTGCCAGTAATGCAAGCTTTGGATGTAAATTGGATGGGACCTCTGCCTCTACAGGAACTGCAGTAAGTTGTGAGCTGAATTGCCACCCACAAGAGATCAATATGGTAGAGAGGATGTTGTGTTCTGACATGTTAAGGAAGATGTTTGTTCTTGCTATATAGCAGGCCTAGACCTGAGAGGGTGATTTTAGAGTATATACGTTACATGTAACCTCATCTGGGATCAAATTAGGCCCTTTGCATTTTTAGGGACCTCCGGAGAGATTTTCTGCCTAAGACGTTACCTTTTGGGGTACCTTCATTTGCTAGAGAAATTGGCAAAAAAAGACTCTAATGGTATAGTCATTTCCCCCAGACCCATGAAGTATTCCCTTACGAGTCTGTTTCACTGAGGAATTTCAAAGATTTTACATGTGTTGCTTCCTTAAGTGTTTTTGTTGTTACTTTTATTCAGTTGTTTCAGTTGTGTCTGACTCCTCATGACCCCATTTGGGGTCTTCTTGGCGAAGACACTGGAGTGGTTGGCCATTTCTTTCTCCAGCTCATTTGATTAATGAGGAAACTGAGGCAAACAAGGTTCAGTGACTTGCCCAGGGTCACACAATTATTATATAACTCCAGATTCAAACTTCGATCTTCCTGACTCCAAGCCCAATACTCCATCACCTAGCTATGCAGCCACCTAGCTCCCATTATTTGGATTTCTAACTCCAAACTGCATATTCATATTTTATAATGTATTCCTTATTCAAGATTCCTATAACTGTTACATCGAATCCTCTTGGAGATAGAGAGAAACTATGCCAGGTCAGACATCTCCCCACGTTAGAAATGTGGGCACAGCAGACCCACAGGAAATAAAATGGTCTTGGTCAGATGTACAGAGTTAAGAGTTTTTCCTTTGATGGTTCATAGTTGTTTGCATGTTGTCTCCTCAGTTAAATCAAGAGCTTCTTGAGGGCTCTTTTTGAATCCTCAGCATTTAACACAGAGCTGACACATAGTGGACATTCAATACATGCCTGTTGACTTGTCTATTAGAATGTAAGTATCCTGAGGACAGGAACTCTCTCTTTTTCTGTATACCATTAGTGTTTAGCCCAGGGTCTGGCACATAACCTGTGATTAATCAGTGCCTCTTGATTGGCAGACCAACTGCAATCCAACTTTTTCATAAAGGAAATTGCTTGTGTCCTATCCTCGTCGTGGACAGCTGGTTGGTGCAGTGGATAAAGTGCCAGGCCTGGGATCAGAAAGACCTGAGTTCAAATTCAGCCTTAGACATTTACTATTTGTATGACCTTGAACAAGTCATTTTACCCTGCTTGCCTCAGTTTCCTTCACTGTAAAATGAGCTGGAGAAGGAAATGGTAAACCAGTCCATTATTATTGCCAAGAAAACCTCGACAGGTTCACAAAGAGACTGTCACAATTGAAATGACTGAACAGTGATATTCTCATTTTATTGAAGATAGAAGAGGACTAGACTTGCAACCGCCTGCCCCCAGAAGCTTCAAAAGTAACTTTTGTGAAAATGGGCAATGAGTGTGTTTGCTGCTTGATATAACACCTTGGTTTTTAGCTTGTTTTCTACTTTATTTAAACTTCCTTTGCTTTCCCGTGATGTCACGTGATTTATTCTCCTTAATTTGGGAGAAATGCAGTGGAAATGAAGGGCGCCTATGTGGAGGTTTGGAATTGACCAGTGATGGGCAAACTATGGCCCGGGGCCAGATGTGACCCCCTGAAGTGTTCTATCTGGCCACACAGCATTATTCCTAATCTGACAAATACAATGAGTAGGATACAATACAGTGAAATTTTGAAAGAGTTGCCTTAGAAACAGACTGACAGATGAGCATTTCCTTTCCTTTGGCCCCTCTTTAAAAAGTTTGCCCATCACTGGAATAGACAATTGCCCTTTGAGTACCGTGCACCATCAAGAAGCCAAAGGAGAGGGCAGAGATTGGTTCCTGAGGGACTCCATGAGTTTTTATTAGAGAAATTAAATGATGATGATGATGATGATGATGATGATGGTGATGATGGTGATGGTGATGGTGATGATGGTGATGATGGTGATGATGGTGATGATGGTGATGGTGATGGTAATGATGGTGATGATGATGGTGATGATGATGGTGATGATGATGGTGATGGTGATGGTGATGATGGTGATGGTAATGATGGTGATGATGATGGTGATGGTGATGGTGATGATGGTGATGGTAATGATGGTGATGATGATGGTGATGGTGATGGTGAAGGGACAGATTTGCTTTAACGGCTTTGGTGAGATTGGACTTGGCTAAGAAGTCTATCTAGGAGAGGCAGGGGAAGGAAACCATGGCGTGTACAATCCAGAGGGGCTCACAGTTCACACCTTTAACTAAATGACCATAAACACAGTTTCAATGCATTCCTCGGAGATTTGAAACACAAGTAGGAGAGGGGGATTTGGGGAATGATTGGGGCTAGGAGAGAACGTGCTTTAAGATCTTTCTAAGAAGGCGATGGAAAGTGGGCTACTAGTTCTTTAACTGAGATAAAAGACTCCTGGGAAGAACTTGTATTCAGACTTCTGGAAGAAGGGGAGGGAGGTGGAATTATCTAATTTTGCCAAAGGCATAGAAAGGCCTTGTCCAGACTTTGCAAGGCAGAAATTTCCCCCTTTGGTTACCACTTAGGTCTTCCTCTGCTCTTGGCAAACTGCCTCCTTGGGCCACCCAGCAATTTAATGAGGAAAGCATTCAAAGGAACTAACTCCATCCCATCTCTCCACTTGGCTCAGAACAGCCATCATTCCTGAGCCACTCAATTCCACACACTTTCTTTGGACCCTTCCAACAGAGGATTCTGCTCTTCTCTCTCTGGGAATCCCCCCCAGGGGACATTTATTCCTGATATCCAGTTGATTCAGAGTCTTTTCCATTCAAGTTTTCTTCAGGGACAGAAGCTGGGGAGCAGGAAGAATGTTTCTAAGTAGAGGGAGTTTTATTCCAGACTATCATACCTAGAAGGGGGATACCAAATAAAGGTCAATTCTGTCTGCTATCCAAAGGCAATATTAGCTATTAGTGTTTGGGAGTTTCATGGTTTTGAAGTACTCCAATCCTTGTTTTCCCCCATCATCTCCATTTTTTCTGATTGTCAGAGAAACCTTTTTTAAAACACTTTACAGAGGGGGCTGCTGGGTGGCTCAGTGGATTGAGAGCCAGGCCTAGAGACGGGAGGTCCTGGGTTCAAATCTGGCCTCAGATACTTCTGAGCTGTGTGACCCTGGGCAAGTCACTTTGCCCCCATTGCCTACCCTTACCACTCTTCTGCCTTGGAGCCAATATACAGTATTGACTCCAAGAAGGAAGGTGAGGGTTTAAAAAAAATGCTTCACAGAATCCCCAAATCTACAATGACCACCTTCATCTTAGAAGCCTTTGGGATCACTGAAAGGCCTAGAATGGGCCTTCTCTCTCCAGAATGGAGAGGATTGGGGAAAAGAGTTAAACCCATTATTTTATTGGTTACTTTATTGGTAGAGGGAAATTCCAGTGAAGAAATTCCCTCTCCCAATACAGATTGACACCTTCTCAGCAAGTTATATTCTTTGAGAAGTACCTAGAACATGGAGACGTTCCCAGGGCCACACAGACAGCAGATGTAAGTCTTTGACCCAGGGCTTCCCGGATTGATCTACTATCCCACACCATGTTGCCTTTCAACTTGAAATGAAATATTTTGCAAAAGCTCTACAGCTGTTTACTTCATGCTCAGTGGACCCACACTGATAGAAACTCCCAGCGCCAACTTTTAATTATTAAAGACAGCTGGGCAGCCTGCCATAACATACTCACCTATATTTCTTTTTCTTTTTTTTTTTTTAACCCCTCACCTTCCATCTTGGAATTAGGACTGTGTATTGGTTCCAAGGCAGAAGAATGGCCAGGGCTAGGCAATGGGGGTTAAATGATTTGCCCAGGGTCACACAGCTAGGAAGCGTCTGAGGCCAGATTTGAATCCAGGACCTCCTGATTCTAGGCCTGACTTTCAATCTACTGAGCCACCCAGCTGCCCCCACCTATATTTCTTAATCTTTTCTTTTTCTTTTCAATTTTCTTATTTCTCCAAGACTTTTTTTTTAAGCAATTGCTATTTCTCCTCCTTCTTGGCTATCTGTTGCTATCAATTCCCCAGTAAAGAGTACCAGTGAGTTTTTGTTTAGGTATTCTATGAGCCCATTCTCATTTCCAGAAACATAATGTCTTTTCTTTTTGATCTTTACTTGTGGCAAGTAGTTATTAAGGAAGAGACCACCAGAATGAAGCAATTTGCCCTTTGGTCAATTTGGGGTTGTTCCTTTCCTTTCCTTTCCTTTCCCACTACTAAGTAAGGTCTGGGGAGCAGCTCGGTGACCCAGTAGATGGATGGAGTGCTGGGCTTGAAGTCAGAAAGACTCATCTTCATGAGTTCAAATCTGGCCTCAGACACTTCCTCGCTGTGTGACCCTGGGCAAGTCACTTCACCCTGTTTGCCTTAGTTTCCTCATCTATAAAATGAGCTGGAAAAGGAAATGGTAAACCACTCCAGTATGCCTACCAAGAAAACCCCAAATGGGGTCATGAAGAGTAAGACACAACTGGAAAATGACTAGCCTGAATTGGCATTCCCCCTGGCACATAGGCACAGCTCCTTATTGGAATGTTCAGACAACAACACATCTGCAATATCCATGTAGCCTTTGCCCAAAAAGCCATCACACCAGTGTGGGGAAAAGCACATTCTTTCACAAGATTGTGGTTGGAAAAAAATGTGTCAAGCATTGATGGGTCTTTTGTATGTCCGCTCAGTCCCTGCTCAGCAGGCAGGTAAAAGGCTTTTCATCAGCATGTAATAAGTCACAGACAATCACAGGATGTCTGTACATGCTCCGAATCAGGGAGGAGGTGAGCTCTGTTAGGCAGTTCCAAAAGCAGACTCGCCACGTGTCCACGTGAACTGGTCCCACGTAAAGTATATTGTGTGTACATTAAGAACAGATGAGGAGTAGCTCAGTGGATTGAGAGTCAGGCCTAGAGATGGGAGGTCCTGGGTTCAAATCTGACCTCAGACACTTCCCAGCTGGGTGACCCTGGGCAAGTCACTTTAACCCAGCCCTTACTCCTCTTCTGCCTTGGAACCAATACACAGTATTGATTCCAAGATGGAAGATGAGGGTTTAAAAAAAAACAATAGAAGAGGAGGGGGATGCTTGGTGGCTCAGTGGATTAAGAACTAGACGAATCTGACCTCAGACACTTCCTAACTGTGGGACCCAGGACAAGTCACTCAACCCCCATTGCTTAGCCTTTAACACTCTTCTGCCTTGGAACCAATATACAGGATTGATTCTAAGATGGAAGGTAAGGATTAAAAAGAGAACAGATGAGGAAACTGAGGCACAGAAAATGTTAAATGAACTTGCCCAAAGTCACATAGGTAGGAAGTTGTTATTTGGATTTTGGGGGGTTCATTTGAGCCTTTAAATATTTAGATATATGACAAACTTCCTGTGGACGTTTAGGGGACTTGGAAACTACACTTCCCATGATCCCAAGATTTCCCGTCTTACATGATGACGTGAGCCAACATAAAGCGTAGCTTAAATAGAGTATTTGATTGGGGTGGTCCCTTTGGGTATGAGGAAGCCAGGTGGGAGAAGGTATGGGGGGGAATTTGAATTAAATCTTAGCAGGCTTATGGTCATCTTATATTTTACCAACATGGCCTTAATGAAAATATTATTACTTCTTTTAATATCCATCTATATCCATTTTAATTATTACAAAGTATCAGAGGTAGGATCTGAACCCAAGGTTTCCTGATTCCTCTTCACACATGTCTCTTTGTCCCTTCTTGTCTTCTGTAATTTGGTGTTTCTGGAGAGTTCATTGACAGTACATGTTTCATTATGTACATAGATCTTCTCCTTTCATCTGAATTTTATTGCTACAACTGTCTGCTGCTCCAGGCCATAGCCAATAACTGGAAAATACTATCAGCCCCTGGGCTGCCAGTGGTTCATCTCCTCCAGCCCTCCTCCATATATTCTGAGTTCTTCCCCCAATTCCCCCACCCATTTCTCCCCCTCTCTCCAGCTCCTCTTGGTCACAACTATCTTCAGTTACAATCTTGGCTGCCTTGACTTTCCATTTTCAGTCTGGTGTGTGTGTTAATTAATTAATGAATCCATCTAGCACCAAATTAGGTAGGAAAGCATCAAGAACCACATTCTTAGAGGTTTACAGGAGGGAAAAATCCGAAGGGCAGGCAGACATCTGAAGAGCAGAGTTATTTACCTCCATTCTCCCTCATTATAGACTCGGCAGAGTGCCCCTGAGCCTCGGTGCTTCAGCAATACAAGGACTCTCTGACCTTCCTGCCGCCCAGTTGCTACTCTTGCTCATGCCCTCCCCTCCCCGCTTCCCTCTCTCCATCTCCCCATCTGTCCCAGTGGTATCCGCCTTTCAAGACTCGGCCCAAATTTACCATCCAAGAAGGCTTCCCATAATCCAGACCACAAGATGTCAGAGCAGGAAGACACCTAGAAAGATGGCCTCATCCAACCTTTCCATTCCCTGGAGGAAGAGACAGTCAGTCGCCGAGCACTGTTTAGTGGCTACTGTGTGCCAGTAGGCACCAGGAGGCTGAGGGGCAGAGAGGGAAGTGGTCTGGCCAAGGTCATAAAGGGAATGGGTCACGGAGCCAAGATTCAGACAGGCCAGATCTGTTGCCTTCTTTATTGTTTTCCACTAAATCTACTCTCTCCCGTAACATCTGCACGATCCAAGCAGTGGCATTTCTGCTCAAATCCATCAGCAGAAATACTGGGTTGGTGCATTCATCTATCTCTTTGGCTCTGTCACTAACTCACTTGATCAAGTGGTTTCACTGCTCTGTGCCTCAGTTTCTCCATATTTAAAATGGGGAGGCTGAACTAGGTGACCTCTAGGGTCTCTTCCAGATCTCACATTTTGTGATGTCACAATGGCCAATACAATAGTGAGACCACTAGGCATCGCCCTCTGGCATCACACTCTTTCTAGGGTCTAGGGCCTAACTCTCAAAGCTCTGATCCATTTCTAATTCAAAGATGTTTTATTTTCCCAATTACATGTAACAAGAATTTTCATCCCTCTTCTATCTTGACTCTGGGTTGCACATCCTCCAAGACAGTGAGTGCCACACACCTTCGGCAAGCATATATCACATGTTTTATGTGTCATTTGGTATTATTTTTTAAACCCTTAACTTCTGTGTATTGACTCTTAGGTGGAAGAGTAGTAAGGGTGGGCAATGGGGGTCAAGTGACTTGCCCAGGGTCACACAGCTGGGAAGTGTCTGAGGCCAGATTTGAACCTAGGACCTTCCGTCTCTAGGCCTGACTTTCCATCCACTGATCTACCCAGCTGCCCCCTGTCATTTGGTATTAATTACAAGTAGACATTGATTAGTGTCCCTCATTTTGTTTTGTGTGTCATGTAATGGGTTCATGACTAGTGCAGGCTGTCTCTAAACAGTTAGGTGGCTCAGTGGACAGAGTGCTGGTCCTCAAGTCAGGAAGACTCCTTTTCCTGGGCTCAAATCCAGCCTCAGACAGTAACTAGCTATGTGATCTCAGGCAGGTTACTTAACCCTGCTTGCCTCAGTCTCCTCATCTTTAAAGGAAGCTAGGGAAGGAAATGGAAAATTATGAATCTTTGCCAAGAGTTCAAATCTGGCCTCAGCTATGTGACCCTGGACAAGTCACTAAACCTTGCTTGCCTGACTATGTGACCCTGGACAAGTCACTAAACCCTGCCGGCCTGAGTTTCTTCCTCTATAAAATGAGCTGGAGAAAAATGGAAAACCCATCAATAGCTTTCCCCTGCAAAAATACCCAAATGGAGTCCCAAAGAGTCAGACTCGACTGGCAGATGATTGAACAACAAAAACATATAAACCTGTGCCTGTAGCACAGGTTAGGTTCTGAGTGGGGGCGCCTCGCCAGTGTGAGCAGCACAGATCCTTTCACATCCTGTTTTGCAGAAGAAGCCTGCAGAAAATGGGTTATTACTCACTTCACCAGCAAGGGGCTGTGGTACACGGTTTGTCCACAGAGTGGCAGTATACCCAAGCCACTAGCCCAGTGGATCATGTGGCTGCCAGTGTCTTTTCTGAGTTGTGTCTCTTCTGTTTTGTATCTCCGCTGCCCAGCAGAGGGCCCTCAGACTCCAGAGTCTCACACAGCTCCACTGCCCAGGACACTGCAGGACCCCTTGGTCCCAGATTCAATTCTGCTCTAGGGCACAGACTATAATAGGACTAGGCTGTGGCTCTAACCACTGCTCTGCCTCTGGGAAATTTCCCTTTCTCTCTTCCTGTTCTCCATTCATGATTCACAGGTAATTTACTTCCCTGTAACTCACATAGTTTAAAGTGAAACAGCCAGGAAGCTGTCAAGCATCGCCTTCTTGTCTAATACATTTAAATGGTGTCTCTCTCTCCCCTTCTCTGGGGCATCTGGGTAACTGAGATGTTCCAGCTGATCCCAGGGGTCAGGGAAGAGATTAAAGGAGGGGGTCCAGGTCTGGAAAGCCTCTCTGGGTCAGCCGTCGGAGCCCTTTGGTGATGATACTTTGGAGACCTGCTCTGGCTTCCCCCTGGCCAGACTGCGTCCTTTGCGTTCTGGTTCCTGATTAAGTCTTCTGGGTCCCAATCTAACATGGCTTTCACGAAACCCTCTTCCTGGCCTCTCTGAAGGTGGGACCTACCAGAGTGTCCCTGACCATCCAGCTGATTGGCAGTTACCCACCTGGCTGAGTGGCTTTAAGAAAGTCACTTAATCTGTATTCCAGGAAACTTCCTAAATCTGTCAATGTGGAACCCTTGCCAATATACATTAGCAGAGGGCGTTTCTTTACTAGGCATCCTCTTGCCAATGGTACCGCAGGCCAAGCACAAGTTTCTCTAAAGAAACGTCCATAGATCTTTTCAGTTTCTCATCTTGTTTTTCCCCCCTTAAAGAATCTCTTGGAAACTTTGGGCCACTCAGTGTCAGACCCAGAGCAGGGCTGGCCCTGTTCCTTAATCCAGACTCCTTTGGTGGCTTCTATACCTTTGCCCACCCCACCCCACCCCCGCCACCAGTTTCATGGATTATGAGAAGAGAATTAAACATATATTTTCATGTGATTTTCAATTAATGGAATTCCAGGAGATTTATCTTCAATCCTATTAATAAATCCTAATACTGCCTATAAATTTCCGTTGATATTTAATTAACTTGCAATAGCTGCATTGTAAAAATGTAAATTAAATGCCTTTTCAGGCATATAATGTTAAATCAAGTGTAACACCTTATCCTACCAACAAAGCAGATGAATGGAATGGGCCACAATTCTACCACTAATAAGCTGTGCAACCCTAAATGAGCCACTTTCCCTTTCTGGGCCTCACCTTCCTTCTTGATAAATTAAAGAGTATTGATCTAGAGCAGCAGTTCCCAAACTTTTTTGGCCTCCCACCCCCTTTCCAGAAAAAATATTACTTAGCGCCCCCTGGAAATTATGAAACTATTTATTGAACTCAGAATAGAATGTAATACAAAAAAAAGTGTGGCCATCGCCACCTCCCCTAGATCACTGCAGCAACCACCAGGGGGCGGTGGCGCCCACTTTGGGAATCACTGATCTAGATCAAGAATTTTTAAACCTGGGGTGCATCAACTCCAAATAGCAGGGAGCCCTGTTATTTGGATGAAAAAAAAAATGTCATCTTTATTTTTGCTAACCTTTACATGAAATGTAATAGTTCTATTGAGCCCTACCCTCTGGCTCTGAAAAATTAAGGAGATGAATATCCCTCCTGGGTTGATCCCTCCATTGACCCTTCCCCTTGAGTCAATATTTGATGCAATTCATAACCAAATCCCAAGATGCATCATTTTTAAAATTTGATTCTAAAGGATACCAAGGAGGGAGTGGGATAAAGTGGGTTCAGAATCTGCTTCCAAACAGGAAGATATAGGAAGACTTCTGATACATACTAATTGTGTGACCTTATATAAGTCATCTGGTTTTCTAGTGACTTGAGCAGCTTTCTAAATTCTCAAATGATAGTGCCAGGGGTTAGTCTGCTTAGGTAAAGGGAAATTCCTCAGTGGGGAATTCCATAACACTAATCACAGATCTTGTCCTTAAAAAATGGAGGAGGGGATGGGGACAGCAAGGTGGCTCAGTGGATGGAGAGCCAGACCCAGAGATGAGAGGTCCTAGAATCAAATCTCGCCTCAGACACTTCCCAGATGTGTGACCCTGGGCAAGTCACTTGATCCCCATTGCCCACCCTTACCACTCTTCCACCAAGGAGCCAATACACAGAAGTTAAGGGTTTAAAAAAAAAAAAAAAAGAAAGGAGCTCACAGTATCATGGGGTAGAAGGGAGACACACGGAAAGAGCCACATCCAAACAAGATAGATACAGAATTAATTAGCGATGATCAGCAGAGGAAAGTCACTAGCATTAGGGGGGACTGGCAAAGGCTTCTTCTTCTTCTTTTTTTTTTTTTTAAACCCTTACTTTCTGTCTTAGTAATGATACTAAGACAAGGATTAGGGCTAGACAATGGGAGTTAAGTGACTTGCCCAGGGTCACACAGCTGGGAAGTGTCTGAGGCCCGATTTGAGCTCCTTTCATGTAGCTTGGATGCCTGAGGTCAGATCTGAACCCAGATCTCTTTGATTCCAAGCTTGGGACTGGAGCCAGTCACTGGGCCATCGAGCTGCCTTTGGCAAAGGCTTCTTGCCGAAAGTGAGACGGGAGCCGAGACTTGATGGAAACCAGGAATCAGAGATGAGGACAAAGAGAATCCCAGAGTCCAGGGACAGTCAGGGGAAATGCCTTTGTCATGTGGGAGGAACAGCAAGGAGGCCACCCCTTGACTTCTGGGACGTACCAAGATCTGGACTCAAACTCAGATCTTGTGACTCCAGATCCCTGCCTTATTTAACCACCACAGTTTCTAGTAGACCAGTCTGGAGCCTCAGTTACCTTCTCCAACTTCTAAAGACTGACATAAGATTTTTACTTAATGATTTTTTTTTTACTGGTTTGAACACAACCTACCTACCTCAGCAGGGTATTATGAGGACAGGAATGGTTTTAGCCTCAGGGCACAGCTTGGAAGAATTTGAAAATTGTGAGGATAGAATCAAGTGTGGAGCGAACAAGACTCCCTCCCAAGATTCTCCAGGGGAGAGGATGTTCTTAGCCTGGGGATGGAGGAGATTGGAGTCATCTCGCAAGCCTAGGAAGTTGGGAAAAGCATTTCTACCTACTTACACACCTCTGTACCCCAATTCCAGCCTTTTGGTCAGAGAATGGGGCTGCCCCCATTTAAATCACGAATACCTGTAAGAAAATAGGAACTCGTAAGCAGGCAGAATTTATACATGGTAGGAGGAAATTATACATCCACCACCAACTCCCCAGCCTATCTTGTTTTGGCCAAATATGCCCAATGCTTGCTTTCTGTCAGCCTGGTTGGGGAAATGGGCCCACTACGGTCGCCATTTTGGCTTTAGTTACTGGGGAGCTGGAGGAGAGTTAGATGATGACTTAAGAACGCCTAATGCTGGGGTGGTTTTCCCTGATTATCTTTCCTTTGAATTTCCCTCCATTATTCCTATCCTGAAGGCACTAACGGATGAGTAGTATGTGCCTGTGTGTGGCTTGTTTAGCTCAGAATTAAGGTCAAGAAAATTGCCTGAGGAAGTATAAGGTCATGATATGGAGCGTGTGTATGTGTGTGGTTGGCTGGGAAGGATATAAGTCACCCAGAGAAGATGAGAAGCCTCCAAAGCCTAGATGAGGATACAGCATTATGGATCTGAGGCTGGAGGAGACCTCAGAACTCATCCAGTTCCACTTCCTTATCTCCCATATGGGGAAACTGAGGCCCGAGAAATTCATCAAATATTCATTAAATGCTCACTTTATGTTAGACGCCAAACTAGGAACTATGTTTACAAGGACAGAGATGAAATACTTCTTGTCTTCAAGGAGCTTATGTTCTATCAGAGGAGGCAACATAAGTTATACACATGTACCCATATGTATAAAGATACATATAGGTATGCATATATCATATCATAAACATTTTATGCATATTGTATGCAAATGTTAATATTTTATAATAGAACATTTTAGTTGGATGGAATGAAGATGGGGGAGCATTCTAGGAGAAGAACTCCACATGAACAAAGGGGTTAATTGAAGCCAGATTTTTTACCCAGAGTCAATTGGGACTGAGAGCTGAACAGAGCCCTGATGTGGTACATGGAGAGCTAATGTTCAGAAAAAAACTGAATTCAAGTCCTACCTCTGACCAGTACTGGTTGAGTGTTCCTGGCCAAGTCACTTAACTTCTCAGTTGCTTGCCAGCTCTCAAAGATTTCAAGTCAGAAAGTTCAATTTTTCCCTCCCCTCAAACCACGGTATGTGATTGTAAGTGTAAGATCCATCCAATTTGTGGAAAAATCACCACATATGCTATTTCAAGTGCCTTTTTGAACTACCAGCCTACAGACCTTTAAATAGCAGACTGAACTGGGTTTTATTCAGGAGGCAATGGAAAATCATGGAAAATCATGGAAAATTCTATACACTTTTGAAGAGGAAAAATTGAAAAGATAGTTAGAGCCCTTCAGCGCAAAAAACCAGGAAGATCTGAGTTCAAATCTTGACTTACTCACTAGTTTTGTGACCCTGAATAAATGACTTAGTTTCTCTCAGCCTTGGTTTCCTAATTTGTGCACTGGGGATAATAAGAGTGCCTGCCTCAAAGGTGACTCTCTCTCTCTCTCTCTCTCTCTCTCTCTCTCTCTCTCTCTCTCTCTCTCTCTCTCTCTCTCTCTCTCTCTCTCCTCATTTCTGCCTTCTGGCTTCCTTAGCACCCTTTATGTCCCAGCTAAAAATCCCACCTCCTTCAAGAAGCCTTTCCCGTTGAGGCTGGTACCTCCCCCCTGTTGATTATCTCCATTTTATCCTGTATTTATTCATTTGGTTTCTACCTAGGTGTTTGCTTGTTGCTTTCCCCATTAGACTATGAGCTCCTTGAGAGTGGGGGACCTTTCTTCTTTTCCCCAGGGCTTAGCACATAACAGATGCTTAACAGATGCTTATTGACTTCACTACATTCAGTGTTATATGGTGAGGACCAGACAAGAGAATAATTCAAGTACTTTGCAAGTCTTGAAGTGCTGTGTAAATGATAGCTATTGTGGTGGACATGAGTCCTTAATGGCTATTCCCCCTGCATCCTTGTGGACAAAGAGGTGAGAATGGAGGCATCTAGGTGGCTCAGTGGATCGAGAGCCAGGCTTGGAGATGGGGAGATCCTGGGTTCGAATCTGGCCACAGGCGATTCCTAGCTGTGTGACCCTGGACAAGTCCCTTAACCTTCATTTCCTAGCCCCTACTGATACTTAGTATTAATTCTAAGACAAAAAATAAGGGTTGGAAGGAAAAAAAAAAAAAGAGGCTAGCCCAGAAAGTGAAAAGGAGCCTGGCTCTATCCCCATCTTGTATTTGACTGAGCAGATATTGCCAAGAGCAATTCCACCCATGTGTCTCTAATTGCTCAGTTATGAATGTGGCTGCCCTGTTGGCTGGCATCAGCCAGGGCCAGAGTCCTGGCAATATCTCCAGGTTCTTCCTGGCCTCTCATGACTCTATGGGCCTGTAAATCATGTGGGAGAAATGAATGGGCTTTTTGGAGGGGTTCAGAGGACGGAAGGGAGTCTGACCTGTTGTGTAAGCCATTAATTTGGAAGTTGGGTGCAATTAACTCTCTGGGAGACTCTGGAGGCCAAGTGGAGCCCTCGGGGTTTTCAGAGTGATTATTTCAAAGAAAAAAAAAGAGACAGCAGCAAGTCCTTGTTAGCCCCAGACATGTCTTCTAAATAAACAACTTCTATAATATGGGGCTGAGGTCAATGGCTCAGAGAAAGAAGGAGGCAAAGAATTAATTAGGCACTTGACCAGACCAACAATAGCTGTTCTGCTGAGGGCACAGTGATAGAATCACAAAATTTCAGCACTTGAAGGGAAATGAGAAACTCTCCAGTCCAATCCCCTCCCTTTTGAGATGAGGAAACAGAAGCACAAGAATCATCTTGTTCAAGGTCACCCAATAGTAGCCCATTTGGGGCTTGAATCTCCAAATCTGGGGTCTTCCCTGGACTTCAGAGCACTTGCCCGTTGCATCAATGGCGCCCCTGTGCTCTCCCGCCTCACCAACAGAAAACTGATCTGTAAAGTTAAGGAGCTGCATTAGATGAGTCTAGTTCCATGAATCCTCATAGCTATTCAGCTCTTCCTCTGTCCCCCCACCCTAAGCTACTGCACAGCCGAGGAGTTGAAGATCAGGCAACTGACCATCATCAGGAGTCTGGATTCCTAGTTGAGACCAAGAATCCAAACATCAACATATTGGCTCTATTGTTGTCTACCATGAACTCATTGTCTATATAAATTTTTTTTTTAAAACCCTTAACTTCTGTGTGTTGGCTCCCAGGTGGAAGAGTGGTAAGGGTGGGCGATGGGGGTCAAGTGACTTGTCCAGGGTCACCCAGCTGGGACGTGTCTGAGGCCAGATTTGAACCCAGGACCTCCTGTCTCTAGGCCTGACTCTCAATCCTCTGAGCTACCCAGCTGCTCCTGCCTATATAAAATTTTAAAGGTTTTATTAATAACTTATCTTTTTTTAATGTCACCTCACTTCCTCTCTCTCTATCCCAAAGAGTCATCTATTACAACAGATTTTATTTTTTGAGCCCATACCTTCTGTCTTAGAATCGATATTATTCATTGGTTCCAAAGCCAAAGAGGAGAAAGGTCTAGGCAATGGGAGTTAAAGTGACTCACCAAGAATCATACAGCTAGGAAGTGTCTGAGTCCAGATTTGAACCCAGGGCCTCCCATTTCTGGGCCTGGTTCTCAATCCACTGAGCTATCTAGCTGCCCCAACAACAAAGAATTTAATTATTTTTTTTAAATCTCACCTTCCATCTTAGTATCAGTGCTGTGTATTGGTTCCAAGGCAGGAGAGCAGTAATGGCTATGCAATGGGGGTCAAATGACTTGCCCAGGGTCATACAGCTGGAAAGTGTCTGAGGCTGGATTTGAACCTAGGGCCTCCCGTCTTTAGGCCTGGTTCTCAATCCACTGAGCCACCCAGCTGTCCCCAACAACAGAGAATTTTAAAAGAGTTAAAAGAAATAGTTCATTATCACTACCCTTACATTGAAAGAGTGACATCTCTAATGCTTTACATTCCTGTCTTTGAAAAGAATGGAGAGAGATCCCCTCTCATGTCTCTTCTTTGGAAGTTCAGTATTAATCATATTCTTTCACTTATGTTGTTTTATATAACTGTAAAATGGGAATAAGATGTGAATACTAGCTTCCTCAGAGTAGTCTTGAATGGAATAAATAAAATAAAAACATATTCTAAACTTCATATCCCTGTGGAAACACAAATAATTCTCAGAACCTTGGAGGGATTGGAAAGTGACTTTTTCCTTCTGGTCCTTTGGAGGAAGAGACAACAGAACTAAAAATGTTGCCATGATACACTGGCAGGCCAAATGCAATGACATTTGGACCCAAAGAGAAATGGTCCCAGGAGCAGTTTTAGAAGCTGGTCTAGGTGGAGGCACCTTAGGACAAGAGAAGGGATCATTCTTCTCTGCTCTGGTCAGACTGGCACTTCCAGGTTGTGTTCCATCCTGGGCGCCATATCTTAGTAACAGGAACAATAGTTGGAATTCAGTTAGAGGAGGAAAGCCAGATGGTGAAGGACCAGAGGGCATCCCCCGTGAAATCTGTCAAAGGAACTTGGGCTTGTAGATGAGGGAAAAGAAGAAGGGGAGCAGGAGGGAGGACATGATCACTCTGCAAATCATCGAAAGCTCGTCATATGGAGGGTTGGAGTTGCTCTACTTAGCTTTAACATGTATCTAAGAACAGCAGAAAAACACTTCTCTCTGGGTGGCTCTCAGTTTCTTCATCTGTAAAATGATGAGGTTGTACTAGATGACCTCTTAGGGTCTTTCCAGCTCTTAATGGAGATAGCTCGGTGGCACAGCAGATAGAGCACCTGACCTGGAGCCCAGAAGACCCGAATTAAAATCTGGCCTCTTTGTGACCCTGAGCAGGTCACTTGGCTTCTATTTGCCTTCATTTCCTCATTTGTAAAATCAAAGACCTGGACTAGATAGCTCCTGAGCCCTGCAGTTCAGTGATTCGCTCTATTATAATGATGTGAAATCTTTGTAGAGTGGAGATTGCTCCAAGGAAAAGATGTGATTTTTCTGACTTCTTCCAGATCTGGATGGGATTCTAGAGATACTGAAACCATCTATCTATGAGAGGAGAAGTGACCTGACAAAATCACCTCCAGAGTCGAGAGTCTGAGGCAGATCTGCAATCAGATCCCCCCCAGCCCTGCTCTCCTCCTGAACTTTTTCATTGCCTTTGCTCAAAAGATGGTTAAATCACTTCCTTTAGTCTTTCAATGGCGCAATATAGAATCCTTTGAGACTTTACAAGAACATTAGCTGGAAACCACACTGCGAGATGCTCACTCCTGCCCACACCTCCAAATGTCTAAGAACAATGCAAAAGAAAGTGGTTTGTTTTTTTTTCCAGAAAATCATTGCTCAGAGTTATATTTCTGCCTCTCTTCTGTTAAACATAAATCTAAAAAGGACCCAGCAATGGAGATCAATGTTGCATAACCCCATTTCCTCAGCTTGGGGAATTAGGTGGGGTTTTATACCTTCTCCTAAAGAATGTTGGTGTGATCCTAATAAATAACCCTAAATCCAAACCAAATTCAGCGTTGAGAGCAGGAGGGCCATCTCAAAACTAGAGAAGAGGGGGCAGCTGGGTAGCTCAGTGGAGTGAGAGTCAGGCCTAGAGACGGGAGGTTCTGGGTTCAAACCTGGCCTCAGCCACTTCCCAGCTGTGTGACCCTGGACAAGTCACTTGACCCCCATTGCCCACCCTGACCACTCTTCCACCTAGGAGACAATACACCGAAGTACAAGGGTTTAAAAAAAAAACTGGAGAAGAGGAGTCTCTAAGAGTTTGTATTAGAGGCAGCGAGAATGAAGAAAAGAACAGACTTTTGGACACAGACATTTCTGAGCAATCATGATTTGGGATTGTTCTACCGACGGGCAACTACAGGGAGATCTTTGGGCATTCCTGGCACCAGGCATTCTGTTCCAAGTGATCTCAAAGAACTTACAGACTCTAGACTCAGGGAACAAACTCCTCACCCCCTGGACTACAAGTTCCCTGGTGACTGGGTGGCAAACGTGGGTGCCAGTTCCAGCTTCTTAGGACAGGATCCTGAAGGTTAGGGGCCCAAACAAATTTGGGACCTTTTTTCCCCTTTGCCCAATGAATCACTCCTCCTATCTACCCAGAAAAAAAAAATTAAAAACCTCCCTTCCTACCTGTCCTTATGCTCTACCCTCCACGTATGTCAACGCTGCCCCTTCTCGGTCTCCTTTCATCGTCAGGGTGAGGCAGAATAGTTAAGACTTGGTAGCTGATTTAATGTGACAGTTGAAAGGAAAAGGAAGGGTCAAGGGTGACGCTAAAGTTCTGGCTGACTTCAAGAAGAGTAGCATCCCTCACAGAAACAGAGAGGTTTAGGGGGGAAACAGTCAGAAGAAATGAAAATGACTTCTATCTTCGATGTATGGAATTCGAGGTGTCCGTGGGACAGCCCGGGAGTAATGTTCGGCAGGCAGAGATGCTGGGCCCGTGCTCAGGAGAGATATGGGTGGATGCAGGGAACGAGGAGTCTTCTGCATGCAGATGAAAGAAAAAATATAAATTAAAACTGAGGATTTGTCTGACAACCATCAAAGTGCCACAGATGATTAAAAGATGGAATCAGTGCTCGACAGGCCATGGGAAGGCAGGCACTTTGGTATCTTGGTGGGAAACAATTTGGAATTGTGGGAAAAGTCACTGAACTGTGTATACCCTTTGACCCTGTGATCCCATTACTAGCCACATACATGGGAGGAGGACAAAGACAGCAGTTTTAAGTCCTGCGCCTATACAAAAATATCCACAATAGCTCCTTTTGTAGGGGCAAAAAAAAAAAAGTGGAAATAAAGTAGATGCTTAATATTCCCATACAGACTCTCTTAATCAAGCTATACTAATAATACAACAATTCTCATTTAGGAATTTATAAATGTGTTTGTAACATTAGAAGGGAGTTTCTTGAGAATTGGGGGGAATATTTCTTCAAACGTGGCACTTCCTCATTCTTTTGGATCTTCCCACCTCCCTTCCAAGTATACCTAGAGATGACCCTGGTCACTACCTTCCCCATTCTGGCAACATGGCAGCTGCAAGCAATTGGCAGCCAAAGCCAGAGCCCGGGTGTTAGGCTCCTGCTGCTGGGTCTGCTTTGTGTTTCTTTCCTGAGCATAGGTCAGTCAAAAAGCATCTTTTAAATATACTTGGAGTACCAAAGCAATCCTGGGATGGATGTTTCCAGTTTTTGAGGCAACATTGTAGAATTTGAGAGGTTCAGAGCAGGTTCAGTGCTCTTACATTCCCAAGCAGCATCACTAACTTCTTTTTTTTTTCTAATCCTTACCTTTTGTCTGAAAATCAATACTATGTATTTGTTCTAAGGCAGAAGAGTAGGAAGGGCTAGGCAATGGGGGTTAAGTGACTTGTCCAGGGTCACTGTCTAAGGCCACATTTGAACCCAGGACCTCCTCTCTCTAGGCATGGCTCTCGATCCACTGAACCACCTAGCTACTCCCTAAATGCTTCTTGTAGAAGATGACCACCAGCAAGAGAATAAACTCAACCTCTGTTTCCTCGTTTGTAAAATGAACTGGAGAAAGAAATGAGAAAGCGCTCCAGGATCTTTGCAAAGGAAACCCCAAGTGGGACAGAGAAGATTCTGAAAATATAACTCTGTCTTGGAAACACCTAGTGTAGGCATCCAAGGAGATCAGGATGCTAACGGTGGATGTCTCCTAATTGGGCAGATGTTTCCCAGAGTTCTCTTCCTTGACCCCTCAGGGAGTTTTGTACTGACCTTGTAAACAGCATATTATTGATATCTGACCCACAAACTGTCCACTGTCACCTTTGGCTTAGTGGAAAGAAAAATAAGGCAGGAGCTGTAGGAGCTTGTAGAGGTGGGAGCAGCAGACATTGCCACCATGAGACTCTGGAGTCCAGACAGTGTGGATGAGTCATCCGTGAGGTTCATCAGCATGGATGGATCCTGGGACGCTCAAAAACATCCAGGCTGTGTGCAGATGCTGGCCATCCTTCATTCTGCCACTCTGCCCTTTCCATCTCTCTCCCTTGAGGGAAAGTGCATGCTTCTGAATCGAATGTCTTTTCTCTCCCCTTCTCGCCAGAGCTTATCCTTGTTTTCTGAAAGTTTGTTCATCCTCGTGTACTTTCCTGGTTTACTTTATTTTCTTAAGCTGGCAAATATGTTAAAGCAATTGATTAAAGAATTACTCAACTGCCATGCTACTGCTTGAATGCAGTATCGATTAGGATGATTGGAAACAAAGGAGGGCTCATGGATGAACTTAAAAACGGCTATATTTTGCCAGAGTAAAATTTCTAGCTGGGGGCTCCAAGCTGAAAAGGAGAATTATTGATTCATTTTGATAGCTTCCCAGGGGAAAGAGAACACATTCACTGGGATCCCTCTGAGCAAATGAGTTGGCCCCCATTATCATTAGTAACTCCAACTGTCTAGACTGGCATTGAAGCAGATATCCACTATTAGGGATAAATTTGTTTTGAAAAGATTGCTGCTCTGGAGAGTGTATCTGACCCATGGAGTAACCAGAGGCAAAGTTAAACCTCAAGGAGGGAGGAGTAGCCTGATCCACAAAATGGTAGAGAAGAGAAAAAGTTACAGGCAGTCCTGCCTGATTGCTCACTAAATATAACAAGCCGCCACAACTGCCATGTAAATGTGTGTATATATGTATATATAGATATAGATATGATATTTATAAAATAAATATGATTTCAAGGAGAAGGGGAATCAGAAAAGACCTTGTGTAAAAATGATCCTCGCACTAACAATTTTATTTTTAAATCCTTAGCTTCTATCTTAGAATCAATATTGTATATTGCATTCAAGGCAGAAGAGTGATGAGGGCCAGGCAATAAGAGTTAAGTGACTTACCCAGGGTCATACAGTGTGAGGGGGTGAAGGGATGAAGGTAGGAGGATGGGAGGAATGGGAAAAAGGAGAGAGGAAGGTAGAGGAAGGGAAAGGAACAACAGTTAGGAAGTGTCTAAGGCCAGATTCAAACCCAGGACCCATATCTAGACCTGACTCTCTATCCACCAAACCACTTAACTGTCCCCTTGTATTGACCTTTGAAAGAAACTAGAGCTTATAAATGTCAAAGATGAGGGGAGATTACATTCCATAAATGAAGAGTAACCAGTGTAAAAATAGTTACAGGCAATGGGATATCATGTAGGAGGAGCAGTAAGATCTTTATATGATATAATCTCCCATCTCTTGACCACTCTAGTAGGTACCTTCAGTTCTAAACAACTTTTTTCTATCTCTGTCCAATCATTGTTCATAGTTCCATCCTCTTGGGAAAATAAGGTGTCTACTCACTCACCCATGCAATAAGTCTTCAGATGTTTAATTATAGATTAGAGCTAGAAATGACTTCAAAGATTGTTATTTTTTTTGGAGGAGGAGGAAACTGAGGCAAGGAGAGAGAAAATGCTTCCAAGTCATAGACTGAATACAGTTCTCCTATTCTGACTTAATTTTTTCTCCTGGCTAAAAATTCCTAGTTCTTTCCATTGATCCTTTTATGGCATGAGCTCCATTCATCCTGCCATGTTGGTAGATCACGTCCAGGCACTTTTTAGTTTGTTAATTCCTAAGAAGTGGCGACCAGAAGAGAAAAATCATATTACAGATGCAGGTGCAATATTCCAAGGCAAGAGAAAACAGACTCATCGCCTCCATTGCTATGGTGCTCTGTCCATATACAGTTTAAGAACATTCAGGGTCTAGCCCAAGGTTGTGTGTGTGTGTGTGTGTGTGTGTGTGTGTGTGTGTGTGTGTGTGTGATAAATCTCTAGTGAAGCTTATGTACCCCTTCTCAGAATATTTTTAAATGAATAAAATGAAATACATAAGATTACAAAATATATCAATTCTACTAAAACTCAGTTATCAAAGTATTTGTTATAAAACAAATCCACAGACCTCAAACAAAAACTCCTGGTTGAATCTCATGTACATTCCAAATATATATAGAACCCTAGAAATAAATTTCATCATGAAAGTGTTTATTTTTGCCCTTTTTGTTTCCTATTCTATATGTCTTAGCAACCCCCAGCATGATAGAGTACAGCTTCAAGGACAGAACAGTCGGCAAAAATGAGGGAGGCTGCCTTCTGTTCTGCCGTAGGCTAGGTGGAGAGAGAAACCCTCGAGGAAAGCAATGGCTGGTCGCAATGGAAACAGAGACAGGTGGGTTAGTCCCTGGGGGACTAGAGCATGAAAAGAAAAGAATGCCTAGGAACCAACTGGTCCAAGGGGAACATTTACAACAGCAGCATGGTAGAGAAGAAAAAAAAAACATTGAATCTGGAGTCAGCAGGCCCAGTTTTAAATCCTGACTTTGCCACTTCCTACTTACAAGACGTTGGGCAATAAGATGAAATACATAAGGGCAAGCCACTTCATCACTGTGAGTCTCAATTTCTTCATCTGTAAAGTGGACTGGATATCCTCTGAGGTCTATTCCAGTTCTCCGTCTATAAATCTCTGATTCTATATATTCACAAATGTCCTCTCCTAAAACTGAACCTCTGGGGTACTTCACAATTATAAGTCCCTTTGAATGGTCTTCTCAATTCCCTGCCTTTATTTAACTCAATTCCATTTTCACCTACACTTTCTTCCAAAGAACCTTCTTCTTTAGAAGACAGGAAAAGAAAAATGCATTTAGTTCAAAGATCGATTGTTTGCTGGCTAGGATCAATTCTGAGATCTTTTATAAAGGTTTCTCTTTTTAAAAAATTATTGATATCTTCTATTTTCACCTCATCTTTATTTTTTATGGTTGATATAATATTCAAGTCACAAAAACATTTTGAACTTGTTGTGGTATATGGTGTAATATGTTGGCCAAAACCTAATTTCTTCCATATTGCTTTCCAATTTTTCCAGCATTTCCTGTTATATAAAAGTTCTTTTCAAGGTATTATTTTTATTATGTTTTCAAGTTTATTGAGCCGTGGGATACTGAGTTCAATAGTTTCTGATTTTTCCCTGTCTAGTCTGTCTCATTGATCTACTTTTCTGCATTTAAACCAATGTGAAAATGGTTTTGATGACTGCTGGGTTATAATATAGTTTGAGGTCTAGACAGATTATTCTGTTTTCATTTCTGTCTTAAAAATGATTTCCCTTGAGAGTACTGAAAGCAACTTATTGATAAGTAGAGCTAACCAAGAGTGAAAACGACCACTTCAGCAAAGAGTGGATTCCATGTCATTGGAGATCTTCAGCAAAGGATGGGTAGCCCTTGTCAAGTAGGATGTAATAGGTTTTCTTGTTCAAGTGTGGATTAGACCAATTAGATACAATTCATTCTTTACTCCTAAACCCATTCCTCAAAAGAATAGTCAGCCAGCCGGTCAACTAGTATTTAAGTACCTACTGTGTGCCAAGGACCACGCACTAGGGATACAAATACAAACAAAAAGAAGTCCGGTGCCTGTCTTCAAGGAGTTTGCATTCTAATGTGAGAATGTTATTATTGATATATTAATAATAAAGAATGTTAATGTTAGAAGGGGAGCTAAAAAGCAAAGGGGGAAAGAAGGTGGATGGACAGTGGCATGGAAGAATGCCTGGTCTGGGACGCTTCCCCAAAACAGAATTACTGAAAAGAGCTTACAAATGGGATAAGGAGCCCATCTGCAAGAGCAGAGTTAGTAGAGTCATGACGGTGTGTATCTGCCACCATTCTTCCAGGATCCCAGATATGTAACCTTGAAGTTTCCTTGATGCTTCGCTTTCTTTTACCTCAAATAGCTAATCAGTTGCTAAATCTTGCCATTTCTACCTCCACCAAAACTTTCATTTTCATTCCTTTTTTTTCTAATCCTATTGCCACCACCTAGAGACTAGCCTCTGCTTCTGCAACGATGGCCTAATTGGAGGCCCTAAATCAAGTCTTTCCCTGCTCCAATCCATCCTCCATAAAAACGACTAAAGTAGTTTTCCTTCAGTGCAGATTTCTCTGTGTCCCTCTTCTACTCAGATAAAGTTCAGGGTCTTCTCTTTTACTTCCAGGATAAAAACTCAGAAGAGCCAACTGATGAATTTTCATTTCATTTATTTATTTATTTTTAAAACCCTTAACTTCTGTGTATTGGCTCCTAGGTGGAAGAGTGGTAAGGGTGGGCAAAGGGGGTCAAGTGACTTGCCCAGGGTCACACAGCTGGGAAGTGTCTGAGGCCAGATTTGAACCCAGGACCTCCCGTCTCTAGGCCTGGCTCTCACTCCACTGAGCTACCCAGCTGCCCCTACTGATGAATTTTCAGTGTTATTATTTACACCTAGAAAAAATGGCAAGCACTATAAATCAATACTTGATTTATTGTTTTGTCGATGGTCCTGGCTTAAGATAGCGATGAGGAGAATGTTAATAATGAAGACTAAACTTAAAAGTGTGCTGGTTGTTTGTCTATTAGAAAAAAAGTGTTTAGAGTCGATTGTTAAATATTTACTAGTGTACCCCTATAAAGCCCATCACAGCCTGATCCCAGCTCTCCTTTCCAGTCTCACTAAACATTGTTCTCTTTCCTTCGGTCTATGATCTAGTAAAGTCGTTGCTGTCTCTGTTCCTCCCAGAGAGCCTCCTCGGCAGTCCTGGTGTTCCGTGTGTAACTGCAGTTGCCTCGGAGGCCGAGGTTGGGGATCTCTCGAGCTTGGTGGCATTGGGCTGCCGGGAGGCCTCTGACTTCGTCTGCACTCATTTCCACTGTCATGCTGTGACCCTCGTCCCCACCCGTCCACCCTAAGTTAGGAGGAAATCAAAGCTCCCCAGCCGGTTAGTAATGAGATCGAGTCCCTCCTGGCCAAGACGGGGAGACCCAGGCTTGGAAAACAAACAAAACAGACAACGCTGCGTCTCCCGTCTCTTTACTGTCATCTCAAGAAATCCCTCCTTCTCTTCAAGACTCAGCTCAGCGTCACTTCTCCACAAAGCACAAAGGCACGATTTCTAGTGCCTCCTTCCCTCATTTCTTTGTCTTTAACTACATCTTATATATTCTTTTTATTAAAACCCTCACCTTCCACCTTAGAATCAATCCTGTGTATTGGTTTCAGGGCAGAAGAGTGGGAAGGGCTGAGCAATGGGGGTTAAGTGACTTGCCCAGGGTCACACAGCTAGGAAGTATTTGAGACCAGATTTGAACCCAGGACCTCCCATTTCTAGGCCTGTCACTCAATCCACTGAACTACCTAGCTGTCCCCTTTATATAATATTCTTTTTTAAAAAATTTTTAAAACTCTAATATCTTTTATATATATATATATATATCCTTCTATATTAATTTTTTTATTTGTTACAGGGCTAGGCAATGGGGGTCAAGTGACTTGCCCAGGGTCACACAGCTGGGAAGTGTCTGAGGCCAGACTTGAACCCAGGACCTCCCATCTGTAGGCCTGGCTCTCAATCCACTGAGCCATCCAGCTGCCCCTATAATATTCTTATATATTCTGAATGTTTGTCCTGAATGTCTCTCTTTGATTTTGAACATACACTCATAAAATAAGAGAGAACATTTCCGTGTACAAGTAGAATAGAAAAGAAGGATTGTATGTGAAACTATAAATCTCTATTATATACTACTTGTTTTTTAAAAAATGTTAAATAAATTTAACAAATAGAATTTATCTCTTGGGGAACGACTCTGATTCTCCTGGGTAGCTAGGTGGTACAGTGGGCAGAGCACTGAGTCTGGAGTGAAGAAGATTCATCATCTTGATTTCAAATCTGGCCCCAGACACTTACTAGCTTTGGGGTCCTGGGAAAGTCCCTTAACCCCAAATGCCTCAGTTTCCTCATCTGTAAAGTGAAGGAAGGAAATGGCCAACCATTCTAGTATCTTTTCCAAAATGTTGCCACAACCCCAAAAGGATCGTGAAAAGTCAGACACAATTGCACAACCATAACAGCATGATTTTCACATATTTGAATCAGGTCCTTATATATCTTGGCTATTAAATCTATTAAATCAGTTGTTAGAAAGAGTTTTTTTCCCTACTGATTTTTTGTTTCCCTTTCCATTTTAACGGCTACAGAGAGCCTGCTGGAACATCTCATCCCCTGCCAGCCCCTCACCCCACGATAAGCAGCAGATGTGAATTCTGCCCAGAAACGATTCTGATAAAGATTTGTCCATGTTGCTGCTTTTATTTAAAAATTAAAAAGCTTCTCATTTTCTTTATCAGTCCAGTGCTTGTTTGGCCTTCCCCGACTTGCAACGACTCCTGAGCCCAAGATTTTCCTGAGCTGGCCGGGCTTTTCTGTCCAGACCTCTTTCCTCGGGCCTGCAGGCCCTGAATGTCACTTCGAGGGACCCTAATCTCGAAAATGCTGTTACTAGAGTTGCTCCTTGCGTTTCCTGATCATTTCTTAGTGTGATTCTCTTTGTCCTCCCAGAAAGGACTTTGAGAGACCGAGGCCGTCTGCTCTCTCTTCCATCTTAAAGGAGAAGCTTCATGCTGAATTTCCCAATAGAATGGAAACTCCCTGAGAGCAGGGATGGCTTCCTTTTCTTCTTTTTCCCTTTTTTCCCCTTTTTTGGCTGTGTATCCCCAACATATTTCAGCTTAGAACCTGCAACTCTTTTCATGAAATTCTTGTTGCTCGTGCTCGTCAGTGGTTCTTCAAGGTGAAATGAGCAAATATCCCATGAAATCTTTTTTTTTAAACCCTTAATTTCTGTGTCAGAGGCCAGATTTGAACTCAGGACCTCCTGTCTCTAGGCCTGACTCTCCATCGCCCAGCACACGGCAGACAGTTACTATAACAGCTGCTGGGTGATGGCCTCTGAGGTCCCTCGAGCCTCGGATTCGATAACAATCAGATCATTTTTTTGTGAGATCGTCCAGGACGGACCATGTCGAGGACTTCGTGACTCTCTCCTCGAATACTCTCAGGAATACGTCCGTGTAGTTTACGAGGCTTTGACCACTTTCATTTCTCGATTCCAAGTGAAATTTCTCAACATATTTTTCTCCATCCTCCCTTATGCCTACCAAGCGTTAAGCAATGTGTTCGTTTAATTTAGAGTCTCATTGAGTTTTTCATAAAATCTCTCCCCAACATATTTCAGCTTAGAACCTGCAACTCTTTTCATGAAATTCTTGTTGCTCGTGCTCGTCAGTGGTTCTTCAAGGTGAAATGAGCAAATGTCCCATGAAATCTTTTTTTTTTATTATTTAAACCCTTAACTTCTGTGTATTGGCTCCTAGGTGGTAGAGTGGTAAGGGTGGACAATGGGGGACAAGTGACTTGCCCAGGGTCACCCAGCTGGGAAGTGTCTGAGGCCAGATTTGAACCCAGGACCTCCCGTCTCTAGGCCTGACTCTCAATCCACCGAGCTACCCAGCTGCCCCTATAGAACAAGTTTTAAGCGAAAATGCTTTCTAAGTCATAGATGTTTTGAGGAACTGAGCCAATTAGTGAATCGGAGGCTGCCTGTAACAAAATAATGATAACGATAACAATAACTCACATTTTTATAGTATTTTACGGTTTGCAAAATGTCTTCTTCTCTACAGCCCTATCAGACGACCAGGGCAGGCACTGTCGTCCCAATTCATTGGTCTGGAAACTGAGACCCAGAAGGGTGAAGAGAAGTCCCCATAGCTGATTCGTGGAGGAGCCCCTCAGAGCCAGATCCCCGAGAATGGTGAAGGGATCTAACCCACTTTTTGCACACGATGAGGAAGCTTGATTTTTGTGGTGTGGCGTTTTCTGATATAACTCAAAAGAAAATCTCTGTTCTTCATTATGAATAATTAGTAACTTGTCTGAAGCTCTTACAGATGACAACACAGGCATGAAAGTGGCTCAAATTTCCTCTGTTCTTTATCCTCAATTCCTCCTTTAACACTTTGGTAGCAGGATCCTAATGCCTGAATGTTACATTCAGAATAATAGACCTGAGGTGGGCAGCTGGGTAGCTCAGTGGATTGAGAGTCAGGCATAGAGAAAGGAGGTCCTGGGTTCAAATCCGGCCTCAGACTCTTCCCAGCTGTGTGACCCTGGGCAAGTCACTTGACCCCCATGGCCCACCCTTATCACTCTTCCGCCTTGGAGCCAATACACAGAAGTTAAGGGTTTAAAAAAAAAAGAATAATAGACCCAAGAGAGACATTAGAGGCCATTTCCAAATGAGGAAACTGAGGTCCAGAGAGAGAAAGTAACTCAACTAAAGTCCCATAAGGAAGACGTGATAGAGCTCAGATTCAAACCCAGATCCTATGACTTTGAATCCCCATGATGGTGGTACATTTGGGCCGGAACAAAGGAATCTGTAGAACCAAAAAGAATGTTGGAGATAACCTAATCCAAGCCCCTGACTTTATGGGAGAGGAAACTGAGATCCAAGTGACAATGGAATGAGATGGGGCCGGGGCATGATTAGACCTGTGCTTTCATTATTATAGGGAACTCCTGATGAGAAAACTCTCTTTACCAGTTCATATTGCCATCAATGTGTAACTTCTAGTCTTAGAGAGTTACCTGGGACACTGGGAGAGTGACTGGTCCAGGGCCACAGCCAATATGGGTCAGAGGTGCCATATTGGTCTTATTGACTCAGAATCACTCTCCCAAGCTGCCTTTCTGCCAGATTTTTTTTTTTTGCTTATTTTATTTTTTTGTATTTTTTCCAGTTTACATGTAGATTCACTTTTAATAATCATTCTTACATTTTGCAATTCATGTTCTCTCCATCCTTCCCACTCTCCCTTGCTCTTTAAGATGGCAAGGAATATGATAAAGTTTGTACATGTGCTCTCATGCAATACTCATTTCCATGTTTGTCATGTTATAAAAAAAAGATATATATCAAGGTAGCTGGGTGGTTTAATGGATGGAGAGACAGGTCCAGAGAAGGAAGATGCTGGTTTCAAATCAGGCCTCAGGCACTTCCTAGCTGTGTGATCCTGGGCAAGTCACGTAATCCCCATGGCCTAACCCTTACCCCTCTTCTGCCTTGGGACCGACCAGGACTTAGTATCAATTCTAAAACAGAAAGTAAGGGTTTTATAAAAAAGAAGAAGATGTATAGCACTTATACTAGACAAAATGGAGAAAATAAAGTGAAGAATGATATGCTTCAATCTGCCTTCAGACTCCATCAGTTCCTTCTATGACAATGAGTACCCTTTTTTATCATGTCTCTTGGAGTTGTTCCGAATCCTTGCATTGCTGATTTTTCTGCCAGATTTTTATTGATCTTTTTTTTTAAACCCTTAACTTCTGTGTATTGGCTCCAAGGCAGAAGAGTGGTAAGGGTGGGCAATGGGGGTCAAGTGACTTGCCCAGGGTCACACAGCTGGGAAGTGTCTGAGGCCGGATTTGAACCTAGGACCTCCTATCTCTAGACCTGACTCTCAATCTACTGAGCTACCCAGCTGCCCCTATTTATTGATCTTGATTTAATTGAGAAGAAGTCCATGGTCAAATTTGTTCTGCTGCAGAGTTCTGTAGAAGTCCTCCTCTGAGGACAGCACATATTCTTTTCACATTTACATGGAAATGACTTTGCTAGAGAGAAAAATAAAGAGTTGCTGGTCTATCTTGGAGAAGAGCTGACTGCAAGTTGTAAAAGAAAGGAAGGAATTCCATATCTCCATTCTTTTATCCATCAGCTTTTCCTCCAGATAATTTCTTTATGGCCCTATATAGTCAGGTACCAAGGGCTGCGTCCAGGAATGGCAGAGTAGACCACGTCCCCATTTTCCAGAGGAGGGAAATGAGGTTTAAGAAGTGACGTTCTCTTACAACTTGTGGATTTCCACATCTACATTCTTTTATCAATCAACTTTTCCTCCAGAGTATTTCTATAGGATGCCATCATAGTCTGTTGCCAAGAGCTGTGTCCAGGAATGGTAGAGTAGTCCATATTCCCGTTTTCCAGAGGAGGAAACTGAGGCTTGAAGAAGAGAATGACTTATCCAGGGTCACCTAGTAAAATGGAACCATTAACCCAGGTCTTTCAGTATTAAACCCTCTGAAATTCTCACATCACCAGCGATTCCCCACTTCTTCAAGGATAAGGAAGTCTTTCAGCATAAACGATTTGGCAGCTCTCTACCCAGAACTCACTGTATCTATGCCAACTAGACTATGGGGGGCATCTAGTGATGACAAGGATCAGTGAGTATATCAATGCTCTCAGGCCATCTAGAGGTTGAGGATCTATAGGAGGGGCATCATCACATCCAACATGCTTTCTCCATGGATATACTGTAGCTACCCAACAAGATTGGACTGATCCATGAAAAGGGGAACAGGTCAATCAGCCCATACTCTTGTCTAAATAACAGAGCACTGGGTGTTTTTGTTTTTCTAATTTTTTTATCTTTTGAGGGAGTTTTGAGGGAACTGGGAGTCCAACTCGGTGGACAGAGGACTTGAAAAACCTGTGTTCGAATCCAGCCTCAGACATTTATTCCCTGTGTAACCTTGGGCTAGTCATAGAACCCTTGTCTGCCTCAGTTTCCTCAACTGTAAAATGGAGATAATCTGAGCACCTTTTATTTGTTGTTATGGGGATCAAATAAGATCTTTGTAAAAAATACTCTTAGCCCAGAGCTCGACATGTTGTTATTGTTGTTGCTGAGTCATTTTTCAGTCATTTCTTGGCAAAGATACAGTGGTAATTTGCCATTTCCTTCTCCGACTCGTTTTACAGAGGAGGAAACCAAGGCAAATAGGGTTGAGTGGGTTGCCCCACTCAACATAGCTAGTAAATGTCCGAGGGTGGATTTGAACTCAGGTCTCTCTGACACCAGGCCTAGATCTATCCACTGTGCCAATTAGATGCCCATCTGGCACATAGCAGACACTCTATAACTGTTCATTTTTTTCTATCCTTTTGTAATAAACTCTTTCTTTGTTCCTCATTTATTTTATCATTCTCCTTCTGAGCAACCTGAGGAAATTTAGTCAAGAATGCATGTTGATTGATTGATTGCCTCCTGTGCCTTCTTTCTTTGGCAGAGAAGGTGCTGAGAAATCCTTGACTTTACTTCTTTCATTTGACTTTCAAATCATCCCCTCCCCAACTCTGTTGAAAATCTTATCTTCATCCTTCAAAGCACAGATCAGGTATTAACCTCTTTCAAGAGCCTTCCTTGACCCCATTCTGGCCATTTGGTGAAGAGCTATGTCTTATCTAAGTTGCCCATCGCACCAGCAGCCCTCTGGTCTTCTAATGCTCCATTGTGACTTGGATTTCTGAAAGTGCACGTCTTGGCACCCCCGCTTCATTGGAAGGTGAATTCCTCTCTGGTATGTTGTGGGTCCTCAAATATGGCAGCCTTCATAAATGGTACTGATTGAATTCATACATGAATAAAATCACCTGCAGAAGAAGTCTAATCATGTTACTACTTTGCAAATGCCTCATGGCTTCCTATTAGTTTGAGGGTCAAATCCAAACACCTGGGGCTGTTGGTTAAAGGCCACCTAGCCTGTGTCCACACTGGCCATTAGGTCGTGCAGTAGACAGAGCACCGAGCCTGGAGTCAGGAAAATGAGTCTTACTTAGCTCATCTCCCTGAGTTGAAATCTAGCCTCAAACACTTATGAACTATATGACCCTAGACAAGTCATTTAACCCTTTTTGCCTCAGTTTCCTCCTCTGCAAAATGATCTGGAGAAGGAAAGGGCAAACCACTCCAGTACTTTTGCCAGGAAACCCCCCCAAATGAGGTCAAGAAAAGTCAGATACAACTGAAACAACAACTTCTGAATGAAAAGAAACCTAAATGATTTTAGCTATTTGCGGTAGCTCCAAATGCCCCTTCCCTTTTTTCCGATTTAAAAATAATCGTGGATTTTCCTCAGGCCAGCATGGTAGCCTGTCAGAATATTTCTGCAAGGCAGCAGAGATCTGAATAATAGATTTTTGGACTAAAACTGGGCCATCCCATCTGCATAATGCATGGAAAGGTAAGCCATTCATTTTTTAAAGAGAGAACTGAACAGTAGTCTTTAATTAGGGGAGACATAAAACAAGCTACCTCCAGGTCACTGGTGGAAGTAAATGTTTCCGTGGAATCCTTGACGAGCGGATCCAAAGAGAAGTAAGAAGAACCAGGAGAAAATTCGCATAAATTACAATAAAGTAAATGAAAACAGCCCCCCAAACCCTTCCAATTCTGATTGCCCACAACGACCAGCCACTGTCCCCCCAAAGTGATAGAACAGAGATCCTTCCTTTCTGAAGAGAGATGGAGTCAATGTGGGAAAAGGCTTAATATAATATATTGTTTGCCTAAAGGGTTTTCTTACTCATTAGGATTCAATGATGGCAACGTTGGGGAGGTTAAAGGGCAGACTAGACGAAAGAGGGGTAGGTTTGGAGTCAACAGATGATGGTTTTGATGCGTAACTGAATCATTTCCTAGATGTGTGACTTTGGGATTGTAACGGCTTTGGACCTCAGTTTCCCTATGTGAAAAGGAAGGGACTGGCCTCGATGATGCCTTTTCTTATCTCTACATTGGTAATCCCGTGCGTCTACAGAATTATTGTGCTGTGAAAAGGAAATGCAACAATAAAACGGAAAATCAAATGAAGGAGAAATCCATGGGGGGAATAAAGAAAGCAAAATGTTTCCAGCCTTGACCATTTCTCCGGTTGCTATGGCAATCATCACATAGAGGCTAATCCTTTTGGTGTGGGCCTTTCTGAGATTCACTGGTCACTCCCGGGGACCTCTGGCATGAGGCTTGGAGGAAGGTGTTGGGGGTGTGAAAGGAGGACGTGGGAACAGGCTGTGTGACAATCCCTCCCCAGGCAGTGCCTTTGACTTAATGTGCCAAACCTGTGTGCTGGAGCTTTGCTTTGGACCAGCCTTGAGCTGAATTCAGGCAGTAGAAGAAACTGCCACAATTAGAAGCAAAGAGAACTGTTAGCTTTCCAGTGGGAGGAAAATTAGATTTTTTTTTTTTTTTGGTTTGACACTAAGGATAAATTTTGTCGAGGGAATAGAATCTCACACTTTCCTTTGTCGCTCCCTCCAGATTCTCACAGGACATCTCTGATCTGCAGTCAGCATTTATGCCCTCCTTGTCTGGCAGGATACAGTGACATCCCTTCAAGTCCATATTGCTTGGGGCCCGATATTCTTTTTTTTTTTTTTTTTTTTTTTTTTTTTTATTTTAAACCCTTAACTTCTGTGTGTTGACTTATAGGTGGAAGAGTGGTAAGGGTAGGCAATGGGGGTCAAGTGACTTGCCCAGGGTCACACAGCTGGGAAGTGTCTGAGGCCAGATTTGAACCTAGGACCTCCCGTCTCTAGGCCTAGCTCTCAATCCACTGAGCTACCCAGCTGCCCCCATCCGATATTCTTTTTATTCTGAAAAAAATGGCCTAAATTCTGGCTTTGCTTTTTATTGCCTGTATAACCTTAGCCAAGTATCTTGACTGTATTAGGCCTCAGTTTCCTCATCCATAACATCAAGAGATTGGATTAGATGATTTTTAGAGCTCCTTCCAGCTCTAAATCTATGTGATTTATTTTTTTTAAATCCTTATTTTATGTCTCAGATCCAGTTATACCACTACTAGGTCTATACCCTAAAGAGGTCAAAGAGAGACAAAAAGGATTGTAAGAATTAAAATTAATATCCAAATACTCCAATTGTTATATTTAATAAATGTATTAATAATTACTTGAAGCAAGAGGAAAGTAAAAAGCTAGAGCAAAGGGAGAGCCAACCCAGCTGTGCATATGGAACAAGAGAGAGCACTGGTGTGGTTACAGGCGACTATATGCAAATACTCAAGGATGCTATGTGGATAAAAAGAAAAGGATGCTGGGTAATGCTAAAAGGAATTCTGGGGAATGTAGTTTTGGGGTTGAACATTCTAACTACACAGGATCTATATATACAAAAATATTTATAGCCCTTTTTTGTAGTAACAAAGAACCATTGGCTAAGGTATGCCCATCAGTTGGGGAAAGGGTGAACAAAATAAGGGATATAAATGTAATGAAATAAATTGTTGTTTAAACTGCGTTTTAGAAGAGAACCAGTGACACCAAGGGGTGATATCTTGGCTTAGCCCCAAATTGGATATAAGTGAGGCAGAGTTCTACAAAGGCCTCAGCCTCACTCTCCTCTAGAATCATTGAAGTCTGGTGGCAAGACAAAAGTCAGGATGACTAATGATAGCTTGGGATGCAGTGGATGACTTTGGCGTATTCGATGCCTGACCAAGCTCTGAGCTCTAAGTGCCTGCTTCCGCTGCCTTCATGACAATTGGAACAAATTGTTCTCATCCTCCCATTCCCCATCCCCCATTCCCATACCCACATGCCTGGGGTAGACCTCCTACCTCACCCACAGGTAAAAGGCCTCTCAGTTACCCTCAACCTGGTTTTGCCCATCCGCCAACATGATTTTACTGAGGTGTAGCCACTGCACATGTTACAGCTTCTTGGAACCACAGATGAGAATCAAAAAACACTAAATACCCCCATATTCGTAGTCTTGTAACAGACCGTCTCCTTCGTCCCTCCTTTACTGGAAACCCAGGAGTTCTTGGCCCAACAAGAATAGAAGACCTACTTCAATGAAGTCATAGAATTTGTTGTAGCAGAATCCTTTTCATTCATCAGCAAAATTAAGATTTGTTCTATGTTATATTGATTTTTCCTTTTACTATAAAAATATTTTGACAATTTTTTACACCATTGACATCTTATTTTATTACAAAAAAAGAAGCGTTATTTTTCTGTGAGAAATAACAAAAGGGGGAGTTTCTGAGAAACTTGGAACAATTCATATAAGCCAATATAGAGTGAAATAAGAAGAACCAGGAGGACAATTTATGCAATAATAAAAACAAAAGAGAAAAACAACTCTGAAAGTTTTGAGAACTCTGATTAATGTAATGGCCAATAATAACTGGTCCTGCCTTGGGGCCAGATTTAGTACAGATACCCAACAATCATGAAGTATGTTTTGGATGGACCCAAGATGTAGAATGAGGCGTATATCTTCAGATACAATCAATGTGGGAGTTTGTTTTGCTTGACTGTTTGTATTTATTACAAGTGTTCTTTTTTTTTTCTTTTTTCTAATGGGAGTAGAAACGAGAAAACAAGGGGAGGTTGGGAAGGGTTAAAAAAAAAAGAAAAGATAGAAATGAGACTCATTGATCATTTTTTATGTTTATTCATTTGTTTGCTTGTAATGGAAATAAAAGTACAGAAGGAAGACCAGGAAGAAAGTCAGACAAGCAAGATAGCTTAGAGAGATAAAAACTGGTTTTAATATGCTTAATTGATTTTTTGAAACTAGGTTTCTTTATTTTGTTATTGTTGTTGTTATTGTTGGATCTCTAAAATTGATTTCTTTTAAAACACAGAGATACCTGGTGTTTGATAAACCTAAAGATCCAAACTTTTGGATAAAGAATTCACTATTTAATAAAAACTGCTGGGAAAATTAGAAAACAGTACAGCAGAAGCTAGATATAGACCAATATCTCACACCTATACCAAGATAAGGCCAAAATAGATGTATGATTTAGATAAAAAGTGATGCCATAACTATATTAGGGGAACACAAAATAGTTTACCTAATAAATCTTTTCTACAGTGACTCGGGATATCCAGAGAAAGAACTGTGGGAGCAGAAACATAGAAGGAAAACATAGGCTCAATCAAGTGGTTCAGTATGGATATGATTAGGATTTTAATGTTAAAAGATCACTCTACTGCAAATATGAATAACATGGAAATAGGTTTTGAACAATGATACGTGTATAACCAAGTGGAACTACTTGTCAACTTTGGGAGGGGGGAAGAGAAAGCTGAGGGGGTAGAGGGCGAAAGATCATCAGGTAACCATGGAAAAATATTCTAAAGAAAAAAAGAAAAAAGTGATACCATAACTAAATTAGGGGAAAACAAAATAACTTACCTAGCTGATCTTTGGAGAAGGGAAGAATTTATGGCCAAACAAGAGACAGAGTATTATAAGATATAAAATGCATGATTTTGATTATATTAAACTAAAAATGTTTTGTACAAACTAATCTAACCAAGATTAGAAGGGAAACAACAAACTGGGAAAAGACGTTTTATAACAAATATCTCTGACAAAAGTTTAATTTCTCAAGTTTTTAAGAAGATAAGCCATTCCCCAATTAACAAATGGTCAAAGAATATGAACAAGCAATTTTCAGATGAAGTTAAAGCCATCAATTATCATATAAAAATGTTCTAAATCACTCTTGATTAGAGAAATGCAAATTAAAACAACGCTGAGGAACCGCTTCACACCTATTACATTGGCCAATATGGCAGTAAAGGAAAGTGGTAAATGTTGAAGGGAATATGGCAAAATTGGAGCATGAATGCATCATTGGTGGAGTTGTGAACTGATCCAGCCATTCTGAAGAGCAGTTTGGAAGTATGCCCAAAGGGCCATAAAACTGTTCATACCCTTTGATCCGGTAAGATCTGTATCCCAAAGAGATAATAAAAAATGGTAAAGGATCTACTTATTCAAAAAAATATTTATAGCAGCTCTTTTTGTGATGGCAAAGAATTGGAAATTGAAGGGATGTTCATCGACTGGGGCTTGGCTGGACAAATTGTGGAACATGTTGGTAATGAAATACTATTGTGCTATATAACAAGGGAATTTCAGAAAAAGCTGGGAGGATCTGCAGGAGCTGATGCTGAGCAAAATAAGCAGAACTGGGAGAACATTGTACACAATAACAGCAATACTGGATGATGATTATCTGTGAAAATTTGGCTTTTCTGATATGGAATAATCCTGAAAGACTTAAGAGGAGGAATGCTGTCCTCCTCTAGAGAAAGAAATGTTGAAGTCATCTTCACATCAGGGTATTGATGGTTTTATTTGGGGGTTTGGGTTATGTATGAGTTTGCTCTTATAACAATAACCAATATGGAAGTGTGTTTTACATGACAATAAAATATATTTTTTTTTAAAGCACAGAGACTTATTTATTTATTTATTTTATGGTGCCAAATTCTAGGTCTCCTTAGGTTGCCTAGGTCAGAGGTACAGCAGCCATTCACAGGCCCAATTCTAATATTGATTAACATGGGAAGTTTTAACTCACTGCATTTATACAACCTGGGCCAGTTTACCCATTCCAAAGCACCCTGGTGCTCCGTATTCCCAGGAGCTTCACTATTTTGGTGCCAGATTTAGTGAAGATACCCACTCAGCCTTAGTCCTACTCCAGAACTCAACTTTCAGTCCACCAGTCTCAACCTGCCCAGTACCAGGGACCATAGCCATGTGCCACCAAGCCCAGGACACTTAAAAATAAAAGCAAATTGTATATGAGAGGCCTACAGTTTCATGTATAATACTTTTCTTCCCTTTTCTGATATGTAAATGCAAGTATTCATTCTATTTTGTGTTCATTCAGTTCAGAATAAAAATAAAAATTAATTTAACAAAGAAGTCTCCTTATACATTAAGGAACTGTCCATTCTTCTTATAACTTCTTCATGTATTTTTCCTAAAAATATTGTCAATGACACCAATGCGACCCAGAGATTCCGCTAAGTAGGCTTATATCCTAAAGAGAGCATTAAGTCCCCAAATAAACCCAAATATTTCTAACAGCACTCTCTGTGACATCAAAGAATTGGGAACATTAAAGTAACATATAAAGTAGAATTTTTTCAACATATTGAGTTTTTTTCTGAGTATTTCTCTCTTCTTTCACTTTAAAAACATCTAAGAGATATATATCTCTGGGAGAAGGAATAAGGATATATGCAAGGAGGAAATCTGGCTGAATTTAAAAATTAAAGATATTAAAATCTATGTTACAATTTTAACAAAATTATCCTATTCATTTCCATGTCTCCTTTTGATTTTTTTTTTTGCTTTTGTTGTTATCATTATTATTCACCTAGTCAAATCAGTTGTATATAATGTTTTGATCTTTTGGGTTTTTTTTTTAAACTTCATCAACTCATAAAAATATTCCAATATTTATGCGTAATGTTTCATGTTTATATTTTTGGGGAGATCCAATGATCTCATCAGAGAAGGGAAGTTCTGCTGTGAAATTCTGTCTACTAATATTATTCTGTCTTCTCTAGAGCAATGCATTGAGTAACTTGCTCAAGGTTCTACAACCAGTAATCTCACATAGCTAAAAGCCAGGCTTTCCTGGTTCTATGAACTTATATTATCCCCTATATTATATATCATATCATTATCATTTGTCATGTCATATCATTTCATACTATTGTACTAATATTATGTTATGCTGTGTCGTATTATGTTTATTGTAATGTGTTATGTTATGTCATATTATATATGTTCTGTTGTGTTATGTTATATCATATTATATCATATCCTATCTTATATACAGCTACTTCTCACTTTTTATGGAATAATATTATTTCATAGTACTCTAATATTACAAGTTGTTTTTGCCATTTTCCATATGCTAAACACAATTTATTTAAAACTATCATATTTAATAATAATACTTGACTTTTTAAATAATTTTAAAAAAATTTTTTAAACCCTTAACTTCTGTGTATTGACTCCAAGGCAGAAGAGTGGTAAGGGTGGGCCATGGGGATCAAGGGACTTGCCCAGGGTCACACAGCTGGGAAGTGTCTGAGGCCAGATTTGAACCCAGGACCTCCTGTCTCTAGGCCTGACTCTCCATCCACTGAGCTACCCAGCTGCCCCTACTTGACTGTTTTTGAGCAAATGTCCTTTTTGATTTTTTTTTCACTGAGAATAACATCCTTATGTAGAATTCCAGTTAGCTAATAGTTCTTATATGTCATATGGCTCTCCAAGAAGTCTGCATGGATTTATATCTCCACCAGCATTGTCATAATGTACCTATTTCTCCTCAGACCTGCTGACATGGAATTGTGACGTTTGTAACTAACTTTTGGCAATTTCACGGGTTAAAGGTGCTATTTCAGAATTGTTCAATTTCACTTTTTTTCTTCTGATTATCCAATCAGCTGCCATTTTGTTCTTCTTCATCTCCACTATCTTTCATAGCTAACTTTTCTCTCTATTCCCAAGGCTAACATTCTCATTTAGATCTTCACCACGTTTAACCTAGACTACTAAAAGAAGTTCCTAATTGGTTTCCTTTGACTCATGTTGTTCCTCTCTCCAGTCCATCTGCCACATAGGTGCCAAAATTATATTCCTGAAGCACAATTCTGATTGCATCACTCCTTTGCTCAATAAACTTCAGTATCTCCCTATTAACTCTAGAATCAAGTACAAATTCCTCTGCTTGGCTTTTAAAGCCATTCATTTTAGTTTTTAATCACTTTTAATCATCATAAATGTCACAAAAATTTGTGTATGTGTTGAAAATTTAAAAAAAAATCATGATGACCTGGTTACCTTGGAGCGATGGTGCCATCCTGTGACAAAATCGAATACCAGAATTATTTTATTAACTCAGACTGATACAACAGGTAAAATACATAATGTTGAATAAATAAATAATTTTTTTTAAGTTAAAGTCTTTTACAGTCTTGCTTCATCCTACTTTTCTAGTTGGCTGATGAATAGGAATTTGGTGATGGGAACTGAGGAGACTGAGGAACTGGAAGGTCAAGGTCTTTTTTTGAGGGAAAAATCAACATGATAAAACCTCTATAATTTTAATACAATCAAACCCATTGATTATGTAACTCCTTATATCTGCCAGATTATCTGCCAGATAATTAAGAACTTTCTCTTCACAATTGCCATATATACAACATCATTATTATCTCATTTTTATGATTTTCTGTTTATAAATCATGGATCCTTTGGGAATCTGTTGTGATATATGTTTCAAGATGCTCTCTGATCCAATTTTTTCACTGTTACTACTCAATTTTTCCTAACAGTTTTTATTGAATAATGAATTCTTTTCCATGTGCTTTGTGACCTTGAATTTGTCAAGCATCAGTCCATTGTATGTACTTGGCTCTTACTCTGAATTATATAATCTCTTCCATTGGTCTTATTTTCTATTTTATATCTAGGCCCATATGGTTTTGAGAACTAGTGTTTTATAGTATAATTTGCAATCTCATAGTACAAAATCTCCTTCTTCCTTTATTTTTGCATATTTTTCCTTTTTACTTTGACCATTTGTTCATCTATATACATTTTTGTTGTTACTTTATTTAGTTCTATGAAACTTTCCATTAGTATTTTGAATAATATCAAATTGACTCTGTATTAATTTGGATATTATTTTCATCTTATTTTATTGACTTGACCTAGCCATGCACACTGTATATTCCACAGAGCTCTCTTCTGCTCCCTCTTATCTTCTCCTTATCTTATATCCTATCTATACTATTTAACTTCGTGATCTCATCAGCTCTCAAGAATTCAATTATCATCTTTATGCTGATGATTCTCAAATCTATTTATCCATCCTTCATCTTTCTGCTGATCTCCAGACTCTCATCTCCAACTGCCAATTGGATATCTGAAACTGGATGTGCAGTAGATATCTTGAAATGGACATGGTCAAAACTGAACTCATTATTTTTCACTCCAATAATCTCTCTCCTTCCACATTTCCTTCTCTATTACTGCCAAGGGTACCACTATATTCCCAGTCACCCAGGCTCGAAATTTAGTTATTGGCCTCAACTCCTTATTCTCTCTCACCCCAATATCCAATCTGTTACCAAGACCTGAAAATGTTGCCTTCATATCTCTCACATGCACCTCATTCTTAACTCTGGCACCACCATTCTGCCTCCATCACCTCACACTTGTATTAAAAAGTAGCTGCTGGTGGGTTAGTTTGTCTTAAGTCTCTTCCCACCCCAATCCATCACTCTTTATTTAAGCGCCAAAGTGATTTCCTCCAGCACAAATTTGATCATATTATACATACCCCACACTCCATCAACTCCCAGTAGATCCCTATCACCTCTAGGATCAAATATAAAATGCTCTGTTTGCCATTCAAAGCCCTTCATAATCTGACCTCCCCTCATTCCTTGGTTCCAGTCTACTTAGACCATACTCCTTCCCTAAAAAATACTCTGCAGTTTAATGACACAAGTCTCATTGTTACACAATGAGGCTATCTCTGGACTCCAGGAATTTTCACTGTTTTTCTCCTTACCTGGAATGCCCTCCCTCCTCATTTCACCCAGAGGGATTTCAGGAGGAACAAGAGATATTTAGCCTAGATTTTTTAAAGAGCCTCTGCGATAAACGCATTGGGGAGGGGGGGAGGTTGAAGGGGAACGAAGGGGAAAGTAAAAACAGGAATCGTGTAACCATGGAAAATTTTTCTAAAAAAAATAAAATATTTAAATAAAAAAAAGCCTCTGCGATAAAACAATAGCCATCCTCATAGCTTGGAAAGTTTATCATATGTATGACAGAAAATGAAAATTACAAATATTGGAGATGTAGGAAAAGTGAGACACTAATGCACCGTTGGTGGAGTTGTGAACTGATCCAATCATTCTGGAGAGCAATTTGGAAATATGCCCAAAGGACTAAAAAACTGTGTATAGCCTTTGACTCAACAATACTATTGATAGGCCTGTGTTCCAAACAGATCAGGAAAAAAAGGGAGGGGGGGAAAGAACCTATTTGTACAAAAACATTTATAGCAGCTCTTTTTGTCATGGCAAAGAATTGGAAATTAAGGGGATCCCACCAGTTGGGGAAAAGCTAAATAAGTTGTGATATATGGTTGTGATGAAATACTATTATAATATAAGAAGTAACAAGCAGGGCATTTTCAGAAAAAAACTTGAAAAGACTTACATGAATTGATGCAAAGTGAAGTGAGCAGAACCAGGAGAACACTGTACATAGTAATAGCTAGTGTACAATAATCAATTATGAATGATTTAGCAATTCTCAGTAATATAATTCTCTAAGACAATTTCAAAGGACTTAAAATGAAAAATGCTATCCTCCTCCAGAGAAAGGACTGATGGAGTCTGAATGCAGATGGAAAGATACTATTTTTTTACTTTATTTGTGTGTGTGTGTTTGGTCTGTATTTCATTTCACAACATGACCAACATGGAAATATATTTTGCATGACTGAACATGTATTACCTGTATCAAATTGCTTACCTTCTTAATGAGGAGGGAGGTGAATGAGGGAGGGAATTTGGAACTCAAAATTTAAAAGAAAATCTAATGTTAAGATTTTTTTATGTAATTGGAAAAATATTTTAAAAAGAAAATTTGTCATATAAAAGAGGAATTTTATTTGTTTTCTTCCCCCCCCCCCAGAGAGCAGAATTAAATAAAGTCAAAGGTGGCACATATCACTTTGAAATAATGAAATACTTTCTACCAAAAAGAGCTATCCAATAACAGAATGTACCACTTTAATAGATAAGAAATTCCCCTTCACTGAAGTCTTAAAGCTACAGATTGGGGACAACTTGAAAGAGATTTTATAAATAATTGAAAAAAACATCCATTGCTCTTGAGTAGATTGAGCCTATATAACAAAATATAATAATACCTACATTCATTTATTTATTAAAAGCTATACTAATTGAATTTTCCCTAAAGGATATTTTATAGACCTAGAAAAAATAATAATGAAATTTACAGGAAAGAATAAAAAGTCAAGAATCTCAAGTATAAAAATGAAAAATAAAAAACAACAATTTAGGAAGAAAGGTGTTCTATTAGTACGAGATCTCAAACTGTACTACAAAGCAATGATCACTAAAATGATTTAGTACTGGTGAGGGAGAGAGACAGAGACAGGGAGACAGAGACAGAGATAGATGTCTATTAGGGAGACAGATTAGGTACATCATACAAACAAAAAGTAGTATAGCGTTTGATAAACCCAAAGATCTTGGTTACTGGAGGAAGGACTCATTATATGACAAGAACTGCTGGGCAAACTGGACAGAAGTCTGGTAGAAATTAGGTTTAAAACAATGCCTCCCACTGTATAAGAAGATAAGTTCCAAATGGTTACCTAACCTAGATCTGTGTACAAAAATATTTATAGCACATCTTTTTATAGCAGCCAATAATTGGCAAGTAAGGGAATCTTCCTGTTGGGGAATGGCTAAACAAATTATGGCATAGGAATATAATGGAATATTATTGTGCCATAAGAAATGATGAAATGAACAATGTCAGAGGCAACTGGGAAGATTTCAACAGACTGTGTCAACAGACTTCTGTCAGAGACAGAAGAATAATTTATACAATGATTACGTTAGAGAGAAAGAACAACTTTGAAAGACTAGAGGGCTGATGAATGCAATGACAACCCCCACATCTCAAAGAATGGAGATGAAATATGCCACTTAACCTACTGACAGAAAAGTGAGGAATTCAAAATACGGAAAGAAATGTACATTTTCCGACATTTCTAATGGGAGAATTTGTTTTGCTGGATTATGAAGCTATGTACTGAGGGCTTTATTCTTCTGTGTGTTTTGTTTTTTTTATCAATGAGGAGAGGACAATAGAAGAAACATTCATTTTTAAATGCCTGTTAGTTGAAAAAATGAAAATATTAACTGTCTCTGAAAAAAAGAAAGAAAGAGATTTTGCAGAGAGCATTCCTATTCGTGTAGAGATTAGACTGGATGGCTTCTGAGCTTTCTTTCATCTCTCCAGTTCTCTGAATGACAGCTGGCAGTACAAGAAGGAGCTGCAAGGTAAACCAAGGGGGACCCTCTCTCTCTCTCACAGGATCGGTGGTGTTTCAGTGACCACTGCAAGGTGCCTGTTGGTGGATCCAAGAACCTGACCTCCAATTCATGTAGTCAAGAATACTGCTGAGCCTGAGATAAAGGAGCAGATAAAGCTCACATCTGGAGCCATTTTCTGCAGAACTCCATCCAGCTCTGTTTCGTAGACCCCTTAGTGATCTGGTCCAGGAAAGGTGGGGCTGATGCTCCATTTCACATTAAAAGTGTTCTTTTTCGGTTCTCTGCTGATCCATGGGGGAACAGGGTGCTCTCCAAACAAGTCCTGAAATAGTCATTTTCAATGGTGTCAGTGGAAACTGAGGTGATTTGACTTTAACTTAAGGCTGTCTGAAAGCACACTCTGAGCTCTTCCTCACCTCTTTTATCTTTCAAAAGAAGAAGCAAACACTTTGAAATAGTGCATATGTTCTACCTTGGAAAGGCAGCATAATATAGCAGACAGAGAGCCCTTGACTTAGAATCTGAAGAATATCAATACAATTCTTCATTGAGATTTACTAGCTGGAGGACCATGGGCAAGTCCATTGCCCATTCTGGACCTCAGTTTCATTATCTGTAAAATGGGGATGATGAGAATTGCTAACAAAGTGGGTCATAAAGCTTAAACAAGGTAATAATACAAATTAAATAGTTTGTAAATATGAAAGTACTATGTCAATGTTATTTGAATGTCAATATTGTTTGAAACTCTGTGTGACCCTGGGCAAGTCACTTGACCCCCATCGCCCACCCTTACCACTCTTCCACCTACGAGCCAATACACAGAAGTTAAGGGTTTTAAAATGTTAAAAAAATATATTGTTTGAAACTGATAGTATAATTTCTCTTTATCTCTATGCTGTCACCCTAAAATTCAATTCAATGGGTATTCATTAAACAACTAAAGATGACAACTGAACAATGATTAGCAGGATGTGTGTAGCCTTAGCCCAAATATAGCCAAAGCTTCAGGATATGAGGCAGTCTCTAACTTGTACCTGCCTTTACATCTCCGATTTCTAAGGTCCAAGTTTTCTCAATTCAGCTCAAACCCTCTAGAGTTTCAAGGTCACTTGGCTCTGGAAAATTGCTCAGAAGATTTCCTGGGCATTAAATCGCTCTCACCAAAACATTTTTGATGACTTCAGTGTCAATGATTCAGATACACATGGATCAGATTTACCTCCAAATCCATATGGGTTTCAAGATCAAGAGGAAAACATTCTTTGGGAAAACACTGCTGAATGCCTCACTACCCCCACAACCTTGACCGAACCTCTTCCAAGTTCCTGCCTAAGAGGACTTGCCATTTGTTTAGCCAATGACATCAGCTTCCCACTCTTCTCTAACAGAAAATCTTTTCTTCACTCTCTCCTAAGTGAGCCAGGCTCTTCCATTCCCTCTTCGATGCCTCTCTTCCTACATTTCTCTTGTGCCCCACATCCTGTACATCCTTCAAAATCCAGGTCAAACTCTACTTTCCTAAGAATTTTTCCCAAACTACTCCAGTACAGATTGGATCTTTCTAATATTCTCAGACCCAGTGATACAATCTGAACCACACAAGTGGTCATCACATACTCCTTTATCTTTGGCTAATTAGTTCTGTTGAATATTTAATTAAAATTTACTAAGGACCTATTAAGCATAGGATAAAGTCCTACTTACTGGAAGAAATAGAAGAATAAATAAGAAAATCATTATTCCTATTCTAACTCTTTTGTCAAGAGGCAGTTAGATGGCATAGTCAATGGAGCGCTAGATTTTGTAGTTAAGATTTGGGTTTGAATTCGACCTCAAGGCATTTACTACTAGCTGTGAGACCCTGGACAACACACTAATCCTCTTTGAGCTTCTCAACTTTAAAATAAAGATAATACTGTACTGACATCTACCTCATAGTTGTTCTGAGGATCAAATGAGAATATATGTAAAGGACTTGGCAAACCCCAGAGTTCCATATTAATGCTAGCTATTATAAAAGGTACTTAGAGAGCTCCATCCTTTTAACTCAGTCCCAAATTTGTGAATTCTATGACCAGAGTTTACACCCTCAGAAACTCCGCCAGCCAGGAATCTGAGAACCCTTTTGATGAGTATTCACCCCTCCAGAAGGTGAGAACTGGTTCCCACAAACACTGCCTCCTGGGCAGTGCTAGATAATTTAGAAACTGTGATCGGCCCCTTGAAGAGGGTCAGGGACAAAAAGGTACCCTAAAAGCAAGCCCCGAACACCCTTAGAGCAGATTGTCTTTGAGAACATAGTCTGAAGAGACTGTCTTCGGGAGATAGTGTTCTGACTAGGGAGAGTCTTCGAGGGAGCTTTACTGGAGACTGTGGCTTGGATTATAGGCTTGGAGTTCTTCAACTTGGACTCTGACTCCTGGACTACTTCATTGGGTGAGTGAAAGGCTAACTCCTTTCCTAGTTTCCGAAGAGACTAGCTTCCATCTTGGAGGAGGCCACGTGGTTACTCACCACCAGCCTTCCTGGATGAGAGCTAATTAATCTCTGCCTAGATTAAGCAGATCCAAAGCAAAACATTTAGGTTGATAGGATAGATAACTTTTCTATCCCCCTCACATTTCTCTTCTTTATTTTTCTCTCTCTTTTTATAAATAATTGTAAATAAATTTCTGACTTAAGATATAATAAATATTGGCGACCACATAATTTCATATAATTATTGTCCAACCATTAATTTTCACCTTTATACTATTAACCTGGGGGATGTCAAAAACTAATTGAAGGTCACCAGAATGATATAAAGAAGTCTATGGTCTGGATAGAATGACAGTATGGGAAGAGCTAAGAAGAGGGAAAGATCCATGGGATTAGGTTAATCAAAGAAAGAGGGGTTTGAAATGGGCATTGAAGGATGGATAGGAAGGAGAAAAGTTAGAGAGACCCATATCAAGGAGAGAGGAATATAATGTGCAATGATGATACAAGTATCCATAAGGAGTGAGGAGACAAAATTCACTAGAGTAGAGCATGAACTGAGTAGCCAGAGGAGATCAGATGAAATAGGACTATTGAAGGGGCTTTAAATGCCCCTCTACAGCATAGGAACCATATCCTGTTTTCAGTGGGAGCCAGTGGAGATTTGGAAAGGAGGAGTAAGATGGAAAATATGGCTTACCAAAGTAGATTAATATGGTGCTAGTATCAATCAATGAAACAGCAAATACAGTATTTATTAAATTCTTACCAAGGGCCAGGCATTAGGGAGATAAAAATGAAACAGACCCTGATGCCCTGAAAAAATCCTAAAGATTTTATCAGCAATTAGGATGCATTCAGAATAGGGACTAGACTTGGGACTTCTTTGATATGGAGAATTTCCAAGTAAGGAAACTCTTTCTCCCACTTCAAATTGGGATCTTCTCTCCAGGTTTTGGCACAGTGTGTGGCATGTAGATGGCACATAATGAATGTTTGTTGACAGAATGACTGAAATTTGACGTTTAAAGTTGCCCAGAGGACTTACAGGTGAAGTGATTTGCTTAAAGGGTTCCCTGACCAGTATGTGTCAGAGGAAAGATTTGAACCCTCATCTTTCTAGCTTTACCTCTGACTCTCTAATTTACTTTTTTTCTACTTTACTGTTTTCCCATCATGTGTGCAAACTTCTCAGCTAGGCATTCAAAGCTCTCAGCAATATGGCTTCCACCAAATGTTCTAGTTTTGTACCCTTGTTATTCCTTGCATATACACTTGATATCAGTCAATCTGGCCTGCTGGCTCTACTTTCATCTCTTGTGTCTGTCTATTCAAATGGAACCTAATGGAATGTAGCCCCTTCTCATCTCTGTCATTTAGAATCTTTTGTTGCTATTCAACTGCCTCAGTCATGTTCCACCCTTTGTGACCCTATATTGAGTTTTCTTGGAAATGATAGAAAAAATTTTTGACATATGAGGAAACTGAGACAAAGGAATGACTTTCAAGTGACTTGCCCAAGGTCACACAACTAGTAAGTGTCTGAGGCCAGATTTAAACTCAGGAAAATGAGCCTTCTTGATTCCAAGTTCAATACTCTATCCATTAAACCACCTAGCTGTTGTATAAAAATCCTGGTGATTTGGCCAAAGTCATATTAATTTGTTGTTCTTGTTGTTTAGTCATTTCCAAGAGCCCATTTGGTGTTTTCTTAACAAAGACATTGAAGTGATTTGCCATTTTCTTCTCCAGCTCATTTTATGGATGAAGAACTGAGAAAAACAAGGTGAAGTGACTTGTCCATGGTCAAACAGCTTGTTAGTGTCCCAGGCCAATTTTAAACTTCCCATTTGGGTTTTCTTGGCAGACGCTGGAGGATTTTGCCATCTCCTTCCCCAGCTCATTTTATAGCTGAAGAAACAACCAACAAAATAGTAACTCGAGGACCACCCTCGATTTCTCTCAGTTAACATTCTTCTTCTTCTTCTTTTTTTTTTTTTTTTTAAACCCTTGTACTTCGGTGTATTGTCTCATAGGTGGAAGATTGGTAAGGGTGGGCAATGGGGGTCAAGTGACTTGCCCAGGGTCACACAGCTGGGAAGTGGCTGAGGCCGGGTTTGAACCTAGGACCTCCTGTCTCTAGGCCTGACTCTCACTCCACTGAGCTACCCAGCTGCCCCCTAACATTCTTCTTAAAATCGATTCATTATCTAACTTTATTTACCTTTGTGATACAAGATATCTAATTTGCAAAATGTAAATTCCTCATGGAAGCCTCATTTCATTTTTGTCTCTTTGTGGATATCATGTAGCTCAATGTCTTTTGCACAGTAGGTGCTTAAGAAATGTTTGCATTCAGGGGCAGCTGGGTGGCTCAGTGGATGGAGAGCCAGGCCTAGAGACGGGAGGTCCTGGGTTCAAATCTGGCCTCAGCCACTTCCCAGCTGTGTGACCCTGGGCAAGTCACTTGACCCCCATTGCCTAGCCCTGTAACAAATAAAATTAATATAGGAGGATATATATAAAAGATATTAGGGTTTAAAATTTTTTTTAAAAAAAGAAAGAAATGTTTGCATTCAATTGAATTTCACAAGATACTATGAAAAGAATACTGATTGTACTCAGAAGACCTGGGTTCAAATCTCACTACTCACGTTTACCACCTGAATGACCTTGGGCATGTCACCTAATCTCCCTAAGCCTCATTTTTCTCATCTGTAACATGAAGGGAGTGAACTAGACGATCTCAGAGGTCCCTTCTCATTCAAAGTCTATGACATTATGACATAATGCCTCCAGCCCATCCTCTATCCTTAGTTCTACAGAGAAGATCCCAGAAGAAGGAATTGAAGGGTAAGAAGGTCCCCTAGAAGTCATCTGGTCCAACCTCCCCCTCTGCAGATCAGTCCTCGTTGCCGTAATTCCTAGAAGGTTTGAGTCCTCGCCGCGGCACCCTGTTCCAGAGTGGGGGCCGCCTTAAGTATTAAGAATTCTTCTGTCCATTGAGATGAAATCAAGCAAGGAGACGACTTGAAATCTTTTGTCAGTTAGGTTTCCCTCGGCCAAGATTTACCGCTGTTTATATTCTTTGGACATAATTTTCAGCAAGACACAATCATTTGGAAAGCAATAAATACACATTCAGATGCAAGCCGCGGATAATAAAGTGTGGTCCTGAATAGCCACTTGAGCTGCTAAAAATTTGGTCATATTTTGCTCTCTGATGCTTGTAAATCAGATCGTATCTCCTGTTCTTGTCTCTCCTTGTTTGTTTTTTCCCCTTCGCCATCTATTATTTCTGCAGGTGAAGTGTCTGACAGGCCTGGGAGCTGCCCTCACGCCAGTCACCCATCCATCACTTTCGTAGCTTTGCATTCCATGTGGGTGTTGGGAGGGAGGCAGGAGGGGGCAGAGAATGAAGCTTCTTTTCCCTGTTTTTTTCCCAGCCTGCCTTTGTCTTGCCCATCAACCTCTCCCTCTCTCCGCCCATCCCCGTTCTCCATACTTTTCCATGGATGCTGTTAATCTGAAAGCCGGAACCACTTAGAAGTCTGTCCCGAAGCAAGGGAGGCAGCATGGGCGAGGAGACAGCTCGGTGGACTTGCAGTCCAAAGAACAAGTCCTCACCCACCCACTACGGATGCCTACTAGGGAGGTGGCCCTTGGGCATGAAATTTAATCTCCTCGGGCCTCAGTTTACTCATCTGTAACAGGAAAGGTTTGGACTAGACGATCTCAGAAGTCCCTTCTAGGTCAAAATCTGTGATGTTATCACGTGCCTCCAGCCCATCTTCTATCCTTCTTTCTTTCTTTTTTTTTTTTTTTAATTTTTTAAACCCTTAATTTCTGTGTATTGGCTCCAAGGCAGAAGAGTGGTAAGGGTAGGCAATGGGGGTCAAGTGACTTGCCCAGGGTCACACAGCTGGGAAGTGTCTGAGGCCGAATTTGAACCTAGGACCTCCCATCTCTATCCACTGAGCTACCCAGCTGCCCCTTCTATCCTTATTTCTACAAGCTGTGAATAGAAGATCCCAGAAGAACAAAGTCACTTACTCTCTTGGAGTCTGAGTTTCCTCGTCTGAAAAATGAGGAGGCTGGATCTGTTGGTCTCGCAGGTCCCCTCTAATTGCAAATCTGTGATCTTTAAATCTTATTTCTCTGGAGTTCCCACTGTCTGCTTGGGAAGGATAGAGCCCTCTATCAGTGAGACGAGGCTGGCCCTCTATGTAGTTAGGTTGGCCCCATTCCACAGGTATCCACTGTGAAGTCACAGCCTGAATTTAGTTCTAGCTAAGCTCTGGGGTAAATTTGCAAAAATAGATAAGTCCAGAGGCACCTAAGTGGCTCAGTGGGTAGAGAGCCAGGCCTGCAGGAAGGAAATCTTGGGTTCAAATCTGGCCTCAGACACTTCCTAGCTCGGTGACCCTGGGCAAGTCACTTGACCCCCACTGCCTAGCCCTTACAGCTCTTCTGCCTTGGAACTGATACCAAGTCTAAGACAGAAGGTAAGGGTTTAAAAGAAAGAAAGAGGGTCCTTTCTCTTTCTCCTAGGGAAAGTGCAAAGGATTTATAGATATTCTAGAAGGATCCTAGACCTAAGACTCAAAGAGACCTTGGAGGCTGTCTTGCCCAACCTCCTTGTTATATATTTGAGAACCCAGGGAGTGATTTGTCCCAGATTACACTAGGAGCAAGTGTCAGCGCTGGGCCTGAAACTCCATCTTAGTCAAGTTCTTTCCCATACGGTAAGGTGCTGAGGGTCTGCCTCCTGCTCATGAGGAGACACATTCAGTAGACAGATGGGTGGGGTGGGGGGAGAAGAGAGAGGGGGGAGGAGGAGAGGGAGGGAAGGAAGAGACGGAAAGAGGAAAAGGGAGAGAGGGAGAGGAAGGGAGGGAGAGAGAGGGAGAGAGAAAGAGGGGAGAGAGAGAAAAAGAAAGAGAGAGGTAGGGAAAAGGAAAGAGGGAGGGAGGGAGAGGAAAAGAGAGGGGGAAGGAAAGGGAGAGAGAAAAAGGGAGAGGGAAAGAGGGAAAGGGAGAGAGGAAGAGAAAAAGAGGGGGTGGGGGAGAGAGAGAGAGCAAGCATTTTTATCAATGTCTTACTGCTTGCCAGGTATTGTGCTAGGTGCTGGCAATACAAAAACAAGAAAATGAAACAGCATCTGATCTTTAAAAGCTTATATTCCAGGGGGCATCTGGGTGGCTCAGTGGATTGAGAGCCAGGCCTAGAGACGGGAGGTCCCGAGTTCAAATCTGGCCTCAGCCACTTCCCAGCTGGGTGACCCTGGGCAAGTCACTTGACCCTCATTGTTTAGCCCTTACGGCTCTTCTGCCTTAGAACCAATACACAGTAGTGATTCTAAGGTGGAAGGTGAGGGTTTAAAAAAAAAAGCTTATATTACAAAAAGGAAAAACAACATACATAGGGGTGGCGGGAAATGGTAACAGGGTAAGGAAGAAGACTGCAGCAAGTGTCATGAAGGTCTAAAATAAGCAGACATGGAAGGAAACAGGCTATAATCTGAGCCTCGGGCCATACTTTAAGAATCTGGAAACAAATGGAGGACCTTTAGATCCCTTAGAAATAGCATGACGTTTCGTTATATTCCTCGCTCGGACACCACGTTTGCTAATCAAAGACCAGGGGAGGATGCCGGGCGATTTTGTGCTCAGCTCTAAATCTATGACCTTCTCAGCCCGTCTATTGAACTCTTCCTATGTGTTCGGTCTTGTCCTCAGCGCCGAGGCACAAGAAACCTGAGACGAAGGCCTTGGCGAGATGAAGGGTCTCGTCATCTCACTGAAGAACCAGCACCAGTGAGTGAAACCTTAACTGTTACTGGTTTGTGCTCAACCACCCATGTGGACCAACGGCGGGCTCCTCGCCGCTCAGGAATCCCATTCCTCCAGCTGCCCCTTTTAATTTGCCTTTTCGATTTAACTTTTCTGCATCTTACGGGATCTACAATCACAGATTTTCTGAAGGCGAAGGTCCTTCGAAGGGTCCTGAGCCAGTCCAAGCCAGCCTTGTAAGGTTCTCCCCTCTACGACGTCCCCCACGAAGGACTATCTCGTCTCTGCTTGGAGGCCTCCACTGGGAGAGAACTGGAACGTTTTTAGCAAGTCCATTCTGCCGTGGGACACGTCTTAGATGGAGCAGAAAACCTGTCCCCTGCCCCTTCTACCGACTGAGCCTAGCTCTTCCCTCTAAGGTGAAGCCACCTAAGGCTTATTCTGTCCCCAAATGATCATCCTTCAGACAGCGGAAGACAATTGCCACGTTCCCTCGGGCTCCCAAATCTGCTCTAGTCCAAGTTAAATGTTGTCCCTGGAAGGTCTGGCTTCTTCTCGTCTCCTGATCTTTTATCCAGAAAATACACTTGAGGTAAGAATGGTGAGATCCTGGAACCACAGACATAGAATTAGGCGTGGAACTCATGAGGACAACCTTCCTCATTGTATAGAAAGGAAATCTGGTCTCGGAGAGGCCAAGCAACTTATTTGCCCAAAGATTTGCCCAAGATGTGATATATACACACACACACACACACACACACACACACACACACACACACACATATATATATATATATACATATATACACATATATGTATACATACACATATATACATATACACTATGTGAACATACATGTGTGTGCATGGCTGATATATTCATGTTCACAGATACGTGTTCATGTACTTGTCTCTCATCTAATTGTAATAATTTGATGATTATTCATTGATTAACATTCTCTCTCTATGTGGAAATGAAACTCCCTGCTCCTCATCATTCACTTTACCTTTCCTTTCCCCCTTTCTCCCTGGGGAGGCCCCCTTAGATGAGCTCCAAACACAGCATCATTTCTGGGCGATCGGAGCTGAGCTGAGAACTGAAGCTTCGGGAGCCTCGTCCCCTTGTCTAGAAGACGGACGGCTCTCGATGAACCTGGATGGAGAAATGAAGGGAAGGCAAGGATGAAGGTGGCCGGCCCCTGCGGCCCCAGCCTAGCAGCCCCCAGTGAGCCACAGCCTCGATCTCGATCCCCCATTGGTCGCTTAATGGCACGTACCTTGAAAGCTCGCATCTATCCTTGTCTTCGTTTTATTTTCATATTCTTTAGAGGGAACGTGGAATTCCACCAGGCAGGGATCATGGCGTGGAGTCAGGAAGACTCGGGTCGAGGTCCCACCTCTGACACACAGTGGCTCTGGGGACGGTGGGCTAATTCATGCCACTTGGGAGTGCCACCGGTTTTTCTCTAAAACTGAGGATTACAGAGGAAGTATTGGTAGGGGAAGTTCCTTACTGAGAAATCGCTGAAGTCACAGGACTAGTTTTATTTTTAATGCTTCTTTAAAAAACTTTTTAAATAAATAAAATAAAAAAAAAACAATAAAATAATTTATTATTTATTTTTATTGTTTATAATTATTATATGCCATATTATATATTATAAAATTATTAAAATTCATTACAAAATTTTTATTTAAATGAATAATTAAAGTATTAAATGATAAATAAGCAGAAATAATAATAAGCTAGCAATTATCTTGGGGCAGCAAGGTGGCAAATTACATAGAGTGTTGGGCCTGGAGTCAGGAAAACTTATCTTTCTGAGTTTAAATCCAGTCTCAGATATTTATTAGTTCGATGACTCTGGGCAAGTCACTTCACCCTGTTTGCCTCAGTTTCCTTGTGTGTCAAATGAGCTTGAGAAGGAAAGGGCAATCTCCTCCGGTATCTTTGCCAAGAAAACCCCAAATCGAGTGACAAAGAGTAGGATCCAATGGAAACAACTTGATAACTCAACAACAACAACAACAAAATATATATAATATTATATATAT
>NC_058133.1:504002025-504026770 GCF_016433145.1 Gracilinanus agilis | reverse complement strand
AAGGAAAGGAAAGGAAAGGAAAGGAAAGGAAAGGAAAGGAAAGGAAAGGAAAGGAAAGGAAAGGAAAGGAAAGGAAAGGAAAGGAAAGGAAAGGAAAGGAAAGGAAAGGAAAGGAAAGGAAAGGAAAGGAAAGGAAAGGAAAGGAAAAAAGGGGAAAAAAAGTCCTGATTTTAATTTAATTAAAGACTATTTTGGTTTTTAAACATTTCTTATATTTCTCTTTATATTCCCAGGACTTATTGCTCTGCCTGGAACATAACACACTTAATAAGTACATGTTCACTGTCTTTTTGTAGCTTACTTTTTAATTTCCAAAGTACTTCCAAATCCATAAACTCATTTTACCCTCACAGCAGTCATATGTGGGAGGAAGGGGAAGAATTGTTCTCATTCCCATTTTATTGATAAAGAAACTGAGGTTGATGGAATATAAATGACTTGTCCAAAGCTTCCTAGGAGATTGCAATGGAAACAGGATTTGAGCCCAAGTGTCCTGGTCTAATCATCTATCAATTATACTATACTATCTCCCCAAATTATTTCAGAGTCCAGGGAAAGTTAAATGCTTGTCCTATACCTAAAAACACTGTATAATACCTTAATCTCTTCCTCTTTCCCACTAGATCCCAAAGCATTCTCTGCTTCCTCAAGAGGGAAGGCAGCCTTTCTTCCTTCTGCTCTCCTGGCTTGACCTCTTCTGGGAGGAAAGACCCTTGGACCAGAAAATATCATGGTGTAAAAAGCTCATTTGCACCCTTTGGCAGCAGGATGGACGGTGGCCCTCTATGACTGAGGGGGAGAAGGTGACGGCGCCCCCCCCCCCCCACTTCCACTCACTTTTAAATGGCCACTGAACTCTTCGAGGCCACATTTGGAATGGGAATTTGGAATCTTGGCACTGGAGTCCCTTTCTTCTTGGCAAGACACAGCTTCCTCTTTTGAACAACAAAGGAAGATTTTTCAAGGCTCGTTATTAAAGAGCCCAAAAGGAGCCTCGAACATCAAATAGCTATAAACCCCCCTCTAGATTCATGATTTCCATGTAAATTAATCAGAAACACATGTGTTATTTTCCTCATATGGGACACGTGATTCAACTTGAAAAAGCCCTTTGGGTTAAAGACTTTATTTGTGGTGTGATCTCAGAGGGGAACCTACCAGCTGAAGGCAAACCCAGGAGAATCCCCCTCTCCTTCCCAGCCTCTTCAACGGGGACGGCCCAAAGGATTCTCTCTTCTCCCACTCTTGGAAAGACTCTCTTCCCTTACGAATGGACACGCGGCCTCTCGCTTCTATATTGTAGGGCGTTTAGAAAATTCATGAATTCTGCATGTGGTTTGCGTATCACCATGAAGGATAATGACAAGATCATGGATGACGAAAGCGCCTTGAAGTCCAGGAAAACTTCATTTTTTATTTTTCATACTCATGAAGTGTTTAATAAAGGTTCTCCGATTGACCAATTATCACAGAGCACAGAGCTAGAAAAGATCTCTCTAGCCCAACCCTCTCATTTTACATATGAGGAAACTGAGGCCCAGAGAAATAAAGTCACTCACCCAAGGTCACAGATCTCTCATGAGACGAGACCTCAGATGCCACCTAGTCCAACCTGTATTCATATAGGCATTCCCTCTGGCACTTCCATGTTGTTCAATTATTTCAGTGGTGTCCAACTCTTTGTGGCCTCATTTGGGATTTTCTTGGCAAAGACCTTAGAGTAGTTTGCCATTTCCTTCTCTAGTTCATTTGACAGATGTGGAAGCTGAGGCAGAGTGAAGTGACTGGCCCAGGATCACATAGCTAGTGAGGTTTCCGAGGCCAGATGACTATTCCTGATTCCAGGCTTGACTGCTCTATCCACTGTACCACCTGCCTGCCCATCACATCCATGGTAAGTGATTATCCAGCCTGAACGTGGAGACTTACAGTGAAATGAGGGGGAACTCACATTCCACTCTGGGATAGCACTAATGGTTCAGAAGTCTTTCCTTAGGCATCAAGCTGAAATTCCAACCTCTGTTGTGCCTGCTGGGCCACAGCAAAACAAGACTAATCTCTTCTTCACATGATGGTCCTTCGGATACTTGGAGACTTTTATCACTAATTTGATGTTCTTCTTCAAGTTAAGCATTAATGAATGAAAGAGCTTTTCTTTTTCAAGTCTGAGGGGGCTAATCCAAAGGCAGGAGTCTCTATTTCTCTTTTTGAAACCCTTCCCTTCTATCTTAGAATCAATGCTGTGTATTAGTTCCAAAGCAAAAGAGTGATAAGGGTTAGACAAGGGAGTTAAGTGACTTATCCAAGGTCACACAACTAGGAAGTCTCCGAAACCAGATTTGAGCCCAGAACCTCCCATCTCTATGACTGCAGGCAAATTCTCAACTGGTCATTCAACCTCTTCCATCACCATCTAACTGTTCTCTCATCTAGTTCTCTTCTCCCCATCTTGTCCACAGAGTTAATATGAAAGACTGCCTCAATTGCTTTGCTGAAATTCCAGAATATTTTTTCATTTTATTTGAACTAACAGTCTAGTAATCCTATCCAAAAAGAACAAAAATGAAACCGAAATGGGCAGCTGGGTAGCTCAGTAGATTGAGAGTCAGGCCTAGAGATGGGAGGTCCTAGATTCAAATCTAGCCTCAGACTTTTCCCAGCTGTGTGACCCTGGGCAAGTCACTTGACCCCCATTGCCTAGCCCTTACCACTCTTCTGCCTTGGAGCCAATACACAGTATTGACTCCAAGACAGAAGGTGAGGGTTTAAAAGAATGAAATTGAATTAGTCTACCATGACTTTTTCTTCCAAAAGGGGTGTATGGGGAGTTCAGGGAGGATTCTCTGGTGAGAAGGCTTACCAAGCCCTCTTCAGGATTGTTCACTCACCTTTGATGTCTCCTTGTCCCCCAACTCTCACCTGTGGCTCCAAAAACATAGCACGTGCAACGTCCATATCCTAGTAAAACCACCTCAGCAAATAAGCTAAGCCAAGTTGAAGGTAACTGACAGGCTTTAAATCTATTGGTGACATAGAGGATGTTTACTTGGAGCATGTGAAGACTTCTTCTGGCAGAATGGACCAGTGAGAACAGTTTGTTCCAGCAACCATGGCTGAAACAAAAATTGTGGAACACTTGGAGTTCGGTCAGACATTGAAAAAAATCAAAGTCATCCACTGCATCTTGGGTCATTGTTAGTCATCCTGGCTTGTCTTGCCACTGGACTTGGATGAGTCTGGAAGAGAGAGTGAGGGCAAAGACTTTTTACAACTCTGCCTCACTAAAACCATTGTCATTGGTCTTTGAAATCAAAAGATGAACAACTACCACCACCACCACCACAACATTTTTTTTCCAAGAGATGATTTGCTGTCATGAAAGACTTCACAGGTCAAGAGCAAGTGGAAATCTGTTTGAATATTAATTCAAATCAGCTTTCATTTAGCACTTAGTATGTGCTCTGAATTAATCTCAGCTTGGGAGAAAACAAATATAATGGAGAGAAATGATTGTATGGTCACTTATCAATTTGATGAGTTCCCTCAACCACTGTGATGAGATCTTATGGCATGATCCTTTGTTTGGAGGCAAGTAAGTCAGGAAATATTGCGCTACCTATAGAAAACTCGGGTTTATGAAGCTCAGAAAGGGACTCTCTTTGGAGGAATTGCTCAAATCAATCTGAAACCAATTTAATTTTTCTCTCTGTCTCATTTTTGGACTTTCCACCTTCAGAAGACACACAAGAATGAAGAACCACGTTGGTAGGTAGGAGGGCAAAGCCTATACGCATGAATAGTTTTAGCCCCACTAGAAGCCTTCACTGGCAATTTGTGGCAAAACTCATTGTAAACTTTATATGCTTGTTCAGATGGCCTAAAAGGAAAGGTCCTAGATCTCAAATTCTTATTCACTCCCTGGCTTTTTCTTTCCTTTTCTAATCTATGGTCAAAGTCTAAAGACCCTATAGTGGATTTCTTTAACTCAAGAGATGATAATGTCTAGGACACTGACAGATTTTCTCTAGAAGTTCAAGACAGAAGAAGTATGGAAACTCTCAAGTCCAAGAGAGTTCAGGGATTGTACCTTCTAGGGAAGAAAAAACAGAATTTCTTGATACAATGTGGTCTTTGGAGAAATGAGAACCATCTATATAGATTCTGTACATCATTCTTCTTGGGGAAAAAAGCCAATGAGGTCCAGGAGGAAGGGGATTATATTTCGGCAGTCCCTAAAGTATGTTTATCAAAATCCCCAGTGGCATTATAAGTCTTGGAGGAACTATCTATGACCCTGCAGGTAAGGAGAGGTATGTTTTGCAGAGTGAAATGAATGTTGTCCTATGCCCTATATGCATTTATCACCTTGAGTGATTGTCAGGGACGTAGGAACTCTTTTATTCACTTTTAGGGAAACTGAAGAGTATTTGATTTTCCTAGAATATCTCCATGGGATAAGCCGATGGTAAGTGATAGAGTCACAGATTTCAAGGGAGAAGACACTTCAGAGATCATCTAGAATGATTCCCTAATTTTACAGAAGAACAAACTGAATTCGGCCCAGTCATGTTCAAGAATTTGCCTAAAATCACGCAGGCAATAAACATAGGAAGCGGGATTTGAATTGAGCTTTATCTAACTCATTTCCCCGGATTCTTTCCACTCTTGCCACATTCTCTGGGGGACTCTGAGCCAAGGGTGACCCAAAGTTTAGGTGGGACTGACTGCCTCTCTTACAGCAGAGGTTCAGCCTCAGCCAACACTCTGCCCTGCTCTAGTCAAGTTAGAAGACTTCTCTTAAACAAATAATATAATTATCATCCTACCCAGCAAGAGTATAAACAGAACCCTGATTCATGAATTTTCTAATTGTTCTTCCCTGTTGCAGCCATTAACTGTTTTTGCTCATCTGAATCTTCAGGCAGATATACAATTATGGACTGTCTAATTACATGCTCCAGTCCTAAATCATCCCAGCAGAAGTGTCTCTCTGGCTTCCTTCCTCAGTTCTTCCCAGATTGTCTTAAAACAGGGAACTCACCAAAGTCTTTTTGCAATGCCCTTTCCCTCCTCCCTTGTAGCAGGACACCTCTTTGGCTTGGCTGAACCCCGCCTGGCGGCTCTTACCCCTTCCAGTCGATGAGATAATCCTGCATGATTTGCTGCCATCCTGGCATGGAGCTTGGAGCCGTGGGCATGGTGTAGAGCATCAAAAGGAAAATTAATGTCTCCTACCAGCAATTACAGGAAATTATTTAGATATAAATCTTGTTTTATATCTCCTCATACTTGTTTTTCAATCCTCTTCCTTTGATTTTTTTTTTCCTTTGGGGATTCTCAGAAAGAAACATTTAAAATCCTCACTATATACCAGTGACATAATGAGCTACGTGTTACACCTGGTATTTCACTATGGAATCACTTTTGGAGAGTAGTGTGGCTGTGTGTGTGTGAGAGTGTCTATGTGTAAACTAAGCCCTGAGGGGCTCAGAAATGGCCTCAACCTCTTTCTCCTCTGGCTGGTAGCAGAGCCAGAGTTGGGGAACAGTGGGTGGTCCATCTTTACATGCCCTTGTTGACTTGCCCAGGGGCTCAGGAATGGGGGGTGGCAATGGGAGAAGTTGGGCTCAGTTTCCTCCCTTAGCTGCAATTGCTGTGGGCCTGAAGGAGGGCCAGAAACCACAATGGGATGGCTGCGAACCCCACACTGCCACGTGGCAGCCAGCCTCCAGACATGGGGCTTCCAGGGCAGCCACTGGAATCGGTCACCAGATCACTCGTGAACACAGTCCCAGGCTGAATTAATTCCTCTGCACATTCTCAGGCCACTCTCTTCTCTTGAAAAGACCTGGAATAGGGAGAGAGTCATAAATGGATGCTATCAGAGCCACAGACCTAGAGAGAACCATGGAGCTCGTCCAGTTGGCTTCCATCTTGATTTTATAGATGGGGAGACGGAGATCCATGGAGGGAAAGTGACTTGGGCATGTAGGTGACACGATAAAGAGACAGAAAGACCTAAATTCAAATCCTGCCCTAAACGCTTTCTAATTGTGCAATCTTGAGAAGGTGACCTGCCTTCTGTTTGCCACACTTTCCTTACCTGCAAAATGGGGATAATAACAGCACCCACCTCACAGGGTTGTTGGAAAGATCAACAAGGATAACTGATATTAAGAACTTTATAAACTTTAGAGTATTGTATAAATGCTATTTGATTACATTTATAAGGTTTATAAAAAACTCTATAAAATACTACTACTACTCGCTAACATTTATAGCACTTTAAGGTTTGCAAAGCACTTTAGGAATATTATTGCATTTGCTTCCCACGGTAATCCAGGGAAATAAGTGCCATTAATATTCCCATTTTAAAGATGAGACAGCTAAGGCAGACAGGATATAAGTAATGTTATGATTAAATTCTGATTAAATTTATGATTAAAATTCTGTGGAGATTGTATCCCAATTTATAATTACTTATCAAATAATAAAAAGCAGGTGAGAGAGAGAGAAAAGGCACCAGCTGTGTGTGGCTGGCAACTCTCTTCGCACCCTTTTCCCAGGGGGGCCCAGTCTCAAGCCGGACAGCACTCAGTCCAGGATTCCAAGAATAAAGTAACCTATTTCCTCCCCCTATTCCAATTATGCTCTTTCTGGCATCCCTTTCCTAAGCTTCTTTGGTTGGAGGATTCTGATCTCACTCTGGACCAAAAAGTGACTCCTGGTATCCCCTTTAAATTGGAAGGTTGTTTTGGGGCATCAAAAGGGGTGCATATTAATATTAAATTCCCACAGTGACTTGCCCAGGGTCATACACCTAATGTCTAAGGCAGGATTCAACTCAGGTCTTTTTTCCCCCAAAACTTCTAGTCTCCAAGTCCAAAATTCTAGCCTCCAAGTCCAAAATTCTAGCCACAGGGCCAACTCATCTGATCTTTACAATAACCCTGTGAGGTAGGTTTGGCCAATATAATTAATCCCTATCATAGATGAAGACCACGGGAAGCCTGATCACAGAAAGGAGCAGGAGGGATTGAGAGGAAGAAAAGGTATCACCAAGAGGGCAAAAGTCATCCATTCAGAGATCACAGGGCCCCGGGAAGATGAAGAATTGAGACAGGACTGAAAAACACCTCAAGAACAAACTATGGACTATGCTAAGTGCATTACAATTATTATCTCACTTGATCTTCACAACAATGCTGAGAGATAAGTGCTATTATTAGTCCCATTTTAGAGGCAGAGAAATTGAGGCAAATAGAAATTAAGTGATTTGCTCAGGATCACACAGTTAAGTGTCTGAGGTCAAATTTAAACTCAGGTCTTCATGACAACCAGCCCACTGTTCCACCTAGCTGTCCCATTTTGCTGCATCTCCATCCACATCACATCTACTAGCCATGGGGATGCTCCAAGGTTCTGACTCTCAGAGCCCTTTTCTCTTCTCTCTCAATGCCACCCCATTCAATAATCTCTTCAGTTCCCATGGATTCAATCCTCTGTCTCTATGGAGATAATTCTCAGATCTACATCTCTGAGCTCCAGTCTCTCCCCTGAGCTCCAATTTCACATTAGCAGCTGCCATTTGGGCATCTCAGAGTGGACGGCCAATAGGCATTCCAAGTCCAACATCTCTAAAGCAGAACTCATTGTCTTTCCTCTCAAACCTTCTCCTACCCGGGGTGCCAGCACCCTCTCAGTCAGCAAGGCCTGCAGCCTCAGGGTGCTCCTTGACTCCCCTCAAGCTCATACCCATAGATCCAAAGTGATGGCTCTCGTTTCCATCCTCACAATTCTCAGACAGCTACTACCCTCATCACCTGATACCTGGACTGTCGTAATAACTGTTGGTGGAGCTTCCTGCCTCGTCTGTGCCTGCTCTAATCCATCCTCCATCCCATCACTAAAGTGATTTCCCTAAAGGGCAGGTCTGACCCCATCACTCCCCCTACAAATACTTAGTAAGCTCAAATGGCTTCCCATTACTTCCAGGATCACGTATACAACCCGGCCTCTTCCTATCTTTCTTACACATTATTCCCCTCTACATATGCCAATCAAGCAACGTTATCTTCTTACTGTTCTTCACACGTGACACTCCATCCCTGGACTCTACCTTTTCCTTGACTTCACCCCATGTCTGGAATGCTCTCCCTCTTCCCTCCTCCACTCGACTTTCCAAACTTCTTCCAATTATCAGCTAAAACCATCCTTCTAGAAGAGGCCTTTGACATTCCCCATCACCCAGTGCCTTCCCTCTGAAATTATCTTCCATCAGCTATAATTATATCTTGTATGTATATAGTTGTTTGCATGATATGTCCTCCATTAGACTATGAGTTCCATGAAGGCAAGGATTATTTATTTATCTTTTTTTTTTAATATCCCCAATCCAGTGTTTGGAATAAAGTTCTTTGTTGACCAGCCATTTTTGGACCTTGGATAAGGCTCTTCTTTCTGGACCTTAGCTTATTGCCCTGAAGACTAAGGAGGACAGACTTATTATTTATGAATTCCCCCGAGCTCTAACATTCTAGCAAAAACTATTATGATTTCTACCATATCCCAAAGTAGAAAATGATTGGCAAAAAATGGCTTCATTTTGCAATCCAAAAGAACATTCTATAATTATTCCCTCTGGGATACTCTAAGAGTGAAAACACTGGCTCTCCTTCATGTCAACCTTATGTACGTCCTCCCCCTGTTCAGATATTAAGGAGGGTGCGCCGTGTAACGATATCTCTTCTTTTCCCTTTGCTGTCTACCTTGGCTCCCCACTCTCGTTCGTGGATTTCCATACCTGAGAATATCTCATTCACTTTAGGACCTTCCCCAAGACATAGATCTCTTTAATATGCGATGCTACTGAGGCATTCTCCAAGTGATAAATGATAAAAGAATATGAACAGTTCTCAAAAGAAGAATTGAAACTATCAACAACCATCTAGGGGTGATCTAAATCACTAATAACAAACTAACACAAAATGCAAAATAAAACAACTCTGAGGTTTCACCTCGCACTCATCAAAGTGACAAGGATGATAAATGATTAAATTAGTCAATGGAGCAGGGCTTGGGAGAAGACTGGAATACTAATACATCGATGGGAGAGCTATGAATTGGTCCGGCTTCTCTGGAGGGCCATTTGGAATTGTGGGAGGAAAAATCGCTTGAATATTCATAGTTTTTGACCCAATGAGATCCTTTGACCTCAAAGGGGTTCATAGACAGAGGGGAACCTCCCATTAATATGAAAATATGTGTAACAGTTCTTTTATAATAACCCCAAACTAGAAACCATGTATGGAGGAAGAATTGAACAAATTGTGTTGCAGAGGCACAATGGGATATTATTTCACCCTAAGAAATGACGACTATGCATAATTTAGAGAAATAGGGGATCAGAGTATAAGGGTGAGGTCAAAACCACCGCCACAACATCTTAGCCTTGATATCTTAACTGGGTGAGAACATGTGCCAAACGATCAGTCCGAAATCGATCTTAGATTAAGTGTTAAAAGGCCTTTCGGTTAGACAAGACTTGTGTTTGGATACCCAGATAGACCAAGGAAACCCCACCTTGCCCCATGGATCATCTATATGTGATTTAATGAACTGGAAATGGACTGAATTCTAGAAAATGGATTATGTGGCTTTCCAGCATATCCCTGAGAAGGAACTGCCATGGCACAAGGAGAAGAAGGTAAGGGAAGACCTCAGCTTTGGTCTTGGAAATGCCCCACCAACACCACTTCTCACCTTTGACCAGAAGAGGACCTTCAAACTTAAGTGGATCTAGTTGTTATTGTTCAGTTGTTTCAGTCACATCTGGCTCTTTCTGACCCCATTTGCAGTTTTCTTGGCAAAGGGACTGAAGTGGTTTGTCATTCCTTCTCCAGCTTATTCTATAGATGAGGAAACTGAGGCAAACTGGGTTAAGTGACTTGCCTGGGGTCACACAGCTAGTGTTTGAGGCTGGATTTGAACTTAGGTCTTCCTGACTCCAATCCTGGTGCTCTATGCACTGTGTCACCTAGCTGCCCTAAATCGGTCTAGAGGGATTCCATTGTCCCGTTGGTGTCCTATATGGTTTCTATCCTCAAATCACTGATATCAGTATCCATAGCAGGAACCAAAGACAAACAAGGCATAGAATCATCATGTTTAAGGGGAAATTTTTAAATGCCCCCTAAATGGGAGAAAATTACTTCTAACCACCAGGAGCTATAAGTTACCCCTTTGCCACATGCATGGACTCTGTAAGCCCAAACCGACTTATCCCTGGATTCTGTGTGTGCTTGTGGGAGAGAGTGTCACCAGTGTTTGAGGGGCATGTTTTGTTCCAACTGTGCCTGCTTATTGTACCAGGTTTGTTAGTACCATTTTCTAAAACAAAGAAACAGAAAGCAATTCCAAAAATTACTTAAGGCAAACTGGCAAGAGGACACTCAGCTGATAATCTTAGGAGGACGTATGTTGATCTCAGACAATGATAGGAGAGAAAAAAATCTCCCCTCTGGGATAGAGATGCTTACGGTGTGGGCTACAAGAAGACTCTAGATTCAGACCTGGAAAGAACCCTGGAGACTTCCCAGTCCAATTCCTTCATTTACCAGTGAAGAAGCTGAGACCCAGAGTGATTAAAGGACTTACCCAAGATCACACAATTAGGAAGTGGCAGAAGGAAGAAGCAGGCTCGGGTCAGATGGTTCCAAGTTCAGCACTTGATCAAAAAAATCTCAATAACATAGAATCATTTTTTAGAATAAACATAAAGTCTTACAAGCAGATTTTTTAAAATTACTTACAATTTGGTAGAGAAAGAGTTTATGTGAAAAAGACTTCTCTTCATTAGATGACCAACAAGCTCTGTATGAGCCAATTCAGTTCCTTGAGGGCCCAGACTATTTCATTCTTGTCTATGTATGCCTGGAGACAAGCACAGTGCCTGGCACATAAAAGGAACTTAATGAGCATTTGCTGATTGATTGATTGATCAAATGATTGCCAACAACATTAACGAGAAGTTAAGCTGAATCAAAAGAAGAATAATGCCCTGCAAAAGGGAAGTAACAGAGGCAGTTAGGTAGCTCAGTGAATTGAGAGCCAGGACCAGAAACAGGAGGTCCTGGGTTCAAGTCTGGCCTATGAGACTTCCTAGCTAGATGACCCTGGGCAAGTCACTTGACCCCAATTGCCTAGCCCTTACCACTCTTCTGCCTTAGAACCAACACCCAGTATTGATTCTAAGACAGAAAGTGAGAGTTGAAAAAAAAAGGGGAAGTAACAGTCTCCTGTATAGACCATTTCTGCACTCCTCTTATCACTTCTCATTTAGGACAATCATTGACAACATGGAGCATGTCCAGAAGTAATTCACCAAGATGATATGGAATCTGGAAAACATGTCCTATGAAGAGCCATTCTTCAAGTGAGGATGCCATAGAGCATTGGAATCAGAATCAGGAAGACTCATCCTACAGATACTTCCTATCAGTGTAACCCTGGTTAAGTCACTTAACTCTATTTGCCTCAGTTTCCTCATCTGTAAAATAAACTGGCAAACGAAATGGCAAACAAGTCCAGTATCTCAGCCAATAAAATTCCAAATGGGATTCATTCCAGACAGGACTGAAACAACTGAACAACAACCACAAAAAGATCTGGAAATTAGGAAGTAAGAGAGGACATAGTTACTGTCTCCAAATGGTTGAAGAGCTCTCCTCTGGAAGAGGGATTAGACTTGATTTTGATAGCCCTCCAGGGCAGAACTAGAAAGGGTATTAGAAGAAGGTAGTTTGGGGCTTAATAACAATAAGCTATTAAAGCTAAAAATGGAACTAAGACTTTTGAGACACACCTTCCTAATAATGTTATCATCCAATGATAGAATGAATGGACTACCTTGCAAGTAGAGAGCTTCATATTATTGGGAATAATTTAACAGGGTTCAGATGCCCAAGTGTCAATGATATCGTAGAAGAGATTCCTTCACTGGGCAAGAGGTGTGATTGGGCGACCTGGAAGATATCTTCCAATTCTAAGATGTTATTTTATTCTTATTTTATAAACGAGGATACTGAGGCTTAGAGAGTTTAAGTAAGTGACTGGCCCAAGGTCACAGAGCAAATTGGGATGTAGGGCAGGATTCTAACATAGTCCTAGGTTTTATATCCACTCTTCCCAAGCAGGCACTATAGCATTATCAAAGCAAGTTTGAATGGCTTTTCCATAGAATCTAATGATTGGAGAAATTTGAGGTTCAACCTTCTACCTGAAGCAGTGGTCCAATCTGTAACATCTTAAATATGATTCTTCCTGAAATCTTCCACTGATAGCAATGCTGTAACTACCAAGTAACCAAGTAAAATTATAAACATTGTAATTTACTATTATAAACATGTAGAGTCAAACAAAACAAATTCCCCCAATTGACTAACTCCAAAAAATCCCCAAACTCCCCATTCTACACTCTTAATGCTTCTCTATATATAAGGAAGGTATCACGTTTCATAACTAATCTTCTGGAATTATATTGGTCAGTATGATAATCATAGTTCTTAAACTTTTCAAAGTTTGTCTGGGGGACAGCTAGGTGGCTCAGTGGATTCAGAGTCATGCTTAGAGATGGGAGGTCCTGGATTCAAATCTGATTCTAGACACTTCCTAGCTGTGTGACTCTGGGCAAATCACTTAACCCCCATTGCTAGCCCTTACCTCTCTTCTGACTTGGAACCAACACACAGTATTGATTCTAGAACAGAAGGGAAGAGGTTTTTTTTTAAGTTGTTTGGCCATAAAATATTGTTGTCATTGTATCAGTGGATCTCCTGTTTCTGCTCACTACACTCTGCATCACTCCATACAAGTCTTCAGAGGTTTGTCTAAAATCATTCCCTCAATCATTTTCTTTTTGTTTTTCTCTTTGACTCCTGTGCTTTTCTTCAAAGTTTCCATACATCTCTGATCTTTTCATCAGGAATTTTTGGAAATTCTCTATTTTAAGAAAAAATCCATTTTTCTCTACTCTATGATCACACTCAGTTATATTGAGTAAGTTATTCTTGGCATTAAGTCTCAATCGTTCTGGAATTTTATATCACAAACTCTTCACTCCTTCATTGTGTTGACTGCTAAATCTTGTATGATCCTGACTGTAACAGCTCAACACTTGAATTCTTTGTTACTATTTTCAATACAATTTTCTTATCTGCAGCTTTAAGTTATCAGTTTAACTCTTAATTTTGTTTATGATGTTCCAAAAGGATTTCATTTTCTGGTTTCTTTCAGGAAGTGACCAGTAAATTCTTTTTTCTTTATACTTTGCCTTTTGGTTTTAAGAGTTCTGAGGGTTTTTATTATTATTTCTTAAAATATGATGTCTGGAATATTTTTATTTTCCATGGCTTTCAGACAGTCCAATGGTTCTTAAGTGATCTTTCCTTGAATTGTTTTCCAATTCAGTTAGTTTTTGCTATGAGATGCCTTATTTTTCCCTATGTTTTCATTCTTTTGACTTCATTTTAATATTTCCTGTTCATAGTTTCTACTTCTTCCATCCTAATTTTCCGAGTTTGTCACTTGGATATCATTTTTGCCAAGCTATTAATTTTCTTTTCAATTCTTTTTCCATAGTTCTCATTTCTTTTCCAAATTCTTCTTTTTTTCATTCTCATTTCATTTATAAATGACTTTTTAAAACTCTTGTTTCAACTTGGTCCAGGGATTCTAGTCAAGTTTTGCCCAAACTCTATTTTTCTTTGAGGCTTTACTTGCAGCTGTTTCGAAGTCATTCTCTTCTTCTACGTTTCTGTCTTGAGCATGCCTATCACCATGATCGTTTTTTTTATGGTGAGACTTTTTTTTTTGGTCTGCTCTTTCTGGCAGCTTATTTCTGATTCTAAACTTCACATTAAAGACAGTCTCTGAACACTTCTAGTAAGAATGCCTGGGCTGTTCCTGTCTCTATTTTCTTAGGGCTCTGAGTGTTGTATTATACTATGGTGTCAGGGACAACTCAGGCAGGGAGCCCGCAAACTTTTTAGTGCTCTGAAAGTGACTTATTCTAGGGTAGTCTTGTTAATGTCTTCTCTCAGCATCATCTTTCCCCACAATACACACACACACACACACACACACACACACACACACACACACACCTAGCCAGATCTCTGCAAGTGCCTGACCTGGATTTAGGTCTGAGCAACATGCTTGTAGTTTGCCCCATTTGGAGTTTCAGTAGACTGCTGCTGGATTCAGCCATTATCAATCAGATACAAACTTCTGCTAATTCAACATGATAGAACTAGAAGCTTCCCTTTGCTCTGTGATTCCTGCCCTGTTTACTCCTCAGCAGGCTTATAGCAGTGCAGGGTGCTGAAAACTGAGCCCCCCTTCCCTGTGCTGGCTTTTAAACTTACTCTTGCTCAATAGTTCCTTACCTCGAAACTCCTTGAACTAGAAGACAGTATTTCTGGGGAAATATCATGGGCTAGCACTGGCCCAGAGGAACAGAAAGGTCTCTCAGTCTGACTTGGATCTATGATCCAGAATTGGAGAGTGAGCAACAGGGCTGCTAGTTGTCATCTATTCCTACACTCCACAAATCTAGGGCCCCCTATGCTGGATCTGGGGCCTCTTTTTTGCCCTGAAATACATTCTTCCCAGTTTCCACAGATCTCTCCATCTGTCCCTCTCTGCTGACCTGGTCTTGAAAATTGCTCCCTATACTTTTTTTTTTTCTTGCTCAATCAGTATCCAGTCTAATCTTTTATAGAATTTTTTGGAGGAATTGTGGGATGGGAAGGGTGGGGTTAGTGTACTTTTTGCTGCTTCTCTCAGTCTGGTCCATGGAATTTCCCTGAGGAGGGCTACCTTTCTCACTGGTAGGTCAGTTCAATCATCTTCTGATTGGCATCTCAGCACCATCTGGGCAGTTTCTTCTCTAGAGCTTAACCCAAGGATCCTCTGCAAGGTACTGAGGAGTAATGATGCCAGGACTGACAGAGGACTCTCCTGGAACTGGGGTGAATGGAAATCCTTTTGCATCCTCTGAGTTCTCACCCTCCAATTTATCTCCTTAATGTAGACACTCGATATCCTGGCCTTTTAAGCCAGAGGTTGCATGGTAGTCAGATGAAATTTTCATCTAATTTCTTTTAGCCTTTCTTAAATTCTTCCTATTACAAGTACTTTATTTTCCTGCCTATGCTTTGAATGATATATTTTGAATAATAATGGAATGCAGTATTTGGTAACTGGGGCCAGGGCCACGGAAGGGCAGGGGCTAGCCTGGATCATCTCCCAATATTGTTATGAGGAAGGTGTTTGTAGACCTTAAAGCATTATAGAAAAGTGTACTATTTCTATCAACACTGTCATCATCATCATTATCACCACCGCCACCACCATTATCATCATCACTACTATTATTAGCCTAAGACCCCAATCCTCCGCTCTGTCGTTTCAAGAGCTCATTTTAACAGTTTATTCTGGGAGTAATCAAATCTTGGAAGATTAGTTTATAAAAATCACAATACAAACATACACACATACAGACTGATTTATAGAGTGAAGGACTCTGGCTTGGTTGTTAAAGAGGACATAGATTCACATCATGCAACAGATATTTCCTACCTGTGTGACCTGGGGGGAAAAATAAGCCCTCTGTGCCTCAGTTACTTCTTCTGTAAAATGAGAGATCAAATTAGACAACCTCTAAGGTTCTTTCTAGCTCTAAATCTATGACCTGGGCTCAAATCTCACCTCTAAAACTTACTACAGATGTGGAAATCATGACCTTTGGATGTTAAATGACTTGCCTAAAGTCACGCAGGGATTGTTAGAGGTGGAATTCAAACCAGGTCCTGTAACTCCAGAGCTGGGGCCTTTTACATTGTACCTTACAGGATCATGGCTAACAGCAGCCAAGGACAAGTTTTTAAGGACAGGGAGAACTGAATGCTGGTAGTCATTGGTAGAGCCCAAAAGTGTCCACAAATAAGGAGAGAAGATGAGAAAAAGAAAGAGAATGATAAGGAAAACTTTGAAAAAGATGAATGCAAGCACTTGCCAAATTTTGTTGTTTCTGTCTCCCCAGTGTCTCATGCCATTATCTGTTCTTGCCTAGACTATTCTAATAGCCTGCTAATTGGTGAATGGTTTTCCATTTCTTTCCAGTGAATTTCCTTTCTAATTCACATTTCACATGCTGCCCAAATAGTAATCTTTTCTAATGTTTTGGCGATGACTCTCCTCTGATAATAATTCTCCTTTATAGAGGATTTTGAAGGTTTGTATCATTCTTTACGTGTACGATCTCATTTTATTTTGATCCTCCCTATAACCTTGTGAGGGACATGTTATCACTCCTGCTTTATATATAAGGGTATTAAGGAGGCATCCAGTGACTTAGGGAAGGTCACATAGTTAACTGAGGCCAGATTTGAGGCCAGATTCTAGCCTGGCTCTTCCTGAGTCCAAGCACATCCTTACTTTCCCCATTAAGTCATAGCTGCCTTCAAAATCTTCACTGACTCCACTTTGCCTAGTGACTCAAATATAAACTTCTTTTGCTGACATTTGAGGCTTCCTACAATCTGTTTCTTAATCTATCTGTCTATCTGTCTATCTATTATCTATCATCTATCTATCTCTACCTACATACTGGGATCTCTATTTATCTATATCCATCAATCTACCCATCTATCCATCTACCAATCATCTCTACTTATATATTTGTATATATATTCATCCTTTTATCTCTATCTCTACCTATAGACTTTTATCTTTATCTATCTATATCTATTCATCAACCAATTAATTAATCTCTGCCTAGGTGCATCTATCTATCTTTCTACCTAGCTGTCTGTACCTACATACTTATATCTATGTATCTATATTTATAATCATCTATCTTTCCTCTATCTCTACTTATATATTTATCTAGAGCTATCTATTCATCCATCCTTCTCTCTCTAGCTAGCTAGCTCTACCTCCATACTTTTATCTTCATCTATCTATATCTATTCATCTATCAATCTCTATTATACATCTATGTCTATCTCTCTATACTTATTTCTATGTATTTGTATCTTTTATCTATTCATCCATCCATCAATTAATTAATCTCTCTACCCTAGATCGATCTATCTATCTATCTATCTATCTATCTATCTATCTATCTATCCATCCATCCATTTATTTATCTGTCTATCTATCTATCTATCTATCTATCTATCTATCTATCTATCTATCTATGCCTATCTATCCATCCATCTGTCCATCTATACATCCATCTGACTATCTATCTATCCATTCATCTATCTATCTATCTATCTATGTCTATCTATCTATCCATCCATCCATCTATATATCCATCTGTCTATCTATCCATCTATCCATCCACCCATCTATCCATCTATCTTTCTATCTATCTATCTATCTATCTATCTATCTATCTATCTATCTATCTATCTCTAGCCTTATCTCATACTTTATCTTCACATACGCTGGCTGCATCCTCAGGAGACTTTCATTCTCATTCCCCATTTTACAGCCCAACTTCTCTCCCCATCAGAATATGCCTTAGTACTGCCTCAAGGTGCCCTGAGGCTAGCATGAGTCAATTTTAGGGCCCCAGATCTCATTGGACAGAATCCCTGGAGTCTTATTTACCATCTTATTCCCTACTGTCTATCTTCCCAACCACTAATCAAATTTTTCTATTGTCTTAGAATCATGTTTTAGGATAGGGTGTCTTAGGAGAGGATGGATAGTTCTTTTACATTCACTAATTACTGTTATAGTATTGTTCCTCTTATCTTTTGACAAATGTATTTCATAAATGTATTATTCTTCTTGTCTTTTGACTCACAACTCCTATTTCCCTCTTGTCTTTTGACTCAGCTTCTACTTCCCTTTCCTATTTGTTTAAACTCCCTCATCCCCTCTGCTCTCTTCAAAAATTAATTTAGAGGCTGCCTCTTCCATGAAGCCTTTCCTAAGTCCTCCCTCACACTCTCCAACTTTCTTAATATCCTCTCTCTTCTTAGGATTTATCTCATTCTTTATTGAATGTAGTATATACTCTGTCTTGTATCATAATTAATAGACTCAAAGATATGAAGAGTTAGATAGGATCATAAATATAGGGCTAGAAAAGGTCTGAAAGGTCATCTAGTCCAACACCCTTATGCCAAGAAATTGATTTCAAAAAGATCAAGTGACTTGCCCTACATACCAGTATGAGATTTTTAACCTAGATCATCTGATTTCAATTACTTTTTCCATTATGTCAAGCTTTCTTAATTCACAGCCCTAATGGTGTCACTCCCCTCCTCAAAAAGGTTGCAGTAGCTCACTATTACTTCTAGAAAAAACCCAAATTCCTACTTCACTCAAGCTTTACAACCATTCACTATACGCTCTGGTTCCTTGCACCTTCTAAGACCATGCCCTAGATCAGTGATGGGCAAACTTTTTAAAGAGGGGGCCAAAGGAAAGGAAATGCTCACCTGTCAGTCTGTTTCTAAGGCAATGCTTTCGAAGTTTCATTGTATTGTATCCTACTCATTGTATTTGTCAGATTAGGAATAATGTCGCCTGGCTGGATAGAACATTTCAGGGGGCCGCATCTGGCCTGGGACCATAGTTTGTCCATCACTGCCCTAGGTGATTCAATCCACTCAGTTTTTTATTTTCCTCAAATCTCACCTCTCAAATCTCAAATCTCACAAGTTTTGGGGTTGTGCTATCCTAATTGGTGAATCAGCCAGTGCAAACATAAATGGCACACTCTATCTAGTCCCAAGAAGTAGAAGGGAAGAGCTTTCTAGGCATGAAGTCATGGAGATAGGAAATAGCATGGAGATAGGAGCTAAGGATGGGAAATGCCAAATAGGCCAATTTAACTGAAATATAGAATAATATTATAGAGGGTAATTCATATAATCATCCTAGAAACATAGGCCAGAGACAAATTATAAAGGACAACGATGGAAAATCCCTGAAGTTTACTGAACAGAGTAGTGATAGGGTCAGAGCTACACATCTGAAATTTCAATTTCTAAATTTCCAAATCTAAGTTTCTATGATTTAGAGATCTCCACACCTGACACTATATGGCAAGCAGGTTGGAAAGAGGATAGACCAGAAGCAAGGGAACCAATTAAGAAGCTAAATGGTCTAGAAAAGAAAGTGTGGTCTAGAGGGGTTATGTTGCAACAGAGGAGATAGCTAGATGGATGAAAGAAATGTTATAGTGGCAGAATTGGCAAGATGTCATCTGATTGGATGTGGAGAATGAATGATGGTGAAGAGATAGAGAGGACTTCAAGATTGCAAACCATAGTTTCTAGAAAGATGATAGTGCCCAGATCTAAATAGAAAAACTAGGAAAAGGGGGGAAAGATAAAGAGTTCCGGGCATTTTGAGTTTGAAGTACTAAGGAATATATAGATAAAGATAGCAAGTAGGCAAATGGAGAGAGGAAGGGATCAGCAGCTAAAAATATGGGGAATATATTTAATAATGAACTATATAGATAAATCAAAAGAGTTTGGGAGCTTGAGTTCCAAGTCTATGTCTCGACAACCAGATCACTCAGTTTGCAGAAAATTCAATATTTGGATTTAGCATTCATTTATTTAGTATCTAATGTACAGAGCAAAAATGATAAGTGATACTCTATCCATATTTAAGAATACTGTATACATAGCAGTATATAGATAAGACAGTTATAAAAATAACAATATTTGCATTGGCCATGTCTTCCTCCTCACACTAAGATGATAGACCTACCTCTCAAATATCTAAATGTATGTAGTACTCTGTAAGGGTAGCCACTAGCACCCCTTATAAGCATTCAGTCTTACAAGGCTTCAAAAAATAGAACAGCTTTATTACATACCAAAGAGCACAGGAAGAGCTCTTACCCAGGCCTAAAGATAGTCAAAAATAATATTCCTCTAGTGGTATATACCCTCCTCCCTATAGGCCTGCCTAATCCCTGTGACTTATTAGTACTACCCTGGAAAAAGGGAAAAGGTGAAAGCTGACTCCACATGCCTCTGTTGTGTGTTTGAGCCTCTGTTCTTTTACCAGCTCACCTGTTGGTCCTCTGCCATTTAATCACCATGGTCCTCTACAACTCCAAACAATGAGTGCTCCCTTCAACTCCATCTCCATTCCTTGATGTTCATTGCTAATCCAGCAGATGGTGCTAACTCTCTCTTCTTCCTGAACTACTTCTCAAGCAGGTGGATCATCAAGCAATTATAGGAGAGGCTCAGCTTTCCCAGATCTTGTCTCCAACCCTTTCCAATAGTAGTGCATCAAGTCCCACAACCCAATTTTAATCTTCTGATGTTTATAGTCGGGGTCCACAAGCCCATCCTTCATACAAAGAATCTCCTCAAGTGACTGTAGAAATGGCTATCTCTTCAGTGGATCAGTGGCTCCCCATTTGGGGTTCCAGGTCAGGGCCACCTTGAGTTTTTGGAGGTTTGCCTCATTCCTGCCTCAGCTCCTGGTCGATGTACTTCCCTCCCATTGAGTCTTTTGACATTCAGAGAAATGCTGCTCTCTTTCCATTTTTTTTTTCTTCTCTCAACCCATCACCTCCTTTAATAGCTACATCATGTTATACGAATGACTTTGGGCTGTTTTCTCTATTTCTCCAAGGTGTACATGGTGGGGAGGAGGCAGAGAACCCAGCAAAGGTACCTATGACTCAAGGATAGAGAAGCAGCTCATGACTACAGGAATGATAATCTATCTACTATGAGAAAGGTTAAATAGAGAGGAATTAGAGATCCAAAGAAGACTCTCTTCTAACTGGGGGAAACTGAGAAGGATTCATAGTGTAGATAATACCTGAGCTGGAAGAGAGAATATTAAGAGGCAGCGATATGGAAGGAGTCCATTCCAGGGATGAGGGAGGGGTGGATAAATGCAAGGAAGTCAGATGGGGCAAGACAAAATCAACAACTGATTAAGAGTCCATTTTGGTTAAAATGTATAAGGTAGAAGTCAAGCAAAATCAAGATGGAGGCAGATGGCGAATATTCGGGAGTGCCAGCATTAAGAATTTGTGTTCTATGCTAAGGACAATAGGAAGCTAATAATAATAATAATAATAATAATAGCCTTCATGTAATACTTTATTTTTTAATTTTTTTTTATAAAAACCCTTACCTTCTGTCTTAGAATCAATCCTGTGTGTTGGTTCCAAGGCAGAAGAATAGTCAAGGCTAGGCAATGGGGGTCAAGTGACTTGCCCAGGGTCACACAGCTGAGAAGTGTCTGAGGTCAGATTAGAACCCAGGACCTCCCATCCCTGGACCTACCTCTCAACCCACTGAGCCACCCAATTGTCCCCCATGTAATACTTTAGAATTCATAAAGCACATTTGATGTGTTAATTCACTGGATCTTCACGACAACCCTGTGAGGTGAGTGCTACTATTTTTTGCCATTTTACAGATGAGGACAAGAAGTGAAGTGACTTTCCCAGAGTCACGCAGATAATGTTGAGGAATTTCTTAGCTAGGAGGGAGTTGGCTTCCCTCACCAATGGGTCCACAAGACTGGAGATCAAATCAAGGGAGGAGAAATGAAATTCGTCAGCACACTAAGGGAGCTTGATTTCTGACAACAGTCCCACCTTCCTCGACTTTCTCTTATTTACTGTTTCCAGGAGGGCTCAGAGAACAGAGCCGGTCAGTAGCATTGTGGCATCTAAATGGACCAACAGGACGTCGTCTGGAGTTCAGGCGCAAAGTCCCTCTTGGCCACATTCATGGGGTCGTATGACGCCGACGATTGTGTTCTGGAAGGCATCGTGTCTGCAGCCTGGGCAAGATGGGGGTCATGAGATTGGGTGTATTTGGTCTACAACAGAAGGAGGAAGAGGAGGGCAGAGGCTAAAGTTCAGTCAAACGGCATATTCTGCTAAGAAGGTCATCGTTTTTGTTTTCCTCCAGCCTAGCAAGCATCTGAGGTGGGACCCAAACTCAAGCTGGACTCGAGTCCAACACTGTCCACGGTGTGACTAGCTGCTGGAAGTCTCTGGTGAAGGACGGAATGGTGGCCTCCACGATCACGCCTGCCCATGAGACGAGTGAGAAGGCTACCCATAAGGCCGGGGACAGACTGAAGTCATGTCTCAAGGGGTGGAGTGGGAAGAAGGGACGTGAAGAGGGAGGGAGCGGCGCCTCAAGCACAGAGAAGCAATGGAACTGAATGGACTTATATGACTCATCAGGAAACCAAATTTTTCACCTGGGGAGAAGCCAGGAAGACAGAGTACCTAAAGCAGGAGGGTGGCCTGGTCTGGCATGCTCACAAAGGACACTCTTTTCAGGTTGAGTGGAGAGCTGATTGACTGGCTTCTATTGAGCAAGAAGAAACCAACATTCCACTCCCAGAGAAAAAGGCTAGATGGAGGCGGCTCGTGGCCTCCAGGGGCTACGCCACCCAAGACTCATTGAACCTCAAAGTCCCAGGGTCGTCTCCAAGGCCACCTTGTCCAACCTGGACCTGAACAAGAGTCTCCTCTAGCGTCTACCTGAGACGTGGCCCTCTGGTCTTGGTCTAAGGACCATCAGTGAGGGAGATCTCCCTTGGAGCTCGCCAGCCGAAGGCTCCAACCCCAATATTATTGGTGGTATACCACAGACACCCAAAGCAATGCAGAAGTGCAGTGGAAAGAGCACTGGTTCTGGAATTAGCCAACTAGAGTCTGAGCTCCAACTCTGCTACCTTACTCCTGATGTGAGTGAGCTTGGACAAGTCATTTCATTTGCCTCAGCTATAAGACAAGGCAATTAGAGGGTAGCTAAGAGATGAGAGATCCTGGGTTCAAATCTGGCCTCAGATACTTCCCAGCTGTGTGACCCTGAACAAGTCACTTAACCCCATCGCCTAGCCCTTACCGCTCTTCTGGCTTGGAACCAATACATGGTATTGATTTTAAGACAAAAGGTAAGGGTGTTTTAAAAATAAAAACAACAAAAAATAAATTGCATTGGCCACATTCCCACTCAAAAGCTGCCACTTCCACAGACAAAAAATAGTGTTATATAGCGGGAAGACTGCCTGATATCTCATATCCGTCCCATTCTTTCCACTCTCGCAGTCACTACCCTAGTTCAGGACTTTACCACCTCTCAAATGCACGTTTTCAGAAGCTTCTCTGACTTCAGCCTGCCTTCTCCTCAATCCATTTTCTCAGTAGCGAGTTGATTAGTCAATAAACATTTATTGAGCACCTACTATATGCCAAGCACTATTCTAAGTGCTGGAGATACAAAAAGAGGCAAAAATAAGTCCTTTCCTCCAAGGAGCTTGCATTCTAATAGGAGACAAAACAAGCAAAAAGATGTGTACCAAAATGGTATTTGTTTTTCAGTCATGTCTAACTCTTCATGGCACCATTTGGGGTTTTCTTGGCAAAGATACTGGAGTGGTCTGCCATTTCCTTCTCCAGTTCATTTTATGGATGAGAAACTGAGGCAGATAGGAAAAAGTGACTTGCCCATAGTCACACAGCTAAGACCCTGGAGTGGTCTGCCGTCTCCTTCTCCATCTTTTTTTTTATAGATGAGAAACTGAAACAAACTGGGTGAAATGACTTGTTGAGAGTAACACAGCTAAGACACTGGAATGGTTTGCCATTTTCTTTTCCTGCTTGTTTTATAGATGAGAAACTGAGGCAAACGAGGTAACGTGACTTGCCCAGGGTTGCACAGCTGAGACATTGGAATTGTTTGCCATTTTCTTTTCCATCTTGTTCTATAGATGAGAAACTGAGGCAAACAGGACAAAGTGACTTGCCCAGGGTCACACAGCTAGTAAATGTCTTAGGCCAGATAGGAACTCAGGAAGATGAGTGTTCCTGACTCCAGGCCCAGCACTCTATCCACTGTGCCACCTAGCTGCCCTAAACAAGCTATAAGCAGCATAAACAGGAATTAAATAAAATGGGGTGACAGTCGCTTGAATTAACTGGGAAAGACTTTTTGAAAATTAGATTTTAGTTGGGTCTTAAGGGATTCCAGGGAAGCCATAGATGAAGATGAAGAGGGAGATCTCTCCAAACGTGAGGGCCAGTCAGAGAAAACATCCAGAGCTGAGTGTCATTTTGGTAGAACTTACTGTAAGGAGCCTGGATCAAAGAGTAAATGGAGGGAAGTGAGGTTTCAGAAGTTTGGAAAAGTAAGAAGATACCCAATTTTGAAGAGTTTTGAACCCAGAACAAGATTTTGGATTTGTCTCTGGAGATGACAGGGAGCCGCTGGAGTTTATGGAAAGGGGGATGACATAGTCAGACCTGCACTATTGAAAAACCATTTTGGATGCTGAATGGAAGATAGATTAGGGTGGAAGGAGATCCAAGGCAGACAGACCCACCAGCAGGCTGTTGTGCAATAATCCACGCATGAGGGGATAAGGGCCTGCACCAGAGAGGTGGCAGTCCCCGAGAGGAGGAGGGAGTGTATTCAAGAAATATTAAGGAAATAAAATCAACAGACTTTGACAGCAGATTGGATATGAGGAATGAGGGAGAGTGAGGAGTCGAAGATGACACCTAAGAGGGAAGCTGAGATACTGAGAGGAAGGAGGGAAGGAAGGAAGGAGGGAAAGAAGGAAGGGAGAAAGAGAAAGAAAGAAAGAAAGAAAGAAAGAAAGAAAGAAAGAAAGAAAGAAAGAAAGAAAGAAAGAAAGAAAGAAAGAAAGAAAG
>NC_058133.1:503961632-503997142 GCF_016433145.1 Gracilinanus agilis | reverse complement strand
TTCCCTTCCCTTCCCTTCCCTTCCCTTCCCTTCCCTTCCCTTCCCTTCCCTTCCCTTCTCTTCCTTCTCTTAGCTCCTTCCATCTACTCAGTATCTAGTCACTGGTAAGTTCTCTTTGCCATTCAAGTGCACATTCCTGGAGGGCAGAGACTGTATTTTGTCTTCCTTATTATTGTTTGAACTGCCTCCTGGCACCCAAGAGATAGTAAATGGTTAATAAATACTTTTTTTTGAATCTGCCCTCAGACACTTCCTAGCTGGGTGACCCTGGGCAAGTCATTTAAACCTAATTGCCTAGCCTTAACCTCTCAATGCCTTGGGACTAATCCTAAGACAGAAAGTAAGAGTTTACAAATATATATATATATATATAATCTAATTTCACCCTCCCAAAATGTTGGTGAAGTGGATGCTATTATTATTTCTACTTTATAATTGAGGAAACTGAGGCAGACAGAGGTTCAGTGACTTGCCCATGGTCACATAGCTCATATATGTCTGAGACTGGATTTGAACTCAAGTCTTCTTTATTCCAGACCCAGTACTTTACCCACTGGGCTTCCTATATAGAAAGTCCTAAATGCACAGGATTCCACTTCTTGCCTGAGGCCTCTCCTGACTCCCCCAGTTACCAGAGCCCTCTTCTCCTCTATGCATTTGTTCATTCAGCCCAAGAGCATGCAAGCTCCTTGAGGGCAGGGACTCTCTCATTTTCTACCTTTGTATGTCCAAGGCCCAGCACTGCTCCTGACACAGAAGGTTTTTAATAAATGCTCCCATCGGGACTGGGTTCATGCTAGGTTTAGCCTTGGGAGAGAAGTATCAGAGGTTAGATTTAAGCTGGGCTCTCTGACTCCTGGGTTCTCTCTGTGATAGCCCCCTACCCCACGTGGCGGGGGAGGTTGGACTTAGTGGCCTCTGAGATCTCTCTGGCATGTGTTCTGCCCTTCCCAGACAGTCACCTCTGCGTCAAATGGTCCCCAGTCACACCTCGGGGCAGCCTGGGCAGGGCAGTTTCCCCCCATCGTGCTTCCTTCAGAGGTCTTCCCTCCAGCACTTCCTCCTGCCTCACTGGGTTCTTCCTCTTCATTTTCCAGAGTCAGGCTGCTTCCTCGTGGAGGGAGGGCTCCTCTTCTCAGCTGGTTTGGAAGCATTCAAGCTGGAACAAGCCTAATGATTCCCTTGCATTTTTACAAGCGGCTTCATGTTTGCTGTCAAACCCATGACAGCTTTTGGAGGACGGGCAGGAAATAAACCATTAATTATTCCGACTGCACCAAATGGTTTGTATTTATGAATTTATTTCAGAACCTTCTTCCATGATGGGGGAGCCTTCCCAAAGCAGGGAAGGAGGCAGGGCTACCAGAGTCCCTGGAAGTGCACTAGACAATAGAGACAGAGCTTGTTTTTCTTGGAAATGCCCACCTCTTCCTTCGTGAGCTCATCTCCCGTCCTCTAAAGCCACCTGCTCAGTCTGGGGAGGTGGGGAAGGGGAAGGTGTTCTCCTGAGGATCCCAATCCTACTGGGGAATGAAACTTTATAAAGGCAAGACATAGGGGTTATTTGGTTGTTTTTGTTTTGTTTTGTTTTGTTTTGTTTTGTTTCAGAGCCATTTGGAAGGTGGATTTTGAGGAAGAGGCCAAGGATGTGGCTGTTCAGAGATCACTGAGTCATTAAATGGGGGGAGGAAAGGAGGGCGAGAATCCAAACAGGATCTTAGGGATCATCTAGTTCAGTCCCTTCATCTGAGAGGAGAGGAAACTGAAGGAAAGGGGCTGAACAATAGCCTATGTATGGAAGGCACTGGAAAGAGCACTGGGCTTGACTTGCAGGCAAGGACAACGGCACACGTCCCACTCCATAGTCACAAGCGCGCACACATTTCCTCTCATCCATATCCCAACACATTCAGCCCTCCGTCCCCACCAATGTGAGTGAACACCAAGTTCACATACACCCAAGCATTTCAGAGATTATAGAATTGTATAACTGGATGAGAACTCGGGGGTCATTTGGGTCAACCTATACCACCTTCAAGTAACAAAGACCATCAGAGTTCCCATGTCCAGTCAATTCCATTCTCTAAGACAACTTCCCTCATCTATAAAATGGGAACAATAATAAACTATCTTTCTATCATATAGTATTTGTGCTTCTATGTGTATACATCTAGACAAGACACTTCAACTCTCCTGGCCTTGGATTTTTCCTTGGTGAAATAAGAGGGTTGGACCTAATGACCAGTGTGCTTCTATTCCGTCTAAATCGATGGTCATATGATTATTAGACTTCATAAGAGGCTGGTTATGGTGACTCACATCTGCTGAGGGTAAAGGAATGAGGGAGAGGCTAGACTGGTGGATTCCTGAAAGTGAGAATAATGAGCTGCTGGCCTGTTAAATGCATTTAGGTTAGGGTTAAGTCCTCCACAAATATGGAGAGCCCCCAGGAGTAGAGGAGCACCAGGTTGATCATGAAGGGGCACACATGCCTAAATTAGGAAATGGAGCAGGTCAAAGATTTCATTCTTATCAATATTGGGATGGGGTTCGAGAGAGGCCACTGCATTCCAGCCTGAGTGAAATGGTCTCCAAAAATGTCTCCAAAAAATGAAAAATATAAATAATTCATAGATATATAAAATAATATAGTCATATATTCAATGTATTATATATATAATATAAAAATATAAATAAGTCATAACACATCAAGGTTTACCAAGTATTCTCATGGATAATGGAAAGAGAATTATTTCTCGAGTCAGAGCATGAACCTGGGTTCAAATTCTGCTTTTGATATTTATTATCTGTGTGACCTTAGACAATCACTTAACTTTCTTGGGCATGAGTTTCCTCCTCTGTAATAAAGATTGGGCTAGCCGGCCTCTAAAGCTCTAAATCTATGACCTTATAGTGATTACAATTCCTATGAAACTCCATAGCACTGTAAAGCTTACAGTGTACTTCCTTCATGTCTGTCTTAGAAGTTTCAAGTGTTATATTCCGGAAGTAAACGGAAGTTCAGAGAAGTTATGCTTTAGAATCAATGATCATCTAGGGGGCAGCTGGGTAGCTCAGTGGATGGAGAGTCAGGCCTAGAGACGGGAGGTCTTGGGTTCAAATCTGGCCTCAGACACTTCCCAGCTGTGTGACCCTGGGCAAGTCACTTGACCCCCATGGCCCACCCTTACCACTCTTCCGCCAAGGAGCCAATACACAGAAGTTAAGGGTTTAAAAAAAATTTAAAAAAAAAAAAAGAATCCATGATCATCTGATTAGACTTCAAACTTGTGCATCCTCACTCCAAGCCTGTGTTCTTTCCTTTAAAAAAAAAATGACCTAATTTATTCGTACCTCATCTCCATTTCCAAATCTATCCCTTCATGCTCTCTTCCATTTACAAATAAGAATGAAAAAGGAAAAGGAAAAAAACAATTCAGCCAACCTGTAATCTATTAAGCGAGTCCGACTCTGCCCTCGAAATCTGCAAAGGTGAAGAGCAGATCCTTCCCCTCCCCTCATCTTCAGGACCCATCTGGACCAGGATTATCACAGAATATTCCATTTGGGGTTGATTTCTTGTCGTTAATTCTTTCCCTTCCTATCCTAGTTATGCAGATTGGTTTCCTGGCTGGGCTCGCTTCACCCTCTCTCTGTATCTCATGTAAGTCTTCCCCCACTTCTTCTCTGCGTTCTGCCTGTTCCCCTTTTTGTTCTGTGACATCCATGCCTACAATATGTTCTGCCATTTCCTAAAGGATGGGCATCTACTTGGTTTCCGATTCTTCGTCCCCTTTTAAGTCTGCCTCTAATCCAACCCAACAAATATTTTTATGAAGTGCCAATGTTGTTCAAGGGGCTAGAGATACCGAGTCAGAACTAAAAGCAGATCCTGTTCTCGAGTACTAGGTAGCCCTTCCCTTATTGATGTGGCTGAGTCATTTCAGTCGTGTCCAACATTTCATGACTCCATCTGGGAGTGGTTTGCCATTTCCTTCTCCAGCTCATTTTACAGATGAGGAAACTGAGGCAAACAGGGTTGTGACTTGCCCAGAGTCACACAGCTAGTAAGTATTTGAGGCTGGATTTGAACTTAGGTCTTCCTGAGCCCTTAATATATACTTCTAGCTGCTTTACCTTCCTTATGAATTTGTTATAAGAAAGAAGGTTTTGTACTCTCTCAAGATCTAGAGAAATTGGAGCTATTTCTTTGAGTGACAAGTCCGGGGCTAGCAGACAATGGGAGATCCATCTCTAGAACCCGGATTTCCTGACCCTCAGCCTGAAAGACAACTGTCCTTCCTCTACAGCTCCTTCTCATTCTTGATCAATTTATTGTTTATAATATCTAACAAAGTCAGGCAGGTGCTATAGTGGATAGAACGCTGGTCCTGAAGTCAAGAACATTCATCTTCCTGAGTTCAAATCTAACTTCAGACTTGCTGTATCACCCTCGCTTCACCCTGTTTGCCTCCATTTCCTCAGCTGCAAAATGAGCTGGAAAAGGAAATGGCAAATGATTCCAGTATCTAAACTGTGTGACCCTGAACAACTCAACCCTGTTTGCCTCAGTTTCCTCATGTGTCAAATCAGCTGGAGAAGGAAATGGCAAATTATTCCAGTATCTAAACTGTGTGACCCTGAACAACTCAACCCTGTTTGCCTCAGTTTCCTCATGCATCAAATCAGCTGGAGAAGGAAATGGCAAACTATTCTAGTATCTCTGCCAAGAAAACCCCTAAATGGAATCACGAAAAATCAGACATGACTAAAAATGACTGAACAACAAAGACGCACACTAACAAAGGACACGTTCCTTCTGTCATTTGCTACTTAAAGTTTAAAATCTATTACTTTGGACGAATCAAAAATTACTGGATGGTGACACCATTTTAGCTTTATGATGAAATGATGCCAACTTCTTCCCAGAACTCCGGGCCATATAATTGTATGGATCAAGCTTGACCCCAAAAAGGAGAGAAGAAAATGCACGTCTGGCTTTTCTTTGCAGAGGTGGGGGATGACAGAGGTGGATCGTCGCATATACCATCAACTTAATTAATGTGTTGGCTAGTTTTGACGAATGGCTTCATCTTTCTTTATAAACCATTACGACAGATGGTTCAGTGGAGTGGGGAGCAGAAAGAAATATATTTGGAAATTAAAGTGATAAAAAAAACAATATATTTTTAAAAAACAGTGCTAAATTATGCTTCTTCAAGGTAGAAGGAGAGGAACTCTTTCTTAGTTTGATAATAATCTGGGGATCCTATCCAGAGACAAGAGAGGCTCTCCTAAAGGGTTATTGCCACCCTTCCTTGCTTAGAGAGTTGGAGGCATCGAATGCTGGCATGAAGTCGGGTCCCCTGACTCCAATTCCAGCATTCCCAACCACAGGGGCTACCATAAGAAAATAGACGTCCATTTATTTTCAACAAGTCCGAAATTCATCTCAATGAGCCGAGCCATCAGACAACTATTTAGGATTCCTTCCTGCTTTGGATTCTGGGATACTGTAAAGCTCTTAGCCTCAAATGAGACCAAATGGTCTTTTATTTGAGAAATCAATCTCTATATGGGGAATGGCAGGGCCTGGCCAGCGACAGCCCAGTCTTTCGAGCATTCACAATATCCTCTGTCCGCCAGTAAGCCACGGGGAGGCTGGGTAAGTCTGCTTCTGGAAATGCCTGATGGAGGGGCCCCCCTTCCTCCCGAGGCCCCTCCTACAATCGAGATCCTTGTCCTCGGGATGGCCACTTTGGCTTCACACTAGCCTCTCTCCCTCTCTGGGGTCCTTCCCGTGTTTTCACAGCCCTCTCCCGGCCCTGACCTCTCAGCGCCTCCGAAAATTTATGGCAACCCGATTTCTTCTGAGACAATATTCTCTCTCCCAGAGGAGCTTCCATTTTTAGAGGGAGCCGGTGAGAGTAACGCCGAACCCAAAGGAATGACTCTCGAAAGGTCAAGTTTTAGGGGGCAGAGTCTGGAGAAGGATTCTTGGGGGGGGGGTAGAAATAACAACTTTCTCAGAGCCTTCACATCATACTAATAAGCTGCCGGAGCCTTTAACCAGACACATATCCTGTAAGAGCTGGCCCTGATCTCCTTCTGGGTGATTATTTGACACATACCAGCCCCCTCCATCATCATGCCTGAGCGCTAACACGAAATTCATGGTCAGCATTCAATCTCCCTCTTCCCTCAAAGCTAGATGGAGGAGCCTCTCTGCCCATGGAGTCATCCATCAAAGAAGATGGAGGGCAGAAGGGTCACAACTCCAGGGCTCTCTCCTCCTTGCATCCCAGAGCAAAATGGACTGGCTTCAAAAATAATGTGAGCCCCAATGAAAAGGAGGAAAGCCTTTAGCTGAGGAGTCAGAGTTTGGCTCAGACCCATGGAGCCGGAGTTTGTTCATCTGTAAAATGGGGACAATTGAACCTGTGGTTTGTGTCTCCTTGAGTCTCAGGGAGTTTCAAATGAGGTCATGGAACAGAAACTGGAACCTCCTTTTTAAAGAGCTGCGTAAGCCTCCAGGCACCGCATCAATGTCAGCTAATACTATTATTCTTACATTATTCTTATCATGGTAATATGTTGTTACTATTTTTGATGTTCAGAGTTTTGGGGCTCTTGCCAGACCTTCCCAGCTTGACAGTAGAGAACATACAGCTCCCCCTATCTCTCTCCTTATCTCTCCCTATCTCCCCCATCTCTCCTTATCTCTCCTTATCTCTCCCTATCTCCCCATCTCTCCCTATCTCCCCATCTCTCCTTATCTCTCTCTATCTCCCCATCTCTCTTTATCTCTCCCTATCTCCCCCATCTCCCCTATCTCTTTTTATCTCTCCCTATCTCCCCATCTCTCCTTATCTTTCCCTATTTCTCCCTATCTCCCCTATCTCTTTTTATCTCCCCCTATCTCTCCTTATCTCTCCCTATCTCCCCTATCTCTTTTCATCTCTCCCTATCTCCTCCTATATCTCCCTATCTCCTCTATCTCTCCCTCTCTCTCTCATTATCTTGACTGGCATTTCACTACTTTCACATCGTTGCTCCTCATTTATGACATAGAGATGATGGATTGGGTTTTGGAGTGTGCTATTATTATCATCATATTAAACTCTCTCTCTCTCTCTCTCTCTCTCTCTCTCTCTCTCCCCTTCCATCTTGGAATCAATACTCAATATTAGTTCCAAGGCAGAAAAGCAGTAAGGGCTAGGCAATAGGGGTTAAGTGACTTGCCCAGAGTCACACAGCTAGGACGTGTCTGAGACTAGATTTGAACCCAGGACCTCCTGTCTCTGGGCCTGATTCTCAATCCACTGAGCCACCCAGCTTCCCCCATCTCTCTCTCTCTCTCTCTCTCTCTTTTTTAAATGAAGTTCAGATAGAAATGGCCTAGAAACTAGTCAATATCCCACAATATTGAGTTCATACCTAATGCCTTATGGACAAGTGAGTTAAAAAAATTGTAACTGAATTTAAAAATTAGGCTATAACTTCATTCACACTTGGTTTCTTGAAAGCATCCATGCAATAAATCCAGTAGCAGAACCAATGATGGGACTAGTATGAGCCTTGTCCAATTCTCACATTTTTTTAAACCCTCACCTTCCATCTTAGAATCAATGCTATGTGTGGGTTCCAAGGCAGAAGAGCGGTAACAGCTAGGCAATGGGGGTTAAGTGACTTGCCCAGGGTCACACAGCTAGGAAGTGTCTGAGACCAGATTTGAACCCAGGACCTCCTATCTCCATGCCTGGTTCTCTATCCACTGAGCAACCCAGCTGTCTCTTTCACATGATTTTAATTTTTTTTCCTTGGGATTGATGTTCGGAAAGCTCTTTGTTCCATGAACCTCTGAGAATATTTGAGAGTGTTTGATGTACTGATTATCTTAAATATTTGTAAGTTTATAATAGATCAAAGTGAAATCAAAGGTACCTAGAGACAATAGTTTAGTCTGTGACAATCTGTGTTCCGAAACAGATTATTGGTTGAATTCTCAAGTATGTTGAAGTTGGTATTATTGTTATCTCATTCTTCTCATCATTCAGCTAGAAAAGGGTAGGAATAAATAATTATCTTGTTCCGATGCCTTAACATTTCCTATGTGCTTTTCTCTTCTATTTGTATCCCAAATGTCCAATTTAGTCCTTTATCAATGTTAACTCTATCTAGCTATTATCTGGGCATCATCTCTCTATTTTCTATCACCCATCTTTTGCCTATCTTCTACTATTGTTTATTGGCATATCATCTATTTATCATGTAGCTCTCATGTATCTATCCATCTCCTGTCTATCAGCTATCTTTCCTCTATCAATATGCCAACTATTTATAACATTTATCTATCTCCCATCCATCTGTTGTCCATCATCTATTGTCCTCCTGATACAGCTTCTATTGTGTAGTTACCATCAATCTATCATCTGTCATCTATCTAATGCCTATAATCTATCTATCTACCATTTGTCTACTGTCTATCTGTGTAAACTCTCTCTATCCACCTATCACTCAAATGGTAAAAGCAACTGCATTTTGAAATCAAATAGAACTGTGGTAGCAGAGAGGCTGAAGGAGAAGATACATGCCTTATCCCAGGCCCATTTGATTTTGACTTTTCTTTGGCTAGTTCTCTGTATTTGAAATACATTTTCTGCCGTGTCATGTAGAGATCCTTATTACTGGGTAATAATAATAGCTAGTATTTATGTAGGGCTTTAAGATCTGAAAAATGCTTTATACATGCTTTCTGATGAGAGCCTCAAACCCTTTTAAATAGATGCTATCCTCATCCCCATTTTACAAATGAGGAAATTGAGATGGAGAGATTAAGTGACTCGCCCAAAGTCACACATTTAGTAAGTCTCTGAGGCAAGATGTGAATCCAGGTCTTGCGGAGACAATCACAGTGCTCTACCTACTGTACCACCTGGGTGTCTTGTATGATAATATTTGCTAAAAAATTTCTTAAGTTTTATATAAGAAATGAAAATCAAAACAACCCTGAGTTTTTATCACCTGCCTGGCAAATTGGCAAAGATGACAAAAGAGGGGAACGGTCAATGGTGGAGGGGTTGTGGAAGGAAATATATTGTCATGAATTGTTGGTGGAGCTATGAATTGGTACAACCATTCTGGAAAGCAATGTGGAAGTATACGAATAAAGTAACTAAAAATCCCCATTCTCTTTGACCCAGAGATTCCACTGCTAGGCGAATCTCCCAAAGAGGCCACTGACCTCCATATATACCTCCGTATGGAGAAAGGCTCCATATAGACTCAAAATATTTATAGCAGCACTTTTTGTGGTCACAAAGAACTAGAAACAAAATAGACATAGATAGAAATAAAATATAGATACACGATAATTGGGGGGGGGTCACTAAACAAATTCACGTAGCACATGAATTTAATGGAATATTACTGTGCTGTAAGAAACCATAAATTTGGGGGCATCTGGGTAGCTCAGTGGATTGAGAGTCAGGCCTAGAGACAGGAGGTCCTAGGTTCAAACCCGGCCTCAGACACTTCCCAACTGTGTGACCCTGGGCAAGTCACTTGACCCCCATTGCCCACCCTTACCACTCTTCCACCAAGGAGCCAATACACGGAAGATAAGGGTTTAAAAACAAACAAACAAAAAAAGAAACCATAAATTTGGTGAATGTAAAGAAGTGTGGGAAGTCCTGTGTGAATGGATGCAAAATGAAGTAAGCAAAGCCATGAAAAAATGACTATATAGGTGTATATATATATATATATTCATATATTATTCTATGGAGACAATGCATATATAGTGATATCTACACCATAAACAATGACTTGACAAACAAAAAATGGAAAGGATAATAATATATAGTTATAATAACAATAAAATATTGCAAAATTACAAAGAACAAGTTTTCCCCCAATAAATAAGAAATACAAAAAGATACACTTTACAGTGGGGAAGGGGCACAGGTGTGGAGTTTAATTTAATCTGGGATTTCATTTCATTTAACATCGAATGCCAGATTTTTTTCAATGGACTATTAAATTTTATCCTCAAAAAATTCTCTTCATTCTTTTTTTATTTTAAAAATTCTTTGTTTTAAATCATGGTTTTCTGGGAGGGATAGAAGGAGAGTGATAGACAACACAAAGGGATAGAAATAAAATCCATTTTAAACTCTCCTTAGCCCAGTGTAATATCAGCATGATTATGGGTAAGAGTTCAGTCTTTGATAATGCTCCGGTTCTGGCGCAGGCTATCAGTTGCATTTTCAAGGATATTCCTGAGGTCTGTTTTTGTAGTTTGGGAATTTATCACCTGTCAGTCCCTGAAAGATAGTAAGATTTTGGATATATAATGCTTGCTACAAGGTTATTTCTTGCTAGAGATTCAGGAGGTACTAAAATTTGGCAGCCTCCAGTGAGAGGTAGCACCATTTTTACTGGTCTTCAAATGATCCGCCTTAATCGCCAAGCTCCTTCGGTCAATCAGTAATATTTAATAAGTGCCTACTGTGTGTGTCAGGCACTATATTAAGTGCTATGGACATAAAGATAAAGAATGAAACAACCCTTACTCACGAGGAGCTTCCATTCTAAATGACATATCCAGCACATGCTGCATCAATATAAAATGAAGAAATACCACTACAGACAAGGTCGTTTGGCAGGGCACTAGGGAGCTGGGGAGGAATGAGAGGCCGGGACAGCTTCATATGGAAAGTAGTGCCTGAGAGGGATCTTTTTTTTTTATTTTTATTTTGAATATTTTCTCCTAGTTACATATTTCATGTTCTCTCCCTCTCCCCCAAACCTCCCTAACCCCCCTTAGGCGACCCACAATTCCACTGGGTTTTACAAGTATCATTGATCAAGACCCAATTCCATATCATTGATAGTTGGACTAGAGTTATTGTTTAGTGTCTCCATCCCCAATAATATCCTCATCAACCCATGTGATCAAGCAGTTGTTTTTCTTCTGTGTTTCTCCTCCCACAGTTCTTCCTCTGAATGTGGCTAGTTTTCTTCTGAGAGGCATCTTAAAGGAAAAGAGGGACTCTCAAGAGGCAAGTAAGGGCAGAGTGCATTCTAAGCATGTTAATAATCTGTGTAAGAGCATAAAAAGGGAAGGTGGAGTGACACATATGAGGAACAGAGGGAAGACCAGGATGGCTAGATCAAAGAATAAGGAAGGGCATTAATGTTCCCTGTGTGCAGAAAGATAGGTTGGAAGTAGGGTGGGAATGGCTTTAACAGCTAAAAAAGGAGTTTCTATTTTATCTCAGAGACAATAGGGAGCCAGAAGAGTTCATTGAGTCACCAGATCAGAAATACATTTATGGAAAATTCCTTTGGCTGTTGGATGGATGGCATTAGTAAGAGCCTTGAGTCAGGGAGACCCATTAGAAGCTGCTACAATAACCTAGGTGAGAGGTGATGAGACCCAGAATTAAGGCAGTAGGTGTATGAGTAAAGAAAAGGGGTAAGATTCAAGAGATGTCAAGGCAAAAAAGCCAAGATTTCATGACTGCATGAATATGTGGCATGATTCAAGGAGTTTGTGAACCCAGAAGCCTACAAGGATGATGGACTTTTGATTGAAATAACAGTTTGGAAGAGGAGACAGTTTTGGGGAGAGAGGAATGAGGTTAGTTTTGGACATGTGAGATATCTTTGTGGCAACCTCTTGAAAATGTTTACTGGTCATTGGTGATATGGGACTAAAGTTCAGGGGAGACAAAAGATCATAAGGAAAAAAACTTGTACAAAAAGATTTCTAGCTGTGCTCTTTGTGGAGGCAAAAAATTGGAAAATGAGGGGATGCCCTTCGATTGGGGAATGGCTGAGCAAATTGTGGTATCTGTTGGTAATGGAATACTATTGTGCTGAAACTAATGATGAACTGGAGGAATTCCATGTGAACTGGAAAGACCTCCAGGAACAGATACAGAGCGAAAGGAGCAGAACCAGAAGAACCTTATACACAGAGGCGAATACACTGTGGCACAATCAAATATAATGCACTTCTCTACTAGCAGCAATGCAATGATCCAGAACAATTCTGAGGGACTTATGAGAAAAAATGCTATCCACATCCAGAGAAAGAACTGTGGGAGCAGAAACACAGAAGAAAAACAACTGTTTGATCACATGGTTTGATGGGGACATGATTGGGGCTGTAGACTAAACGAACACCCTGGTGCAAATATCAATAATATGGAAATAGGCCTTGATCAATGACACATGTAAAACCCAGTGGAATTGCAAGTTGGCTATGGGGGTGGGAGGAGAGGAGGGAAAGAACATGAATCATGTAACCATGGAAAAATATTCTAAATTAATTAATTAAATAAAAATTTTCAAATTAAAAAAAAGTTCAGGGGAGAGACTGAAGGATAGACAGCTAACAGATAAAAACAGAGATGAAGAGATGCAGAGAGCTAGGGAGAGCTTAGACTGTCATCTGCTTAGACACTCACGTTGGAATGGAAGATGTGACCAAGAGAGACTATGAAGAGAGACAACATAACCCTTTTATAATTTCTGGTAGCAATGACTCAGTTCCAAATTACCATCATTAACCTGCTTCCATAACCGAATGTGCTTGATAGTCTTTTGGTAAACACTTTTCTATTGAGATAGTCCTACCCACCAATGGCCTTTCGGCTCCATTTTTAGATCTCTGCCATTTTCTAAACTTCAGCTGGCATTAAAAGCACTTTAGACCAATTTAACAGAACCTATTATCAGCCTTTACTCTTGCTCATTGAAGTGATATCTTTTTGTTCCAGAAGCATTTCCGTAAGTTTTTTACCTTCTTTGAGAGCATCTATCAATCTTCTTCCTCCTTTTCGGTTGTTGTTCCTCAGTTATATATGACTTTTCATGCCCCCATTGGCAGAGATACTGGATTGGTTTGCTATTTCCTTCTCTTCAGTTTACAGATGAGGAAACTGAGGCAAACAAGGTTAAAAGATTTGTCCAGAATAGGTCTTGATCAATGACACATGTAAAACCCAGTGGAATTTTGAGTTGGTTGTGGGAGGGCGGTGGGAGGAGGAGAGAGAAAGAGCATGAATCATGGAACCATGGAAAAATTATCTTAATCGATTAAATAAAAATTTAAAATAAAAAAGAGAGAGATTTGTCTAGCTAGTGACTGTCCCAGTCTGGATTTGAACTCAGGTCTTCCTGACTCCAGGTCTAGCTTTCTATCTATTGCACAACCTAGCTGCCCCTTTCTACTCGAAGAGTATCAGTCTTCCCATAGTTACTTTGAGGGTGTTACAGGACTCTGTCCCATTAATATTTGTGGGTTTTCATTCCAATCCTTTCCCAATCTGTTAGTATCAGTTTTATAGTTCTGAATTAAGACAGGAATTCAGTCCTTGCTAATTGCCATAACCCTGTTTTTCCCATTGCTCTTTGATTTGAAGACATCAGCACCACTCAAGATCCTCAGCCATGGCCTTTTCCTTGACATCCTCATTTTTGATGTGTCTTGGCTGAACTAGAATAAGGTTTTCAGCTTCATCCATTGGCTTAATTTTGGCCTCTGGATTCCCGGACTGAGCCTTCGGGCTCTACCTTTCTCTGGTTTGTATTAAGGATTCAGCACTTGTTCAGTAGAAATGATATCATGGCATCACTGAGAAGAGATTCAACGAGAGAAGAAGGAGTGGTTAATGGACTTTTCTATGGAGCTACAGAGCTTGATGTCATTCCCATGAACCAAGTGATTAATATTATGCTTTGGTACCACTCCTGCTTTAATTTGGGAGCATCCTTTGTTCTTTTTAGGAGAGAGGCTGATAGATTGGTGGTAGGACGGAACACTAATCATGAATGCTACCATTTTCATTGTTATTAGAGCTGGGGAAACCATGGCCTTGTGGAGTGGAAATAGCGCTGCATTTTGAGAGGATCTGAGTTTGAATTCTGCCACTTGTTCTGTGTGTGACCTTGGCAAGTCCTATTCACTTTCTCTGCATTGTTTCCTTCATTTGAAATAAGGGGGATGGAACCAGCAGTCTAATATGTTTCCTCGTCCTGATCTCTACAACCCTCTGAAGGAAATCCTAGAAACAAAAAAAGGTCATCTGGAGCCTGGATGAGAGATAGAGAGGAGGGCGTACCAGCAAGTAGGAGGCAGCCCAAGAGCTTTTCTGTAAGGAATAGTAAGAAGGTGGATGGGAGTAATCCAGAATTCAGAGATGATAATAATAACAATAGTGTGGATTTATAGATTACCTACTATGTGCCAGGCATTCTACAGTGCTTTACAAATTTTATCTCATTCATTCTTCAAAATAACCCTAGGAAATAGGTGCTATTATTTCCCCAATGTATTGTTGAGGAAACTGAGGCAACCAGAAGTTATGACTTGTCCAAGGTCATACAGCTAGTAAGTGAGCAAGGCTGAATATGAACTTAGGTCTTCCTGACTCCAGGCCTAGGACTCTATTGACTGTTCCACTGAGAGAAGGCAAAAGTCACCATCAGGCAGGATGGTAGAGGCCCAGGTCACCATGATTTCAACAAAAAGAATAAGAGTTTATTATTAACAACTCTCTAATCACAAATCGATTCAATTCAATCTAGTAAGTTTTGATTAAGCGCCTACTGTGTGTACAAAGGGGAATGTGCTCAGATTAATAAGATGAAACAAAAATTAAGTTAAGATCCTTGTGCTAGAACAGTACGTGTCAACAGAGCAACCCATCATGTCCAAAGCTGTTTCTAATCCTTTGCCCTTTGGTACATGAAATCCCATCATTCAGTCTCTATCTGAGGAGCCTGGATTTAGACCTGGAGGTCTAAAGAAGAAACCTGAGGTCATCTAGTCCAATCTTCTTATTTACAAGTGAGGAAACTGAGGTTGAAAGAGGTTAAATGACTTTCCTCAAGTCTCCCAAGTTTCTGAGTCTCAGAGATAAGAGCTCTTCCATTTCAAAATATTTTTTTAAACCCTTACTTTCTGTCCTAGAATCAGTACTGTGTATTGGTTCTAAGGCAGAAGAGTAGTAAGGGCTAAGCAATGGTGGTTAAGTGACTTGCCCAGGGTCACCTAGCTAGGAAGTGTCTGAGGTCAGATTTGAACCCAGGTCATCCTGTCTCTGGGCTGGACTCTCAATCCACTGAGCCACCCAGTTGCCCCACAAAAATCTTTCTCTCCAGATTCTTCTTTTAAAAGTAAAACTCTCTTGGGAGAAGGAAAAAAACATTAAATCCTTCATATTTCTAGAGAGGGAAGACATCTTCCCTAAGCATAGCAGAGACTAGAGAAGCCAGATAGTAAAGGTTAGAAGAGAAGGGAAGTATGTCCCCCTACCACCACCACCACCACCACCAAAGAGCATCATTAAACATTTTAGACTAAAACAAAAAGTACAGAAAGTAATCTAAATGGAGCAATTTATTATTTTATTAAAATTAGTATGCAACAGAAATTCAGTTTCTTGATACTGTGATATGATGATCTTTGTTGAAATGTCTGTTTATAATTGATAATAAAAAATAAAAGAAAGGAAGAAAGGAAGGAAGGAAGGAAGGAAGGAAGGAAGGAAGGAAGGAAGGAAGGGAAAAAAGAAAGAAAGAAAGAAAGAAAGAAAGAAAGAAAGAAAGAAAGAAAGAAAGAAAGAAAGAAAGAAAAAGAAAGAAAGAAAGAAAGAAAGAAAGAAAGAAAGAAAGAAAGAAAGAAAGAAAGAAAGAAAGAAAGAAAGAAAGAAAGAAAGAGAAAGGAGGGAGGGAGGGAGGGAGGAAGAGAGAGAGGGAAGAAAGAGGCAGAAATGAAAAGGAGAACGCTAAGAGGAAAAGAAGGGCCCCAGGATAAATGATGTGACATTCGAGTTTAGCTCAAGGGCCGGCCCAACACCTCAGCTAATTTGCAGTGGTCTTTAAAGCCTCTCTTGGCATTCTTGGCTCTGGCGAGGTGTGTAAGGCTCTTATGGGGTTTATTCGCTACAAGGCCTATTAAAATAAAACAAACTCTCCTTTGGGGCCCTGCCCTGGGGTGGGGGTGATGCAGGCAGCGCTCTCACAAAGCTTTCAAGCCTGTTCTAGGAGGCCAGGACGCTGGCCCCAAAGTCGGCCTCAGACCCCATGTTCTCTCCTATGGTAGAGGTTTTGCTCTGCAGGCTCCCTTGCCCAGGGTGGCCCTAGGCCCCTGCGCCCCCTGCCCCCTGCGCCCCGTGGCCCTGCCCCCGGCCCCGTTCTGCCCTTCTCTCTCTACTTGCTCATGCTCTGAGCCCTCTGCCCACTCCCCTATTCTGAAGCAGCAGCTAGACCAGACGGAAGCTCCCCTTTGGGGCTCTGCCCTTCTCTCTCCTGGCTCGGGGTCGGTAGGTGGTGCTAGGGAGCCGCAGTTGGTCCAGGGAGGCGGCAGCCTGGAAGCTCAGCATCTCTGGGCTCAGGGTACACTCATCCCGCCCCCCCCCCCTTAACACGCACCCACCCGCTCACGCTCACAGCCACAGCCAGGCTGCCCTCTGCGCTCGCTCTCTCTCTCACCTCCATCCTTCCCGCACACTCGTTCCCTGCCGCCCCCTCTGAACTCCTTCCCGCCTGCTCGGCCCACAAATACGCCTCCCAAAGCTCCCCCCGTGGGAAGGGGCCTCGGGAGGCCGTTTAGTCCCCGCTTGGCCATTCAAACGGCCCCTCGGTTACCGCCCTGACGAGGGGCCAAATGACGTGCTTGGAGACCCCCCAGCGAAACTCAGCCCCTGAACTCTAATGCTTGGGAAGCCTTTTCCCTTCTGTGGGGCTGAAATTTGCCTTTCCGCGTCTCGCACCTCCCGGGCCTTGTTCTGCCCGCTGGGGCTGAGCGCCCCCCGCCGCCCCCCACCCCCATCGCTGTGGCACCCGCCAAGCCTTCAGACGCCTCAAGTCGGCCGTCACGTCGATTCCGCTTGACAGGCTTGCGTTAGGCAGCCGCTTGGAAGACGGCGCCAGGCGAGGCTCAAGGGAGACCGAGCGCAGGTCTTAGGAGCGGCCCCTCAGGGGGCTTCCGTCCTGCGGGGGCCACAAGTAGGGCCCCAGATAGATAAAGGCTGGGGAGCTGCAGAAGGGAGGGGGGGAGCATCCCCGAGAGAAGGGAGGCAGCTCCGGACTCCAAGCACCGTCCTGGAGGGAGAGGCGGGAGCGTCTGTGCAAAGAGATGGTCAGTTGGGGAACCCGCTAGCGATGTAGCTTGGCTAAAGCAGAAAGGGAGGGCGATCCGGAACCGGCCAGCCTGCAAAAGCAAGTGAGAACTAGATTGGGGAAGGCCTTCAGTGCCAGGCTGTATTTTATGGGAGCCTAGTTGGTATAGTAGAAAGAGAGCTGGACCTAGAGTCAGGAAGATCTGAGTTCAAATCTGGCCTCAGACACTTGTTAGCCATGTAAAAGAAAGAAAAAGGCATTTTCAAAGATGCAAAGAAAAGAAAAACAGTAGAGATTTCCAAAGGATGCATAGATAAGTAGGACAGCTTTGAAAGTAACATGTAAAATTCATGTGACCCTGGGCAAGTCACTTCCCCCTATTTGTCTCAGTTGTCTCATCTGTAGACAAATGTCAAATGAGTTAGCCCTGGAAATGGCAAACTAGTCCAGTGTCTTTGCCAAGAAAATCCCAAATGATGTGGCCCTGGGCAAGTCATTCAACACTATTTGCCTCAGTTTCCTCATCTGTAATATAAACTGGAGAAGGAAATAGCAAACCCCTCCAGTATTTTAGCTGTGTGACCCTGGGCAAGTCACTTCCCCCATTTGTCTCAATTTCCTCATCTGTCAAATGAGCTGGTGATGGAAATAACAAACCACTCCAGTATCTTTGCCAAGAAAATCCCAAATGGTGTGACCCTGGGCAAGTCATTCAACACTGTTTCCCTCAATTTCCTCATCTGTAAAATAAACTGGAGAAGGAAATGGCAAACCCCTCCAGTATCTTAGCTATGTGACCCTGGGCAAGTCACTTCCCCCATTTGTCTCAGTTTCCTCATCTGTCAAATGAGCTGGAGAAGGAAATGGCAAAATTCCAGCATCTCTGCCCCCCAAACTCCAATGGGATCATGCAAGACAGAGCACAACTGAGCAGCAACATTTTATCTTAGAGGCAATAAATAGTGAACCACTGAAGGGTTTTAGTGGCAGAATGATGCAGTCAGACACAGGAGTCTGTATATTATGCCAGCAGCAAGAGGAAATTGCTGAGGATTTCCAAATAGGGAACACATGCCTTAGAAAGATTGATATAGGATCCCAGAAGGTCGGATGGTAGGAGACAGAGGCCGGAAACAGAGGCCAGTGCTCGAGAGTCTAAGTGAGAGATGGCTGAGGACCAAAATTGGGGTGGTAGCTGAGGGAGGGGGAAAGGGATTGAAGGGGAGAAATTCATGGAGGTTGAGCAATTAGACTTAGCAACTTAATGGACACCAAGGAAGGGAAGGGAACAGACTAAGGAGACTTAAAACCCGAACCCCAGTGCCTTGGAAGATGGTGATGCCCTGCACAGAGATGAGCAGTTTGGAGGAGAGGCAGCTTTTGTTGGGAGAGAGAGAGGGAGAGGAGGATGACTTCCTTTAGGAGAGAACACTCATACATATGTATGCCTCCCCGAAGTCTTCTCTTCTCCAGGTGAAACATCCCAGGCTAAACATTTGCACACAGTGGAACGCTCATACATATTTATGCACACCCACACCAAGCCTCCTGCCCTCACAGATTCACCAACTCTCCTTAAAAGTCACCTTCCTGACTTCAGGAGAGCAGTGCAGGGGGGAAGAGATAAAGCCCCAAAGAACGGGAATCACCTTGACGACAGCTGGGTAGACAAAGCAAATAGAGCAGCCACCAATCCAGCCCAGAGACCCAGAAGACCAAGTCAAAAAGGATCCAGCAAACACAGCCACGTGGGCTCCAGTCTGTGGAAACGAATGTTCCCATCCCTAGAGATGAAAGGAACAATCAGTAGGTGGCACAGACAATCGATGACAATCGCGTGCTTGGCTTTTGTCTCATTTTTACATGTTTTCTTATCTTTTATGTGTATAGAGACATGATGGGGAGTTGGGTCAAATCAACAAGAATTTATTAAGCACCTACTATGTTGAAGGGCTGTGCTAAGTGCTGGGGATATAAGAAAAGGGGGGGGGGGAAATAGAGCTCCTTTTCTCAAGGAGCCCAGAATCTAATGGGTGGGTGGATGGGGGAGAAAGTACCTAAGCAATTACGTGCAAACTGTACACAGGATAAATTAGAGACAAAGGCATAAAATAGGCAGGTGGACAAATGGATGGATGAATAGCAATAGATAGATAGATAGATAGATAGATAGATAGATAGATAGATAGATAGATAGATAGATAGATAGATAGATAGATAGATGGATGGATGGATGGATGGATAGATAGATAGATAGATAGATAGATAGATAGATAGATAGATAGATAGATAGATAGATAGATAGATGGAGAGATGGAGAGATAGATAGATGAATGGAGAGATAGATAGATGGATGGATGGATAAATGGAGAGATAGATAGATGGATGGATGCATGGATAGACAGATGCATGGATAGGTGAGTGAGTGGATGGGTGGATTGATGGATGGATAGATTAATGGTTAGATAAACATATGGATGGATGGAAAGAGATAAATAAGTAGAGAGAGAGAGATGGATAGATGGATGGATGTATGCATGCATGGGTGGATGGATGGATGGATGGATGAATGGATGGATGGATGATTTCATGGATGGGTGAGTGGGTGGATGGGTGGATGGGTAGGTTGATGGATGGATAGATGAGTAGTTAGATAAATATATGGATGGGTGGAGAGAGAGAGAGGTAGACAGACAAACAGACACAGAAACACAGAGAGAGAAAGGAATAAAGAGGACACAGAAAATAGAAAGAGGCAGAGAATCTGAAAATTGTAGATGAATGTTCCCAGGATGTTTCTGATCCTATCTATAGCCACAAGAAGGAAGGTAACTTTTAAAAAAAAATCTAAGAAAATTTAAGTATGTCTAGTACATGCTGTCACAAAAAATATATATAATATTCTGTAAGGAATGTCTGTATTGATTTCATTTATCTCCTATTCCCTCTTCCCAAATCTCTCTCTCTCTCTCTCTCTCTCTCTCTCTCTCTCTCTCTCTCTCTCTCTCACACACACACACACACACACACACACACACACACACACACACACACACATACACACACCCAGTACATTTAATTGCACCATTAATTCTCAAAACAATGGAAGCCCAAAATATAAGAGTTGGAAGAAGACGTTAGGAATCATCTAGTTCAACCCCACACTATCACAGTTGAAAAGCCTGAGGCCCAGAGAGGCAATGTGATTTGTTTGATGATGCAAAAGGAACTCCAGATAGGGTAAAAAGACTTGAGATCAAGCTCTCATTTGGTCATTTATTAGCCCTATAATTATGAAAGATCATCTAGTCTCTCAATTTATTCATCTGCAATATGAGGACAATAACATTCCTACTACCTGCCTGGCAGGAAAGTAGAACCTTGGGAATTGTTTAGTCCAGTGATGGCAAACCTTTTAGAGACCAAGTGCCCAAAATGCACCCTCGCACCATACATAAGCTGCCCCCTTACCCCAGACAGGGGAGGAAAAAAGTGCTCCCATTAGACTGCTGGGCAAAGGGCAGGCAATGTAAGACATGTCCTTAGGCAATGTGGAGAGAGAGGTAAGGGAGCACCCCTCCCACTCTGGCATGTGTGTCATAGGTTCACCAAAACGGGTCTAGTCCAACTTCTTGCAGATGAGGATGCCAAGACCCAGATAAGTTAAATAATTTGTGGAAGGTCACACAGGTGGTAAATGTCAGAGGAAAGATTCGAACACAGGTCCTCTGACTTCAGAACCAATAGTAAAGTTCCTAATAGGAATCAAATTCAATAGTTACTTTAGGATTGACTCCTCAACAGTATATCCAGGTCACACAAGGTAAAGAATTCATTCTTTCACATATTCTCCTAGAAGTGTTTGGGCTTTGGCATAAAGAAGGCTTTAGGTAGTCCTACATGAAGGTGATGAAGATCATACTAACAGCAATGAAAACAACAACACTTTAAGGTTGGTGAAGCACTTCATAAACATTCTCTTATGAGCCTCACTCATAACAACCCCACAAGGGAGATGATATTTTAGCCCCATTTTACAGATGAGAAAACTAAGGACCAGAGAGAAGAAATGACTTGTCCTAGGTTGTACAGTTAGTATCTGAGATGGAAAGTGAACCCCAGTCTTCCTGACTCCAATGCTCTATCCACTGAGCCACCTAGTATATAAGGTACAATATCAGTCATTAAAAGGTAGAAGAAGGATGCAGAACATGAGTTCTGCCTAGATTTCTGAAGGAAGGTTCTCAATAGCAGAGCAAAGGGGAATCATATTAGGTCATCTACTAAAGCCATCTCCTATGATGCTCTCAGCTGAGGCTAAATTTATAATAATGAGGATTGGCTTTGATTATAACTGAACAAATAATATCAATGAGGAATAATTTCAGAGCGTTCTAAATCACTCTTCATTAGATAAATGCAAATTAAAACAACTCTGAGGTAACATTTCACACTTATCTGATTGGCCCATTAATATGAAAGTAAAGGAAAATAACAAATTTTGGAGATGTGGCAAAATTGGGACACTAATGCATTGTTGGTGGAGTTGTGAACTGATCCAACCATTTTGGCGGGCATTTTGACCCTATGCCCATAGGGCGATAAAACTGTGTGTATCTTTTGACCCTGTAATATCACTACTAGGTCTTATACCAAAGAGATCATAAAAAAGGGAAAGGACCTACTTGTACAAAAATATTTATAGCGGCTCTTTTTGTGGTAGCAAAGAATTGGAAATTAAGGGAATATCCATCAATTGAGGAATAGCTGAACAAGTTGTGGCATATGTCAGTGATGGAATGCTATTGTGCTATAAAAAAACGATAAACAGAATGATCTCAGAAAAAGCCGGAAAGATCTACATGAACTGATGCAGAGTGAAATAAGCAGAACCAGAACACTGTGCACAGTAACAGCAAAATTGCATAATGATTAACTATGAAAGACTTAGCTACTCCCAGCAATACCACAACTCAGAATGATTCTGAAGGACTTTTGGCAAAGAATACTATCCACCACCCGAGAAAGAACCCTTGGAGTTGGATGCAGATCAAAGCATACTATTTTCACATTAGTTTATTTATGATTTTATTTTGAGGTTTTGCCTTTTTAAGAGTATCCTCTTATAACAATGACCAATATGCAAGTATATTTTGCATGATAATACATGTTTAACCCAGATCAAATTGCTTACCCTCTCTGAGAGTAGGGAGAGAAGGGAGGGAGAAAGACAATTTGGATCTTATAATTTTGGAAAATGTATGTTGAAAATTGTTATTACATGTAATTGGGAAAATAAAATGTCTTTGAATAAAGAAAGAAAAAAATTAAAGGAATAATTTCAGAGATGTATAAAGGTTATTCTGTCTCTATCCTCACTTACAGGCTTATGGACTGAAATCCCTGAGGATACTCACACCAAGAGTTCTTAATCTTTGCTGGGTCATGGACTCCAGTGACAGCAGCCTGGTGAAGCCCATAGATTCCTTCTCAGAATCATATTTTTAAATTCATAAAACAAAACACAAAGGATTACAAAGGAAGTCAGTTTTATTGAAATGCAGTGATTAAAATATAAAAAGAAAAAACAAATTCATGTACCCCAGGCTAAGAATCCTTTAATGAAATGGATCCTGTGGGACCTTCCAAGTCTGAGACTGTAAACTCTTTCACCTTCAGTTTCTTCATCTTAAAAATTGGGAATTGTTTCTTCCTGACTTCCTGATTTAACTGCCATGAAAGTCAAATGCCATGGGGGATGTGAAAGTGCTTTGTTACCTGAAAAAGACTAAACAAATGTCTATTATTTTCTAACAATTATGGAGAATTCTCTCTTTTTTTCTCATTGAGAATTTATTAATGATGTAACAGAATATGTATCCTTAAACTAATTCATTAACCTAATTAATTAAATGATGAACAAAATATTATTTACAGAGAATTATACTAACTGATCAATAAATAAGCATTTATTGAATGTAGTGTGAATGGTCCAGTCTTGGAGCTCATGCAGGTATTTTTGCCTGATTCCAATCCACCTCATGAAAACTTGTGAGGAGTCCATAACAGAGAGAATGAACCATAATATAGTGCTACGGAAGCATTAGGGCATGAAGGATAGAGAGCAAGACCCCTGCCTTCAAGGAGCTTACAATCTAGTTGTCCTTGCTAATCCTTATCCATAATACTCCATCACCTATACCCTCCCTCCTCACTTCCACCTCTTAAATTCTCTAATTTCCTTCAAGACTCAGATCAACCATCCTTTCTGTATGAAGCTTTTTTTTCAATCTTTCAGCTATTACTACCTCCCTCCAAAAACTACCATGCATTAATTTTGTATTTATCTTGCACATATTTATATGTGTACATATTATCTCCTCCAATAAAGGACAGGGACTGTTTCACTTTTGTCTTTTTCATTATGAGCATCTAGCACAATGCCTGGCAAAGAACAGGAATTTATTAAGTATTGACTTATTAATTGTTGAGAAAAAACAAAGACACATAAGGCGAGATAGCTAGATGGCTCGATGAACAGAGAGCCAGACCTGGATATAAGAGTTCCTGAGTTCAAATCTTAAATTCCTCCTAGCTATGTGACCCTGGGCAAGTCACTTAACCCCAAATGTCTAGCCCTTACTGCTCTATTGCCTTGGAACTGATAGTTGGTATTGATTCTAAGACAGAAGATAAGGATTTTTAAAAACTCATAAGGTGTTCCCCAGCAAAACAAGAGTCTAAAATTATTTTATTTTAATTTATTTTCAATGAACAAATTTTTATTTTCTCTGCCTCCCATGTACTACTAGAAAAAGAAAAGAAAAGAAAAATGAAACCCCTGCAACCTAACTCACAATCAGGCAAAACAAATTCCTACATTGGCCATGTCCAAAAATGTATGTCTCATTCTACATCTTGAGTCCACCACTCTTCTGTCAGCAGGTGGATAGCATGTTTCATCATGCATTCTCCAGGATTATGGCTGGCCACTGAAGTGATCAGAGCTCTTGAGTCTTTCAAAGTTACTTGTCTTTTGCAATTTATCATATAAATTGTTCTCTGCATCAGTTCATGCAAATCCTCCTGGGTTTCTCTAAAAATCTTCCTTTTTGTCATTTTCAGGGCATAATAGAATTCCATTATGCTCAAATGACAAAATTTGTTCATCCATTTCCCAAAAGACAGATGGTCCTTAGTTTCCAGTTCTTTGCCGTGACACAAAAAGAGTCATGGGCTAGAGAAGAATTAACAAAATAATATAATAATATAAAAATATAGGAAAGGCAGTATATGCCAAGGTATTAGTAGCTCAGCTCATATTTTCATTATGTTTTGTTTTTTGCAAAGCACTTTCCTCACAACATATTATTGGTGTCATTTAAAATATAACCACCAGGAGGCACTGCTGCCCCCTTGCCTGAACCTGTTCAGTAATATGTGCTCAGTATTGTTAGTTACTCATTCATTTCCAGCAGGGATGCTCTACAACCAATGCCACAGGGAACTCTGTAATAATGCCATTGTGGTTGCCTCTCTTCCATAATTCTATAAGCTCTATTGCTTAGACAATAGAGTTCTATGGGTCTAAGAGTTTAATGTGTACGTAGATTTAGCCAATCAAATCCTCTAACTCCATCTTCATCCCACTAGAAAACTCTATCCTTCTCAGCTTAGCTTTTTAATGGTGTTTATTCGCAAAAGCATGTCACCTGTACTCCACCCATACTTGTTATTCTCTTCCCACCAAAACCTTGAATTCTGCCCCAGGAACCACATGGTGTCTTAACAGGTAAACTTTCATCTTGTCTTGTCCAGAAGCAGACTTACACATTGCTTCATATTTGTTGTTCAGTCATTTTTCAGGACTGAAATTTTCAGGACTTTTCATTACCCTATTTGAGGTTTTCTTGGCAAAGATAATAGAGTGGTTTACCATTTTCCTCTCTAGTTCATTTTACAGATAAGGAAGCCAAGGCAAACAGGATTAAGTGACTTGTCCCTTAGGGCCATGTCACTAATAAGTGTCTGAGGCTGGATTTGACCTTGTGAAGATTAGTCTTCCTGACTGTAGACCTGGCATTTCTATCCACTGCACCAACTAGTTTCCCTAATCCACAAACCACACTGTTTCAAAATTAATTTTTTTCCCAGTCCTCAGTGTTATGTGTTGTGTTCCTCCAATAGAATGTAACTCCTTGAGGGCAGAGACTATCTCTCTTTCTACTTATATTTGTATACCAAGCACTTATCCTACTGCCTGGCACACAGCAAATGCTTCATAAACATTTGTTACCTTGCCTGTTGCCTTATGCTAGAGAAAGGAGGCCAGAAAGAGAAAGGGTGATATTAAAATAAAAGTACCCTCAAGAAGGATATTTTTAAAAATAGATTTCTACTGATATCTTCTATTTTAACAGTGCCTTTGTTTTCCACTTCCTCTCCCCACCTCGACCCCCCAAAAAATCCCTTACAATATTTTTAAAGGGAAATGAAAAAAAATTCAGCAAAATCAAATGCAACAAAAACCTCTGACAATTGTCCTCATCTGTAGACCCTCACTTCTGCAGTGGATGGAGGTTTTCTCATCTCTCTTATTTGGAACCAAAACTCATTTTCCTGAGTTCAAACCTGACCTCAGATGCTTACTAGCTTTGTGACCCTAGGTAAGTCACTTACCCCATTTGCCTCAGTTTCTTCATCTATAAAATGAATGAGTAAAGGAAATAGCAAACCAATATAGTATCTTTGCCAAGAAAATCCCAAATGGGATCAGGAAGAGTTAAATATGACTGAAACTACTCAACAACAAACAAAATATTCTTTATAATTTCACAACACTCAGTTTCTACTATTGTGTCATTATTCTTTCTATTTACATTACTGTAATCATTATACATATTCAGAGGAGATTATGTTCTTTATAGACTCTTGAGTCCCATGTTCTTTCCACCATATCATGTTGCTTACTTATTCACATAACCAAGATTTTTAAAAAATGTACTGAAGACAGAAGGTACTAGGTTCAAATCTGGCCTCAGAACCGTCCTAGCTGTGTGATGCTGGGCAAGTCACAACCCCCATTGCCTAGTGTAGAATTTAAATTAATTTCCAACACTCCAAGAATTATATTTTTATGAAGTTTAGTAATAATCACTTGAAGGAGAACAAATAAAAAGGAAATAGAAGTAAAAAAAAAACAAAATTAAGACCATGTGACTAAGTTCTCCTTGCCTGTTTAAAAAACCCACTCCACCAAAGCCACAACAGGAAGAGAAGAGAGCAAGAGGCAGGGCTACACCAAATTTATATAATCTTTACATCAGCACGTAATGTGAGGAGAGTGGGGTGCTAGGAATTATAGTTTTAGGGTAACAGATTCTAATTATACAATCCCCCCTGTGATCCTTTGGGAGACTAGTCTCCCCAATGGATCATTTAACCATAACTATTTTATAACTCTAAAGATCTTCTATCTAAAGGTGCATACCATATTGCACTTTCTAAGAGGAAACTATAATAGTTAGAGATAATAGGGAAATAGAAAAGAGAGAGAGCAATATCCAATTTATATCCTCCTTACGTCACCATGTAATGTGAGGAGAGTGGGGTTCTGGGAATTGTAATTTTTAGGGTAACAAATTCTAATTACACACTAGCCCTTACCACTCTTCTACCTTGGAACCAATACATAGTACTGGTTCTAAGGCAGAAGGTAAGAGTTTTTTGAAAAAAAGTTTACTGAAGAGATACTGGAACAAACATTATATGTGGAGTCCTCCAAAGACTTGAGTTTTTCTGATTATCTGTGTTGCTTTGAGAAAGCCATTTTGTTTGCTTGAGCTTCTGTTTCCCCACTTATAAAATCAATCAACAAGCAACAAGCACTATGATGAGTTTTGGAACACACAATCTCTGAGGTTCTTCCATTTCTCAGTCCTAAAGCCCTAAAGCTACCTTGGGCCATTGAGGATAGTTATATCTGGCAGGAAACACATAACCCAAAGTAGGGAAACAGCCAGTAACTGGAGGAAGTGGACAACCAAGGTAGCTATTGTTGGTTTCCTGGAAGATAAAAAGCTAGGCTGGAATTTGAGCACCCACTCTTCCCCAAGGTTAGAACTGCCAGTTGCTTCAACCACAACAGAGACAAAGACCACTAATAACACTGAGCACTTATAATCTCCAAGGCAATTTACCAACATTAAATAATTAATCTTCACAATGCACCTGGCAAATAGGTACATCTGTAGCCTAATCCCCATGGCCCAGCCAGGGAATCTCAGGGAGAACCACAAAGAGAGCTGGGAGAAGCAAAGGCTTGAATGAGAACTCTGGGATGGAAAGTTCAATCAGCCCACAGTTTGTCTTCAAGATACCAAATTGGTTTGAGTAATTTGAAGACTGAATTACTTGGGAGAAACTTAATGCCATGATTACTAACATGCCTACTAATACTTACTGTGCTTGCTGTTTCCCTGGCATTTTCTAACACAATGACTAGCTTCACATAATTCTCTTGTTTGGCGTTCACATCCTATACCTCTACCCAAGACAGGTGGGACTGAGATTACTGTACCCCATTTGCCGATGTGAACGAAAGGTCATATAGCCCATAAATGACACAGCCAGGACTTCTAATGTGAAGCCACACTGATCACTCTGTTTATCCATTTATTCAACAAGCAAGATCTGGCAACTGATGATACCTTTCAATAGGGCGACATTTCTCTTCCTCGATTCTCTCTGTTTCCTTGCTTAACTTAGAAGCAGAAGGGACCCTAGAGGCCATGTAGTCCAACAGCATCATTTTAGAAATGTAGAAAAACAAAGGCTCTGGGAAAGCTAGGTGATTTAGTCATAAACCTAGCCTTTTTTAGGGGACCTCGGAGTGAATCTGGTCTATGCCCCTCATTTTGCAGATGAGAAAACTGAGGGCCAGGAAGTTTAAGTGCATTTTTCCAAGGACACACATGGGGTTAATACCAGAAATGGGATGAATAAATATGAAAGCATTTAGTATTTGTAGTGAGGAAAAATGAGATAATTAATAGAGGCAAATAAGCTTTGGAAAGTTTTTTTAAGCTATGTAAATGTCAGGGACTGCTGCTGCTTTTGAATTACTTGCTTTTATATGTCAATCTTTTCCACCCCATTATTCAATATATAATCTTCCTGAGCACTTGCAAAGACCTTCCCTTCCTTATGCAGTCAGTGGGGCTCTTCACTCGGAGTCAGAAAGATCCAAGTTCAAATCCCACCTCAGATCTTCTCTAACTGTATGGCTTCTATTAGGTCAATGAGTCTTGATTTCTTCATCTATAAGTTGGAGGCATTTATAGCACCTACCTCATAGGATGGTTTGGAAGATTGAGTGAGGTAATGTCTGTAAAATGCTTTATAAACTTTAAATCATTTTCTGTATGTGAGTTATTCTCATGATACTTTGGAGAAGAAGAGAGATAGTTAAAACAAGAGATAGAGACAGAGAGGGAGAAGGAGAGAGAGAGAGAGACAGAGACAGTGACAGAGAGTCAAAGAGAGTCAGAGAGACAGAGAGGAGGAGGAGGAGAAGAAGAAGGAGGAGGAGGAGGAGGAGAAGGAAGAGGAGGAGGAGAAGAAGGAAGAGGAGGAGAAAGAGGAGGAGGAGGAGAAGAAGAAGGAGGAGGAGGAGGAGAAGGAGGAGGACGAGGAGGAGAGAGATCTATATAACACAAGAGTATTTAGAGCAATTATCTAGTTATTATAAAAAGCTTCTTGGGTGAGTGCAGAGTGTCAAGATGACCTAAGTTCAAACCCCGCCTTTGGCATTCATAAGCTATGTGACCCTGGGCACGTCATATGATTTTTTTTATATTTTCAGTTGTATTTAAGTATAATTGTTTTGCTTTATAATCTTGAGTATTTTTAAACCCTAACCTATTTAAAAATCAATACTATGCATTCGTTCTGAGGCAGAAGAAAAATAAGGGCTAGGGAATGGGAGTGAAGTGACTTTCCCAGGGTCACACAGCTAGGAAATGTCTTAGATTTGAAGACTTCCTTTCTCTAGGCTTGGCTCTCAATGTACTGAGCCAACTAACTGTCCCCTCTTTGTCTTTTTTTAAAAAATACATTTAAAAGGGGGAAGCTGGGTAGCTCAGTGGCTTGAGAGTCAGGTCCAGAGATGGGAGGTCCCAGGTTCAAATCTGGCCTCAGACACTTCCTAGCTGTGTGAACTTGGGCAAGTCACTTAACCCCCATTGCCTGGCCCTTACTGGCTCTTCTGCCTTAGAACCAATGCACAGTACTGATTCTAAGGGTTTAAAAATAATAAAAATGCATTTTAAAACATTACTGCTAGAAGGAAACCATAGACTTCTCTAGACTGCCAAGGGGATTAGGACATGAAAAAGGTCCCTGCTAGTGAGTTGCTCTATTCATTATATTTTTATGCTCATCACTTAGATTAGAATGTGACACATAGTAGGCACTTGATAAATGTGCATTCATTGCTTTTGTGCTTGGGAGAGGGGATGAAGGCTTCAAAGATCATGTGGAGATTTTGAATGAGGAGGACTGAGTTCCTTGTGGGAAACTTACCCAGGTATTTCCTTCTCTTCCTTTCAAACCAATCACTGTCCATACATAAACTTGCCTCCACTTTCTACTTCCTGCAGAAAGCTGGTAGACAAGTATAAGGGTAAAACATTTAAAGGATGGACTAAATATATAGAAATATGGTTGCTAAAATTATATTACTCAAGTCAGAATGACATTTTTTGATCATTTATTTACAAAAGGAGAAAGAGTGAAAGCAAGAAAGTCAGAGACTAGATAATGACTTTGACCTGGTCTGAACCAAACAGGGCTTCAGAGGCCTCAGGAAAGGGGGCCCAGAGGTAAATTAAACAAGGTTTTAGCTACAAGGCCTCCTCCGAGACAAGGGGCCTTTCCAGAGGCTTGTACCTCCAGAAAAGCCAGGAAAGGGAGTCAACCTTTTTCACTCACCTACGTGGTAGTTCTAAGGGAAAACCAAGAACAGTCTGAGGTCCCAAGCCAGAGCTCCTTCAAGGTCAAGTGTGAAGGTGAAAGCTCTGGTCACAGGAAGTTGTTGCCTCTTTTAAAGACCATTCCTTTCGTCGCTTCCTGTGCCTTCCTTCCACTTTACATGGACCAATTACAACTAAAGCTTTGCTTAGGACTGCCCAGGGGGCAGTCAGTCAATTCTGATTCATCACCCACTATTGCACATGTGGCTCACATACCTCCCCATACTTAAAGATAAGTGAGGTGCATATGCTTCTGGTGATTAAATCTAAAAATGGGCAGGGAGAGTTAATCCCATCTTCACACAAGCACATGGGGAATGTTGGGGGAGAGTCTTATTTGCAAGGTAAAGGGAGGGAATCCGACTTTAGTTTCTATTTGCTATTGGATTTCCTTTATAGTAACACTTCATGAACAAACATGGAAAACCATTAAGAAGAGAAAATGGATCCCCACTCCATATGCATGTGGTTCTTTTTATATTGCCCAGCTGATCTGATCTATCACTTACCAGACACCATTGTTGTGATCAGAGCCACCAGTGGTCAGAGAACATTTTCAGTAGTAGTCCTGGGAGGATAAGTAAGAAACTCTGGTAAGACTCCAAGCCTCATGGTTTATCTCTTTCCAGGAGAAATATTGCCACTGAAGGACAGAGACTAAGGAATGCTAATAAATCATCAAAGAGATAAGAAATTATATTCTCATTGATCTAGGTCTGGAAAGGACTTTAGAGGTCAACTGCCTCGTTTTATAGATGATAAAACTGAGGTTCCAAAGGGGAAAAGACTTGTCCAAGGCCATACATGTAGTAGGAAGGCAGGATTTGAACCTATAGTCTCTGAATCTAGAGGCAGGGCTCTTTTCCCATTTTGTTTCCATGATTTGGGAGACATGTCTTTCCTCTCAGTATTTTCATTTCTGTTTCCTGAGGCTCACCAGAAATGGCTGGGAAGACTTGTCCTAGTGGAAGAGGTTGCTTATTAAAGCTTGATTTCAAGAGAGGTTTAAGTGATAGAAAGAAGGTAGTTTGATGAAATGGAAAGGAATCAGAGAATATAAGTTCAAATATTGACTCTGTGTTACCTTGGGCAAATTGATAGCTTGCTATCTAGAAGGACAGATAGATGATAGGTAGATAAATGGATAGATGGATGGATAGATAGATGGATAGACAGACAGATGATAGATGGATGGATAGATAGATGAGAGATAGATGGATAGATGGATGGATGCATAGATAGATAGATAGATGATAGATGGATAGATGGGTGGATAGATAGAATAAAAATACTTATTAAATGCTTAGAATATACCAGGCACTGTGCTAAATTCTGCCTTAATAATTTTGTTGTAGTTTGGTCATTTTTGGTTATATCTGGCTGTGACAAATTTAGGGGTTTTCTTGGTAAAGAGGCTGAAGTGGTTTGTTGTTTCCTTTTCCAGCTCATTTTACAGATGAGGAAACTGAGACAAACAGGGTTAAGTGAATCGTCCAAGGTTACACAGCTAGGAAGTATCTGAGGCTGGATTTGAACTCAGGAAGATGAGTCTTCCTGATTCCAGACCTGGCACTCTGTGCACGGTGGCACCACCTCACTGCCTACAAACAAGTCAGACAGGAATTTATATTCTAATGGGAAAGGCAACAGGTAAGGGGGATGGGGAAAGGGGAAGGAACTATGGGAAGCAGTCAGGTAAGTATTAGAGGTCTGGCAAAATATGTCAAAAAGTGATCTCTTAGGGCTGAAGTCCAGGTGATTGTTGGCTGCATCAGTTGGAGATGATGGTCCCAACCGAAGTGACATGGTGTGAAATGATCTTAAGATTCAACCTTAACCCTATACCTAAAAATATAGGGTTGGAAAAATGTCCTCTAAGGTCCCTCTAGTTCTAAAAGTATATTCCTGTAACTTTTATTACATTATTATTATTATTATTTAATAACAGCTAAGAGACAACTAAGTGGTGTAGTAGCTAGAGCTCCAGACCTTGAGTGGAGAGGACCTGATCCAAATCTTTCCTGACACACTTCCAAACACTGTGATCCTGGGCAATTAGCTCCAATTGCCCTCTACTTTGGAACTGTGCTTGTGACTGATACTTAATATTAATTTTAAGACAGAAGGTAAAGGATTTAAAAAAAGAAAAAAAAGAAACTATTGCCAAGGCAATTAGGTGGTGCAATGGATAGAGAGAGCTGACCTGAAAAGGGAAGGTCCTGGGTTCAAATCCACCCTCCTACACTTCCTGGATGTGTGACCCTGGGTAAGTCTCTTAACCTTAATTACCTATCCTTTATTGCTCTACTTTCTTAGAATTGATACTAAGAGAGAAAATAGAGGGTTTTTAAAAAAGCTTGCATTTGGTGGCTTTGAACCTTGTCTTCCCCTCCTCACTGCCTCTAGGATTTGGTCAAATCATTTAAATGTCCCTTTGTTTGTAGGATCAGGGAGTTGGGACTAGATGAACTTCACTTTACAAGTCTATAAAATGGAGGCAATTATATTTATACAATCTACCCCATATGGTTATTGGGAGAAAATGCTTTGAAAATCTTAGAACATAATATAAATGTTAGTTGTTAATATCTCAATTATGCCCAGGGACCTTGTTTGTTTCTCTTGGTCCCCCATCATGATAATGGGACCAGGGAGCCCAATCCAACACACTCCTCAGAGTTGTTCAGAAAAGAAATTTATCTCCACTGAACTCTCTTATAATGAGGTATTAAATTCCTCTGGACCTGGGAAAATGTGCGAAAATGTGCAAAGGGTCTCCCTGCTGAGATTTCCAAACCCCGAGTTATGGTTCTTAAGTAGAAGAATGAGCCACTCACTGGAGCTGACCCATTTTGGAGAAGGATGGCAAAGGATAGGCAATGAACAAGCTTTTGTCTAAGCAATAGCTATGGACATCCCAGGAATGCCCTATATCAGCACAAGCTGAATAGAGTCAGAGGTGACAGATTTAGAATTGGAAGGATGCTAAAAAGTCACTTAGTCCAACCACTACTAGTTCATTTAAAGATGGGTAAACTGAGGCCCAGCCTCAGAGAGGAGTAACCTCTGCAATCATGAACAGTTAGCAAGGCTTGAATTCAGAAGTTATTTGTCACTTATCACCTATGTGAACTTGGACAAGTTTCTTCATTTCTCTAGCCTTTGGAGTCTTCATCTGTAAAATGAGACAGTGGGGACTAGGTGATCCAGAAGGTCCTTTCCAGCTCTAAACCCAATAAGCTTATGATCTCTCTCTGGACTGTTTATCTTCTGCCTTTCCTATTCCCCCACGATGCCTCTTGATAGCAGTTCAGAATGACATAAATGATAGCATGCTGGTTTTGTAGCCTGAAAGAAAAGACAGCCCACATTTTCTAGCCATATGACTATAGGCAAATAGCTTCACAGACTCTGTGCCTTAGTTTCTTCATCAGTAAAAATGAGGAAAACTATTTCTAGAATATCCTCTTCACAGGGTTGTCAGAATCAAACAATATATTGAAAAACTCTACATATGTCTCTTCTGCTTCTTTTTATTTTTCTGATTCTGTGTGACCTTGGAACAATCATTCAATTTTTCACTATGTCCAGGCAACTCCTTAGACCTAGAAATTACAGGTAAGTTGCTGATCTGAATTGGAGGAGGAAGTTCCTACTCTGGGTAAGCTCCATGCAGAGGAAATGAAGGATGAGTCCAAGATGATCATTTTTGTTTTGCTGGTCTAATTTCAAGCTTAAATTCTGAGCCTCCAGGCTTAGTTTCCAACTCCATCTCCAACCAACCCTCCCACCCCCACTCCCGCACCCCCAAATTTTATTCTTCTAGCAACAACCCTTTGACATCCTGGAAGCCAGTTTCCATCCTTGTGCCTATCCACAGACATGTTTTCATAATGACCAGGTCTGCCGTCCAGCTTCATCATCCTTCAGAAAGCCAGCGCTTCCACTCTTACGGTTTCCAGGGTGCTGGACCCTCCCCGTTTTAGAGACCAGGCTAAGGAAGAGAATATTTCACATCCAAGGCTGTAGCAGCTCCCTATTTATGAATAGTTCCATCTTTTATCCATTTTTCCATGAGATTATATCAACGGAGTGGATGGTGGCACTTGCACTGCCTCCCACGGGAGAGTGTTGTAAGGATCACTTGAGATTTGGGATGTAAACCCGGCTTTAGACCTTAAGATGCTTTGTAAATGTCAGTTACAGAAGGGAAAAGAGGCTTCCTTTCATACAATGGAATCTGCCGCCATCTGGTGGCCTAATGAATTATTGCAGGAAGCTGGCTTAGTTTTCATCTCCATCCACATCTTAATCTTTAGAGAGCCAATTCGAAGGGGGAATAGCTATTTTCAGAGCTGTCATCCACAAATCACTTGAGATTCCTTTGTGTCGGAAATAGGAAGATAATAGGAAGCGACAGAAATGCATGATGGCTCACGAAAAATCTGGAAAGATAGTTGGCTCTCTCTGGACCTGGGTCTGGCTGCAGAAAGTAAACTTCTCCATGAGGCTGCCCGCCCTGCAGATCCAGGTGGCAATTATGCCAGGTGGCCCACCGAGGAGCTGTACATTTTCCAGGGGGAATCCCTTTTAGGATCTGGCTGGGAAAATATGTCAAAGATCAGTCCTTTCCCTGGAGCCCGTGAAGATGAAGAGAGTAACCTGCGTGCATCTTAGGAGCTGTTTGGTGACTTGCTGAAGCTCAGAGAAAGTAAGTGATTAGTAGGTGATCACACAGCTGACTGAAGCCACACTGAACCCGAGTCTAGCCTTCCATCTCGATACCCCACACTAGAAGCTCTACTGCTTTGTATTCCATTTATAATACTATTGGTGCTGAAATCTTAAAATAGACTTATAAGACACATATAGATATAGATATAGATATAGATTATAGATATAGATATATGACTTTAGAGCTGAAGGAGCCATCATGGGAGAGTGAGTAGAATGCCAGGCTTAGACTGGGTTCAAATTGTACTTCCTAATCCCTACTGACTGTGTGAGTCTGCAAAAATCTTAGAGAGTTTAGAATTGGAAGAGATCTTAGAGGCCAATCTCCTCACCTTACAGATGAGGAAACTGAGGACCAGAGAGTTGAAATGATTTTCCCAAAGTCACATAATAAATATAATGGGAGAATAAAATAATATCAATAAATGTTTATCAATAAGGATAAATAGTAAATAATAAACCTAATATTTTCATAATATATTAAATATGTCATTACATATAACATATAATAAATATTTATTTTTGTGTATACTAAATATATATTAAATATACATAATAAACATGTAATAAATAAATATTATATATATATATATATATATATATATATAT
>NC_058133.1:503924636-503960251 GCF_016433145.1 Gracilinanus agilis | reverse complement strand
ATTCTCTCTCTCTCTCTCTCTCCCTCCCTCCCTCCCTCTCTCTCCTCTCCTCTCCTCTCCTTTCTCTCTCTCTCCTCCCTCCCTTCTCTCTCTTCTCTCTCTCTCTCTCTCTCTCTCTCTCTCTCTCTCTCTCTCTCTCTGACTCTCTCTCTCTTTTCTCAAGGGTAAGAAAGTTAGCAATAAATAGGAAGGCACTGGGTGTCTGTCAGGAGGGGAGCTGAAATGAAAAAAATAAAAAAGGAAAGGCTGTTGGGAGAAGAAAGTCAAGGAAAAAAAACAAAAAGAGAGCAAGTGAGACAACTAAGTCCCCTTTGGAATTCTGCCTCCATCTAAGTATGGGCAGAGGTCAAGCCCAGCCTAAGAAAATGAATTCCTCCCATCACTCCTGGGCCCAGATAGATCCACATTCTTCTCCAGCCTGTTTTTATCCCACACCTCCTTCTTTACTATCAAGTACTTGGCTCCACAAAAAAATACTGGCTCTGGGATCATGGGACCTGGATTCACATCCAGGCTCTACTATTTAATACTTGCCTGATTTCTGATAAGTCCTTTCACTTCTCTGGGGCTCTGTTTTCTTATCTGTAAAAGAAGGGGTTGGACTAGACGTCCTCTCAAATCTGAAAGAAGAAAACTCCATTCACTTCATTGCAACTACCAATCAATCACTCCTCATTCTGTCCTCTGGGAAGGAGCAGAATCAGTCTACTCTCGCTTCTGCAGCACCTACTTGAAGCAGCATCATGTTTCTTTTAAGTCTTCTCTAGCTTAAGAAACTTCATTTCCTCCAGCTGGCCTTGCATGATTTCAAGCGCCTTAATTCCAACACCTTCCCTCTGTTCATTATTTCCTACTCATCTTGTATATTACTTTGTTTTTGTATAGATTTGGCTGAATATTGTCTCCCCATTAGATCATGAGCTTCTTGAGGGCAGGAACTCTTTTTTGACTCTTTGTATCCCCAGATTTTAGCATTGTACCTGGCAAATAGTAAGTGCTTAAGAAATGTTGATGGATGGATGGCTAGATTGATTCAAGTGCACTCACCAGCCTTGTCACCCTTCTTTGGCGTCTCCATTGTGTCAAAGTTGTCCTTAGATTTCTGGTCTCTAAAATCGAACATGCTATCCATACACAGACCAACCAGAACCACGTATGAAGAAAAATATCAAAGCCCACTTCCAGATACCTCATGATGGCGTGCTTCCATTAACGTGACCCAAGATCATGGCCACGTGTGGGGATGCTGCCTCACTCTGTTGACTCATATCAAGCTGAGAGTGAGTTCAAATCCCCAGCCCTGATTCACTGGAATTGTTCCCTAGTTAAATCTCTCCTCCTTCGTCTAATTTGTGTGCTTTCTTTCTTTTTGTAGACCCTGACCTTCTGTCTGAGAATCAGTGCTGTGTATCAGTTCTAAGGCAGAAGAGTGGTAAGGACTAACCCATGGGGGAGTTAAGTGACTGGCCCAGGGTCACAGAGCTAGGAAGTATCTGAAGCCAGATTTGAGCTCAGGACCTCCCAATCCACTCAGCCCCCTAAATGCCCCCATACTTGTTTTCTAACCCAGGTACAAGAATTTACCTTTGTCTCCCTTCTGATTCATCTCTCTCCACTGTAGCCTTCCTCTGATGCTTCACTGGAAGATGAAGGTGGCTGTGAGTTCTTAAAGGTTATGCCAATGGGCCATGAGCTCTGACTGGTCCAGCCAAGCCAGGAAGGCTTCAGGGATGAGTCTGGCCGTGGACTTTGGGTTTGCTGTTCAAGGTCCCAGCTAGCTAAGTTTCAGTAGGCTGCTGAGCAAGGAAGCTTTCAACTACTCTCAATGACCATCTACTGAGTATGTTTGCTGTTTCCCCCAATAGAATATTGATTGAGTGAGTGAGTGAGCGAGTGTGTGTGTGTGTGTGTGTGTGTGTGTGTGTGTGTGTGTGTGTGTGTGTGTGTGTAATGATAGAATGTAAGCTCCTTGAGGGCAAGGACCACTTCACTTTCCCTCAGTGTCTAATGGTTCCAGATGCTTAGTAAATGCTCCTTGAGAGATCGTATATACTTGTGTATGTACCCACAGATGTCCACGGTGTCTTCCTCCTTCCCACAAGGGCAGAGAATTTTTTCCTTTTTGTCTTTATACCCCCAACACCAAGGCCAGTGCCTGGCACGTAGAACGGGCTTAATAAGCTCGATTGATCGGCAACATTGGAATTCGACTCCTCTGGGCAAACCACGACAGTACATTACAGCTTATTAGATTTCAGCCTATAAAGTCCCTCAAAACTTATCTCTGCTCAATCATATACCCTGTTTGTTATCCCTGCATGCTTCATATCATCTGCAAAGGGGTTGAGCAAGCCAGCTCTGTGGCCATCTGGATTATTGATAAAAAATAACGATGAATGAATGAGCAGGATGGATCCCTGTGGGGCATCCCTGGAGACCTTCCTCCAGGCTAACAATAATCTTTTAATCGCTCCCCCTTGATGTGGTTATTCAGCTAGATCAGTGGTTCCCAAACTTTTTTGGCCTGCCGCCCCCTTTCCAGAAAAAATAGTACTTAGCCCCGGAAATTAATTTTTTTTTTAAAATTTTTATAGCAATTAATAGGAGAAATAAATGCGCCTGTGGCCATCACCGCCTCCCTGGATCGCTTTAGCACCCACCAGGGGGCGGTGGCGCCCACTTTGGGGATCACTAAGCTAAATCAACTCCAGCTAGTGGGATTCTCCCCCATTTGCTCCTCAAATACAGAGCATCATCTCCTAAACTCTAGCCGAACTGGATTCCTGGGGTGTGCATTGAGACGTGCTCCCTTCTGGGAAGGGGGAGGTGAGGTGTAAGCTGGGAAGCTCCTGCACAGCCAAGAGGTAGACTCATTCAGGGAAAGCCAAGACCGGTAGCCAGGAAAGAAGGGTGAGGGGATGAAGCAATTTAGGCACCAGAAGCAGGGCCAAAAGAAGTCATTGTAGCAAAGCACAAGATCTCTGGGTATAAGACAAAATCATAGATAGGATCGTAGTGTTTAGAGCTTGGGCTTTGGTGCTGAGGCCAGAAACAAGGTTCCTCTTGTAACAAAGGTTCCTCCTATGCTTGCTGTTCTGGCAGCAGTTCCATGCTACGTAACCATTTTTTTAAGCCCTCACCTTTCATCCTAGATTCGATAGTGTGTATTGGCTCCAAGGCAGAAGGGTGGTAAAGGCTAGGCAATGCGGGTTAAGGGACTTGCCCAAGGTCACACAGCTAGGAAGAGTCTGAGGCCAGATTTGAATCTAGGACCTCCCTTATCTAGGCCTGACTCTCTATCCACTGAGCTACCCATAGCTGCCCCTCTTCCCAGCAATTTATGACTGGCTGAAGCACACTCCTTGAACACGAAGGAAAGGCAGACGTCCCCTAGAACCATCAGCATTCTTGAATGCTTTATACTCTACATGCAGGAACGTAGAAAGTTTCAGAGGTCACGGGTTTGAATCCTAGTTCAGCCAAATGACTAACCTGTATAATCTCAAGATGGTCATTTTAACTCCCCAGACTCCAGTTCCCTTGTCTCTAAAAAGAATAAGTTGGGGGCAGCTGGGTAGCTCAGTGGATGGAGAGTCAGACCTAGAGACGGGAGGTCCTGGGTTCAAATCTGGCCTCAGACACTTCCCAGCTGTGTGACCCTGGGCAAGTCACTTGACCCCCATGGCCCACCCTGACCAATCTTCCACCTTGGAGCCATGTAATATGGGAATGAATACTGCAGCTTGTCTCATGGCATGTTCCGTAACCATGAGACAGGCAGCAGAAAGCATTTCCATATTACAGCCAATACACAGTATTGACTCCAAGATGGAAGATGAGGGTTAAAAAAAAAAAAGCAGAATAAGTTGACCAGCTGCCCCCCTGAGGCCCCTTCCAGCCCTCGATCTATGATCCCAAGAACCGGATTTCCGAACGGTGCTGCCTTCAAGAAGCTTCCATCCTAACCCCGACGGGACTGGACCCTGCTTCGAGTCAGTCTGTTCTAAGGAAATGTGAATTTACAGAAAGAGAAACCGATGCATGAGCACACGGGAAAGCCTCCCCTGAGTGCTTCCTACATGCCCAGTGCTGGAGATGGAAATCAAAGAGCCAGACGGACCTGCTCTTGCAGGACTTCACGTTCACATGAAGAGGAGGAGGCTTCCGCCGCAGGTAAGATGGGGACGTGCCGGGCGCCCTGGGAGCACGTCATCACTCCTCTTCTGAAAAGTCAGCGACTTCCTTTCCCCTGCAGAAGGGTGAGCCCCGAGATTGGTACTTGTTTGGGTGCCTGGTTGCTGTCCTTACAGATAAGGACTACATTCTCCCCAGTCTGGGGGAATGTGGGGGAAGAGACGGACCCATCCAGCCACCAATCAAGAAATATTTGCCGAACGCCCCTGTGTGCCAGGCACCGTGCCAGGTGCTCAATAGGTGATCGTTTGCTATCGGCCATGAGAAAGGGAGGGCTTTCTGGAAACATCTGTCTGACACGTTTCAAAAGAAACTTATGCAATAACCCCCGAGATGGACCAACGGGGTCTGTTTGTTTCCAGCCCAAAGTTTGATTCCTCTGAAATATCTAACGGAGGAGCCCGCTTCGTGGAAGGAAATTCTGGTTCCCAAAGACGCTTTATGATGCAATAGGCAGAAGCATTTCTTAATTAGAAATCAGAGGACTCAGACTCAGGCAATGGGTGGTTTGGGGGGAGGGGGTGCCAAGATGTTTCCTCTATCCTATGGGCCATCTGGTGATCATTAAAACTGTCAATAAATTAAAAGCAACAACTCGTCAGGAAAATTCCAGCCCAAACCACCAAAAGGTTTTTTTTTTTCCTCTTAAGTGTGGGAAAAACTAACAAAATTGGAATTTTCAGCTTTTATCCGAGCTAGAACATTAAATAGAATAACTTTAGCCTCATTTCCATTTTTTTAATTATTATTTTTGGTTCTTTAGGGATGAGCCACATGACAGAGGGGGGACTTTTCTTCTCTTGGGTCTCCTGTAGAGGCTTCCTTTTCCCTTTCACCTTTGCCACTAAGTGCTTCCAGAGGAGACCCTGGGGGGGTCCCCCTCCCCTAGTCCTTCTCTTCACCATGGGTGATGACATAGCACAGGTTCTTATAGTCGAGATTACCGCGCACATCTGGAGGGAAAGCTGTAAACATCTGCTTGATCTAGAAAATAAATGTGAGAAACAGGCAGAGCTGAGGTGCGGAGGAGGGAGGAGAAGAACTCCAGATCCCCTCCAGCTGGCCTCCTGGTGGACAAAGACGTGCTTTGTCCAGCGTCATTCAAGCAAGAGCTGTGCTCAGAACCCTTGTCCAAGGTCACTGAAGCCTCCTCCCTCCCTTGCTGAGCTCAGGAGAGCTGCTAGCTCTCTTCCCCTACTTGGGCCGGAACCAGGCCTGCCTTCCTTCATCCCTTCCTTCCTTTCTTCCTTCCTTCATTCCTCCCTTCCTTTCTTCCTTCTTTCCTTCCTTCATTCCTCCCTTCCTTCCTGCCTTTCTTCCTTCATTCCTCCCTTCCTTCCTTGGATAACTTTTCCTTCTGCCTTTTCATTACCAGTCACAGAGCATCATAGTATCCAAGGATTGGTAGGAACCACTGAGGCCGCTGAGGCCAGCCACTCCCCTTCCCTTCCTTGGACTCGGTCCCTTTGTCAATGAAGGAAAATGGTGCCATTCCTCTTTCCAATCCATAATATGTATGAGGAATGAATGTGCAGGATTCTTTGGAATCCCTATGTCTGACCAAAAAGAGGTTCAATCCCCACCTTCAAGAAGCTTTCAGTCTGGGGGCAGCTGGGAGGCCCCGTGGATAGAGCACCAGACTGGGAGTCTAGAGGACCAGGGTTCAAATCTAGCCTAGCTGTGTGGCCTTGGACAGGTCATTTAATCCTGTTTGCTGAGCCCTTGCTCTTAAAGTAGTACTAAGACAGAAAGCAAGGGTAGGAAAAAAAAGGGGGGAGAAAAAAGGAAAGGAGAGGAAAGGAATCTGGAAGCATTAAAAGAATGAATGGGAATGGAAGAGATAAATTAGGAAACCATTGCAACTGCCCAGGTGGGAGGTCATGAGGCTTAGATTAAGGCACTGGTGATGGGACTGGACAGGATGGGAGAGGCGGTCACTGGAGCAAAAGAGCATTTATTAAGCGTTAACTATGTGCCAGGCACTGGGCTAAGTGCTAGGCATTCAAAGAAAGGCAAAAATGGTCCCCGTGACTTCCAGGGGGTTACAGTCTAACGGGAGAGCCATTGCAGAGACATCCTGAGCCACGGCAAGGGCAGATTCCTGGGGTCTCCCCAGGCTGCTACGTTTAGAGCATCCTCCCTAACAGTGCTTGTGGTCCTCTCGGGTGAGCTCCTCAACCGCCCCATCCTGCTTCCATCTTCCTTTGGCAACCTCCCCAGCCGAGGACTCCCTCCATGCTCCTTACCATGGCACAGTTTGGAGTGTTATTCCCAGGTTTAAAAAAATCCTATATATGGCTGTGGAGGTAGAAAAATAGGAGCTGGTGACAGATGGGGAAGGAGGGCCGTGGAAAGGGAAGTCAAGAAGCCACCGAGGTACCGAATGAGAGGAAGGGCAGTTTTTCTCTAGGGAAGACGAGATCTCAGCTTTATACATCCCTAAGCCAAGACTGGAGGGAAAAAGGGTAAACCAAGAGCTCTCACAACCTAGAAAGGGTAGACCTAAGATCTTATCTTCCTTCCCTTCTCCAGCTTCCATATTTGGTAGGAGAAATTTCTCCCAACGTCAGAGAAACGAGCTGCAGCGTAACAAAATCAATCCCAAGATTCCACGTGGCAAAAAGAACAAAAGTTCTATGTTATCAGCCATGAGACCTGAGTTCAAATTCTTCCCATAACACTTAGTATTTAGACCAACTTGTGTGAGTCACTTCTCTGCACTTCAGCTCCTCATCTATAAAATGAAGGTGTTGCGCTCGATGGCTTTTGAGGTTCTCATACATCTAGATATATGATTGTAAGTCTAGAACAAATCCTGGTCTTGTGATACCCGGTCCAAATTTATTTTTGACTCCACTGCAAAACTCACTTTTTGGGGGTGAAGGAAAACAGGGCCTCACCCTGAGAGGAAGGGATGTTGAGAGGTCATCAAGTCCATCCCCCTGCCTCTGGGGAGGATCCATATCACTAAGACAGAAAATGGTCTTACCTCTTCTTCACTGAACCGGTCTGCTTGGGTCATGAGCTTTTCTTTGATGCTGTTAAAGCAAAAAACAAAGAAAATTATTTCACAGCAGAAAATAATCAGGTCCTGACTTTATGGCCAGGTTCCCTTCCCCCAGCCTCAGTTTCTTCCTTTGTAAAACACAGGGAACAAACTGGGCATTTTCTAAATGGTCTCTCGGGCCCCGGGTGCTAGAGATTATTCCCAAGATGGTTTCATAAAGCCACGTTCTGGTCCACGCCACGGCCAGAGACCCACCCCTCTTCCCCCCTACCACGGCTTCCTGCTCAGTGAGGACACCGGCCACATTTAGAAACAGCATCAGGGATTTATCTCCTTCCTCCCCATGTTGTTTATTACCAAAGTTATTTGCCTTGAAACAGAATATTGTTTTCTCCAATTTGGCTTCTGCTTCTTATTCCCCAGAGTAACAAGCTACAGATGAGCATTTCTCCCAGTTAGCAATGGCTCTGTCTGCCCCTACAGCCTCCCTTGTTCTGGAAAATCTGCAACGTCATGAATCTTAAAAGGTTAGAGCTGGAGGAGAGACCTTCACGGCAAAATAGGGAAACTGAGGTAGAGAGAGGGGAAGTGTCTGAATCAAAGTGTTTCCCTCAGTTCTCAGCTTTCAGAAGACCCTGAGCTATGTGTAGGGTGAGGGTAAGATTAGAACCCAGCCCCCCTAGAACTCAAATATTGGATTATTTGGCCTCCAGTCATTTGTTCTTCTGCTTGTCCCAGAATCAAGAAGATCTGAGTTCAAATCCAGCCTCGGACACTTACTAGTTGCATGACCCTAGGCAAGTCATTTAACCCTGTTTGCCTCAGTTTCCTCATCTGTTAAATAATCTGGAGAAGGCAATGGCAAACCACTCCAGAATCTTTACCAAGAAAACCTCAAATGCCAAGAAAAAAACTCATGAAGAGTCAGACAGGGCCGAAATGGCTAAATAACATTTGTTCTCCCTACCTGTCACAGCCATTAAAAATCATCCCCCTTCCTCATACCAAGCTCTTCCTCTATAGCCTCCTCAGTAGGTCTACAAAGAGCTCCTGCCCCCACCTCCCTGCATCAGATCCAGCCCTTTAGCCCCCCAAAACACATAAATGTCTGGCCTTGGTTTTCTCTTTCTGAAGTTTTTGACGCTCATGATACACTGAGGGTCCCTGGGGCTCCAGGGGCAAATGATATAGTTGTTTATGTTGGATGGATGGATGGCATGGGAGGAATCTGGTAGATGATTCCCTTCCTAATCCCTGAAATTTGGTTGGAATACTAATTCTTTGGACTCAGTATTGCCCTCTTCAGGCAAGTACTTCCACAAGTATCTAGCAGATCAAAGAAAGAAGGGAAGATCCTCAAACCCCAAAATCTGTGTTACAGCCCTTTTTGAAATTGCAAAGAAATGGGGACAAGAGGGATGCTCACCACTCCAGGGAAGACTAAACAAACTATAGAACACGAAAATAGTGGAATAGTACTTCACTATGAAAAAGTATATAGTATAACCCATATCTGACTATTCATCGCCTAGAGGAGAGTAGGGAGAAGGGAGGGAAGGAGAAAATCGGAATCCTAAAATGTCAGAAAACAATTGTCAAAAGCTGTTTCTTCATATGACTGAAAAAATTAATTAATTATATTATTTTTTACATTTTAGAAAAAGAGAAATCATGCATATGATGAATGCGGAGAAACATGGAAAGACATGAACTGATGCAAAGAGAAGTAAGAAGAACCAGGAAAACAATATGCACGGTGACTTCAATAGAGTAACTAGAAAGAACAAAAAAGAATACTGAATGCTGTATAATTATAATGATCAAGGTTGGCTCTAAAAAAGAAGGGAGAAAACATGTCCCCATTTTGTAGATGAGGAAACTGAGACTTAATCACCAAATTATTTCAAAACTTTAAAATCAGATTTGGTCAAAGAATTTTAGGATTATAAATTCAGAACTGGAAGGAAAATGAAAAGCCATGGAACCCAACTGTCTCAGTTTACAGATGGGGAAACTGGCACTCATCAGATAAACGATTGCATAATCTTGCCATAGGGTTGGTGCAGCTTTAGAAGGACCTTAAAAGTCATCCAGTCAGAGTTTCATTTTACAGATGAGAATACTGAGCCCTAGAAAAGTAATGAGGAAGAGAGAGAGGATTTGAAACCAGAACTCTTTTCACTGTATGGCAAGCTGGTTTTATCAACATTTTCCCTGGGAATCCATCATGATTTACCCCATCATATTTCCCTGGAAAAATGGACATAAGTCTTGCTGTGGTACTTTCTTCCCTCCCAGGGGTCTGCCATTTCTTAAGTTCTGGGAGCTGCCTTCCATGTCTCATTTGGGCAAAGGAAACATCATGGGTTGTGAAGATGGAAGTGATGGAGATGTTGGTGAGGGGAATAGCCACCACCCAGCATAGAGCCATAGTTTTGAGAATCTTAGGGCTTGGTGAGTCTAGATCTCCACTTAACTCCAGAACTTAAAGGGAAGGCTCCTATTGTTTTTGTTTTGTTTTGTTATGTTATGTTTAAACCCTTAACTTCTGTGTATTGGCTCCTAGGTGGAAGAGTGGTAAGGGTGGGCAATGGGAGTCAAGTGACTTGCCCAGGGTCACATATAGAAGGCTCTTATTGGAGGAAGTAAGGACATGGTTGGAGGAGTGTGGAACTCCAGTGTCTAATTATAATCTTCAGATGCCCAGCCCACCCTCCATCCCCTGGCAAGGGCACCAGGAAACCAAGTTAAAGCCCTATGTGCATTTTCCATTATTTATTTTATAGGGGAAGGAGAAGTCACAGTTTCCGATGTTGAAAGTTATATCCTTTTCACATATTATTTGTTTCTGGAAAAAAAAAAAAAAAACAACTCCCCCCCAACAAGACAACAACCAGAGCCTTCTGGTGCCTTTGCAGAAATCCGTGCCTGGCATCTTGACGTGCGTCTTTCACTGTTGAACAGTCTGACCAATATCAACTGGTTCTAATATTAAAACTATTTTGTTGTCCCTTTGATTTGCATACAATCGTTTAAAAGATGATCATTGGAATCTGTGGGGTGAGTGACTTCCCCTGAACCAGCAGCACATGGGAAGGAGGACATGGAAGGAAGAAGGGAATGGGGAGATGGGGACCTCATCACAGGGACCTTGGGAGAGCCGGATTATTAGGAAGACCCTGGGAGAGGCTGCCGCCAACTCCAGGGGTTCTCTCTCCTTGGACTCCCAGGGGAGGAAGGGGGTGAGGCTGGAAGGACCCAGAGGGATCTGTTAGAAGCGAGAAAAGAGGGCTCGGGCTGTAAATTGGTGAAACGTCCCTTCCCCAGCCCATCTGGAGGCCCAGCCCAACCACCATCAGATGGACAGCGTGAGTCACAAGTTTCCAGACAAGAGGTGAAAATACAAAAGGAGACAGGACACAAACCACGGCCCCCAGGCCTGTTCATATGGAGATGAACAAAATAAATGTTGATTAAAGGTCATCGAGGCTTTTTTCCTCGTGTTATTTGATTATTTTAATATGGAACACAATTATCGTTAAAATTTAAAGTTCTAAAATATCACATTAATTGGGCTTGGAAGATCCATCTTTAAATGGGGAAGAAAAGCATCGGCCCAAGAATCTGTTACAAAACCATCAAATCTCCAACCCAGGGGAGCTCATGAGTACAAACGAAAACCTCAAAGACATTTCAGGAATTGATTAAATGGTTTGCTCTGTAATGATCAGTATTACCCTCAGGTCTAATAAGGAAACATCATGGTCTCCAGTGGTGACAGACTAAAGCAATTGTCTACTTTGAACAGAACAGAGAGGAGGGAGCTCTGACCTTTCAAGAGAGGGGAGCCTGGGTGGGGGAGGGAGCTGTCTTCATTTTTATTGTGAAATATGCCATCTATAGGAAATAGCCCAAGAGAGTTGGGAGAGGAGAAGGCTAGAGAGCCGTATTTCATCTGGCCGCCATCGTGAGGGCGAGATTTCCAACTGCGATTTCCTACCTTGATTTCTCGCCTTTTAAGCTGGGTGGAGAATTAGGAACCTTTACAGAGACTCACCCCAGATAACCTTCAGATCGCCCAGCAGCACACACTTTCCCAAGCCTCTCTGGAAAAGCATCTCACAAATAATCTCCAGATTCATTCAAAAAACTATTGGTCGTTGCTATCGTGTGTCGATAACGCTTTCAAGGACTGGGCCGACCACTGAAAAAAAAGGAGTCACTGGACAAAACCCAAGACTGTGTGACCTTGGGCGAGTAATTTAACCTCCTTGGACCTTAGTTTTCTCACGTGCAAATGAAGTTTCAGCTCTAAGTCCCTGATTCCTGTGGGCCAAAGCTAAGGATATCCGTACCTTATGCTTCTGCCATGGCAGAATTGGCTTGAATTGCCATTAAGCGGAGAGTGGTGCTGTTACCATTCGATAGGGGCCATACATTTCAGGAGTAGGAAGGAGCTTTAACTACCCTCAATCTCTACCTGGGGGGTGCTGGAGTCTACTCTTATCAGATCATAGGGGCCAACTGCTCAATGTGTAACGTGGGCATTTACAGCTCAGCGATTGGCAAACACTACAAATCAGGGTATGATTTATTATTTTGTTGATTGTCTGGTTTTAAGAACGCGATGGAGAAAATATTCCTGATATAGGTTATTACATGTTATATATAAAGTATGGCATGCATACATTATTTTTCTAGAAATCCAGCTGCTAAACTTTTATCAGTATGCCAATGATGGCATCTAAACTGTAACATACCCACCTCATGATCATTCAACCTTCTCCCTCTTGTTTGTTTGTTTGTTTGTTTGTTTTTAAACCCTTACCTTCTGTCTTAGAATTGATGCTAAGTATCAGTTCCAAAGCAAATCGAGTGGTAAAGTAAGGACTGGCAATAGGGGTTAAGTGACTTGCCCAAGGTCACACAGCTCAAAAGGGGCTGAGGTCAAATTTGAACCCAGGACCAAACTGGCTCTATCCACTGAACTACTTAGCTTCCCCTCAACCTTTTCTTGAAGACCTCTGACGAGGGGAAACTGGCCTCTTCCCATGGCAGCTCAATGGACTCTTAACTGTTGGAAAGTTTTCATGTTTGTTTATTTTTTCCCCTAACATCATCTAAATTAGCCTCTTTGTAACTTCCAATGTGTTCTACCCTCTGGGCCCAAACAGAACAAGATGAATTCCTTTTCTTCATGACATGGAACTTTCAAATACTTGAAGACTGCTCTCACACCTCCCATGAATCTCCTTTCTCTTCCAGACAGGCCTGGCATAGTGAATAGAATGATGGACAGGGAGTTGGGATGTCCAAGGTTCAAATCCCTGTTCAAACACTTATTATCAATGTGTCCCTGGTGGGCAGGTCACTTAATTATTCTCAGCCTCAGTTTCCTTATTTTAAAAATAAAAAATAGAAAGAAAGAAAGAAAGAAAGAAAGAAAGAAAGAAAGAAAGAAAGAAAGAAAGAAAGAAAGGATAGACTGATAGATAGGTGGATAGATAGTTGGATGTGTGTATGCATATGTGTTTATGTGTGGGTATACATAAATATATTCTTGTAAAACTTAAAGCACTGAGTAAATATGGGTTATCATTATTACTATTTCCCTACGACATGGACTTCTTAACTAGCTAGACTGTGGGCTTAGTGTTTATCTCTTCAGAATAAGACATGACTTCTTTCTGTAAAATGGGACAGCAGATTCCATTCTTTCTTTCTTTCTTTTTTTTTTTTTTTATTTTGAAACACTAGCCTTCCATCTAAGGCAGAAGAACAGGGCCAGGCAATGGGGGTTAAGTGACTTGCCCAGGATCACACAAATCTGTGCAGCATGATTTGAAGCTAGGACCCCTCTTTTCCAAGCCTGGATCTCTATCTACTGACCCATCTCGTTGCCCCTAGATTCCAATATTTCGAAAATGAATTCAAAATCTAACACTCTGGGTGCTACTAAGATGAAAAGAATCATTAAGCTATCTGGGAATGGTTTTATGGAACTATTCCTAAACAAAGAAGATAATGGGCTCAATTTCATTCCTGCCACTCTATTGAACTGAATATCACCAAATCTTGACCAATCCAGTGACCTCTCTTGTCCTTCGCCTTTCTGGACATTTGCTCCAGTTTTAGCTTCCAAGTTATTATTCTCTTGGTTATCTTTCTACTTTTGTGATTGGATTCTTGATGAACAATACAATAAATATTCATTAAAATTCAATAAATGTTCATTAAAGTATCAGTGGAGTGGGGAAAGACTCAAGGCAGGCAAACCCACCAGCAGGCTATAGCAATAGTCCAGTCATGAGGCGATGGGCAGCTGTACCAGAGAAGTGGCAGTATCAGAAGAGAAAAGGGAACATATTCGAGATGTATTGCATTAGTGATGGACAGTGTCAACAGCTTGAGAGAGGCCAAGGAGAATGAGATTGGGAGAAGGCCATTGGATTTGGCAATGAAGAGATCACTGGGATCTTTGGAGACAGTGATTTTGGTGAAATGAGGTCAGAAGCCATATTGTATGGGATTAAGCAGAGAATGAGAGGAAAGTGGAAATACCTATTATAGCCTTCTCAAGGAGTTCAGTCACAAATGGCAGAAGAGATACAGCATGATAGTTAGCAGAGATGGAAGGACCAAGTGAGGAGATTTTGAGGATGAGGGAGACAATAGGCTTGTTTGTGGAAAGAGCCAGTAGAAAGGGAGAGTTTTGAAAAGAAGTGATAGAGGAGAGATGGCAGAGGGGGCAATCTTTTGGAGGGAAAAGGATAGAATGGGATCATTTGAGCAGGTAGGGGGATTAGCCTTGGTAAGGAATAAGGCCACCTGGAAAGAAAGACAGCAGTGTGGATGGACAGTGGAAGTGAAAGAGGAGATAGTGGCCAAGAAAGAGAAGATATCTGAATGATAGAAGATCAGGAAGAGTGAGCTCATAGTGAATGGCCTCTCTTCCCCTCCTAAAACATGATACAAGATTCTCCATTGAAAGAGAGGGCAGAGGGGGATCCATGAGAGGTTTAAGTAAGGATGAAAAGGTTTGGAAGAGCTATGAAGAGTGGGGTAATGAGTTGATGAAAGAGGTATAGTAGGATTGCCTGGCAACAGTGAGAGCCCAGTTGAGGTTGGGTAACATAAATTTGTAGTGAAACCAACCAGAAATCATATCTCTTTGCTGGGCAAGTAACCCCTCTGGGCCTCAGTTTCCACATCTGTAACAATGATAGGGTTGAAAAATATAATTCTTAAGATCTTTTCTAGCTTCAAATGTATGGTTTTAAATCCTGTACTCTTTTACATTTCTCAGTGAGAGTCTATTCTTTCTTTATGAAAATACAGAGAATCTAGGCTATAATGGATTGCCCTCATATCTTACCCTTGGTATGAATCCCTTTGGATAATGTGGAAATATTAACAAACACCCTCTCAGGAGCCATAGCCTTTGAGCACTGTCTACACTGGGAAAAGTAGCCAAGGGCAAATATTTTCAAGGAAAATGAATACCCTCTCCAGGGAAATCTTTGCTCTTTGTCCCGAGTCTTGTTTTTCAAAAACTGGGTTCTTCTCAAGAAATGTGATTTCAGCTTTCCTCTGGGCTGTGTCTCCTCACTTGAGCAAAGGCTAGTGATTATGATCACCCATGTGTATTCAATAGGTGGGGATTTGGGGATTGGGAGTCGAATTCTCTCCAAAGCACAGAGATTAGTATATCTAATGCTCATGAGTGTCTGAAAGTCCTCATGCCTACCTATTGCCCTTTTTAATCTGGGGAAGGTGTGTTGGGTACCTGTCTATCCATACTGCTCTCTTTCTGCACAGTATCAAGTGAGGATACATAGTTTTAATGACCAAGCTTGGTCCTAAACAAAATCTCCTTCCCTTATGGTGTCACAGAGATGATTCCATAATTGTCTACCTGTCCGGGGATAGAGAAGAGACAAAGAAATGCTTTCCCTTGTGTTATTACTCCAGATGTGGGGGGGCCAAAGCAGAACTATTGACTCTGCCCTTCCCCTTTCCTTAGAGAGGAGGAAGACTAGGGTTGACCTTTTTTTCATACACTGTTGGGTATCATCTCTATAGTAATTGGTTTTGCTTAGTTTTCTTTGTTACAAAGGAAGGTTTATTAGGTGGACAGGAGGAGGGAGATTGTATCTGCAATGATTATTTTATAAGCCATTAATAAAATGTTCATTTAGAAAAAAAATTAAAGAATCCTTTTAAAAGGTGAACTTACAAGTCTGCCTTAAGGACACCTTTTCCTTCAACATCAAAAATCTTGAAAGCATGCAAGATGGTCTCTTCTGGATCTGTGCCTGGAAGAATAAAATAGACAAAGCAGGTGAGCGTTTCATATATCTGGGAGTTCCTGTAGAGAGACTGAAAATTAAGGAGAATTAGGGTCTGCTTCAATAAAATCAAGAGGGTCATGGTAAAGGCAGATTTCTTCCCCAAATCCCATAATTTCTTGCTCTCCTCCCTTGAAGTTTAGACTAATTTATTTTTTATCTTTTTTTTTTAAACCCTTAACTTCTGTGTATTGGCTCCTAAGTGGAAGAGTGGTAAGGGTGGGCAATGGGGGTTGTTGTATTAGTGGGTCAAGTGACTTGCCCAGGGTCACACAGCTGGGAAGTGTCTGAGGCCAGATTTGAACCTAGGACCTCCTGTCTCTAGGCCTGACTCTCACTCCACTGAGCTACCCAGCTGCCCCCTAGACTAATTTATTTTTTTATCTTTTTTTTAAACCCTTAACTTCTGTGTATTGGCTCCTTGGTGGAAGAGTGGTAAGGGTGGGCAATGGGGGTCAAGTGACTTGCCCAGGGTCACACAGCTGGGAAGTGTCTGAGGCCGGATTTGAACCCAGGACCTCCCATCTCTAGGCCTGGCTCTCCATCCACTGGGCTACCCAGATGCCCCCAATTTATTTTTTTAACCAGGTCCCTTAACTTTTTTTTTGCTAAATAAACATTTTGCTAATGTCTTTTCTTCTTAAATATAAGCCCCTCTACTCCTGCCCACCCAGCAAGCTTTCTTTTGTAACAAACTAAAAGAATTAAGTAAAAACAGTTTTGGAAGGGACCCTAGAGGTTAAACAGCCCCTTTGTTTTATAAAATAGGAAAGCAAAGCCCAGTATTGTTGAATGATCTATCCAAGGTCACATATCAAGTCAGTGTTGGACCAGGGGCTGGAATACAAGGCTTCTGCCTTGCTAGAGGCAGATAGAAGACAGCTGGAGGCCATCAGGGGCCAGCTAAGTTCAGCTTCATTGGCAGAAGCCTAAGTGTGAAAGAGAACAGTTGTGACATTCAGGTGGGAAAGGAGGCTCCCTATCAGGATGGGAGTAAAGTACCTCGGGATAAGGAACCAGGATTTTTGTCCTCAAGGTAATGGGGAGTCACTGATTATTTTTGACCAAGAAAGTGACATGGTTCATTAATAAGATGAAAGCAGCCATTGTCTGAAGGCCGGATTATTCATGTTTATCGTCCCTCTTCACTTCATCTTTTTCACTTTAATTGCTGGTTATCATAAACTGAGGGTTATTAGAGGCAGCGCTTGGGTTTGATAAAAGCCAGATTTGGAGAAGGGATGGAGAGGGAGTTGGAAATGTGGTCCAATACAGCAAATGAGATTTATTAGTCTTATTATTATTTAAATGAATACACCTTGCCCAGGGCTCTTTTTCTGTTTTCAAAGGGTAATAGACATGGCCTATTAATGCTTGCTGAGGTTTTTGGTGGTTAAAATTATTGTCTTTTTAATCTGGTTTGCAGAATTTTAATGGTGCTATTTTCCTGACAGGTGGTGAAGTAGATAAAAGAATGGAACTGGAGTCTGGAAGACTCATCTTCCCAGGTTCAAGTCTGGCCTCAGACACTTACTAGCCAGATAACCCGGGGCAAGTCACTTAACCATGTTTGCCTCGGTTTTCTCATCTGTTAAACAAAGTGGAGAAGGAAATGGTAAACTATGTTGCGGCAGATCTATTGTTTGAAGAATGATTTATGTGTGTCCACCTTCAGAGAAAGAACTGATAAATAGAAACAAGCAAGAAATCGTTTTACATATACATGTATCTTTTAAAATAGCTCATCTTCTGACTTAGAATTGATATTGAGTATCAGTTCCAAGATAGAAAAGCCAAAAAGGGCTAGGCAATGGGTGTTCAGAGACTTGCATGGGGGTCACACAACTAGATTTGAACCCAGAACCTCCCATCTCTAGACCTGACTCAATACAACTGAGCTGCCTTCCTGCCCCCCTCTCTATATCTATCTATCTATCTATCTATCTATCTATCTATCTATCTATCTATCTATCTATCTATCTTTCTTATCTGTCTGTCTGTCCATCTATGCATCCATCAATCTGTCTGTCTATCTCTCTATCTCTCTCTCTCTATCTATCTATCTATCTATCTGTCCGTCTATGCATCCATCCATCCATCTATCCATTTCTCTCTGTGTGTGTATACATATGTACACATTTATCAAATGCTGCCTTCTCTAGTGCGGGAAGGGGAGAGGGAGAGGGAGCCCTGGGAATCTGAAGGTAAGGGTGGGGGGCCACAGAGTCAGACACGACTGAACAACCACTGTGTGCTGAGTCCTGGGGATGCAGAAAAGCAAACTCGGTGCCTGGCACAAAGTGCTCCCCGTCCAATGGGGTTCACCACCTGCAAATAAATACGTATAAACAAAGTGCATTCAGGCCGAATTCGAGATGGGCAGGGGGGAAGGCGCCCATCCAGGTCTCCATCCCGGCCTGTGAGTTTCAAGGCCAGGTGCCGGGAGGAGCCCCGTTCCCAGGGCGAGAATGGAAGCCATTTGGAGCCAGGCTGCGCTGCGTGTGGGCAGGCCATGGTCTGTGGGGGCGCGGGGAGGCTTCCTTTCTTTCCTTCCTGCATGCAAACTGCCTCTCGTCCCCTGCACCAGACACGAGGCCCTGCACAGCCGGGCTGCACCGAGCATCCTTTATTGATTAGCTGGTAAATAGCGCGGCCCTTTTGATGTGCCTGCATCCCTGCTTTCTGGACAAATTGCATTACTCTGTTTCCCTGTAGCTACAGCTCCATGTGGATGGCATTAACATAAATGGAGTTTTGTTAGCTGTTCATTTGGCACCGCGCTATCACTGTACAAGGCTCGCTCTTGTCTCCAGAATCCCAGCTCGCCCTTTATGACAGAAATCAATTAGGGTGCCGCAGATCTCCCAGGCAAGGCACCTTTCGGCATCCTCTCGGAGCGTTGCTGAGCTAATAAAAATCACAGTCCAGTGGCCAGGTCTGGCTCCCTCCTTCTGCCCCCTTCCTGCCTCTCTGGTCTCACTACAAAGGCTCTTCATCCCAATTAGCTTTGATTGGTTCCCAGCAGCCTTTTGGCTCAGCATCGTTTGCATGACAAAAGCCCAGCCAGAAGGGCCTGACAGGCCCAGCTGTTTCCCCCTTGTCAAATGAAAAAAAGCTGGCCTCCTCCTGGCCAAGAGGAAGCCTGAGGATGGCTGACTGGGGACGTGGCACCCGGGCTAGGGCTCTCAGTGGCACGAAGGTGGGACGCAGAGGAGGGGCAGAGGCTGGCGAAGCAAGAGGGGAGAAAAGGAGCAGAGAAGCAGACATGGGCCTTTGGGGTTCAGAGATCTGGAGCACCCTCTACTCCTGCCCCATCATCTCAGAGGAGGAGGAGGAGGACATGGAGACCCAGGGGAGAGATGTGACCTAAGCAGGGGCACACAGCTGGTAATCACAGCTCAGAAACCTAGATTTAGAAGGCACTCTCAGGCCAGCTAGTTCAGCCCCTTCATTACGGATGGGGAAACTGAGGTCCATGGTGGGGTGAAGTGATATATAGAATCCTAGAAGAAGCCATTTAGATCAAGAAGGGTCTCCAGAAGCCAGGTCGCCTAACCCTCTCGTTTTATAGATAAGGAAACCAAAGCTCACAAATGTCTAAGTGATTTGCCCAAGGGAACACAAGGAATAAGTGTCCCAGGAAGGATCTGAATCCAGATCCTGTGACTCCAGAGTTGGCAATCTTTCCACCGTGTTGAACCACCAGGGCAGTCAGCCCTCTTCTTGCCCAGTGGCCTGTATCAGCCACTTCCTAGGCTTCTGTACCCTCTTTCCCCTGAACAGTGCAAGACTATAGACCAGGCTTGAATTGGTATTAGTTAAGGCAAAAATAGCACATAATTCAAAGCAACTGTAATTTCCTGCTAACTGGAGAGATGTTCTTTTCTTCCTTCTTTTTTAACTCTTACCTTCTGTCTTAGAATCAATACTATGCATTAGTTCTGGTAAGGGCTAGGCAATGGGAATTAAGTGACTTGCTCAGGGTCACACAGCTAGAAAGTATCTGTGGCCAGATTTAAGCCCATGTCCTTTTGTTCTTGAATCGAGCTATCAGATCATCCTAATTCAGTTCTTTCAAGTCCATTCCCACCTCCACCTCCCACTCCCTCAGATTTCACAAGGTTCTACTGTTATCTTTTTGGATGCTAGTTTTCGTATTGACAAAATGAAGGATGGGAGGAGAAAATGAAAAAAAAAAAAAAGCTTATGTCTCTGAGCTTCTTGGTAGGACTACATCCCTTTTGGTCACATCTGGGCTGCCCCCTCCAAGATGGAGCCAGAGTGAAACATAGTCCCCTCCTTGAAGAATTATGAGACCCATTGAACCATGGGAAAAGGGACTCTCAGGAACTTTGAAGTTGGGAGAAAGGGATGAGGGAGAATAAACAAACAGAGAAGGGAAGGAGAAGAGGATGGAAAGAAAGAAGGGAGAGGGAAGAGAAAGAGGGATAAAAGGGAAGAGGAGAAAGAAGGTAAGAAGGAAGTGAAGTTGCTCCTTCCTTTCCCTTCTTCCTATCCCTCCCTTCTTTCCTTTCCTCCTCTCTTCTCTCCTCCTTTTCTCCCTCTTCCCTTTTACTCTCCCCTTTCACTTTCTCCCAACCTCAAAGTCTCTGTTTCCTTTCTCTGACTTCTTCAGATGGGTAATATATGCTACAGATCATTCAAAAAGGAGGAAGTGAAATCGGGACATGGGTAATGATCTGAGAAAGTGCTGAGGGGTGGAAGGATTGGAGGTCTCTGCAATGGCACAGAATCTTCTTTAAAGGGTGAGCCATAGGGAGAAATGGGATGCTATAAGGTTACTAAAGTGTTACGGCTGGCTCTTATACCTTGGCATCTCTGAAGACACACTTAGAAAGATATTTACCAGCCTGGTTTTTCATCAAGGGGCATCACTCAAGTCCATCTAGACCAGTGATTCCCAAAGTGGGCACCACCGCCCCCTGGTGGGTGCTGCAGCAATCCAGGGAAGCGGTGATAGCCACAGGAGCATTTATCTTTCCAATTAATTGCTATTAAAATTTAAAAAATAATAATTTCCAGGGGGCTAAGGAATATTTTTTCTGGAAAGGGGGCGGGAGGCCAAAAAAGTTTGGGAACCACAGAACTAGACTCTCTCCAGCTCTCTCCTAACCCTTTCCAGACCCTAAGAGCACGCTCACTGCCACCTTTAGGTGGGCATTCAAGAGGGCCAAAAGGATGGAGGAGAGCTAACTGAATATCATTGGAAGGCCTAGCCATATGGAAAAGGCATGTGGCTCTTTCATTTAACTTAAAGTCATTTAACTTCTGTCTGCCTTAGTTTCCTCATCCATAAAATGGGAGTGATAATACTACTTAACCACCAGAGTTGTTGTAAGGATATAATGAAATGCTTGTAAAGTGTTTTGCAAACCTTAAAGTGCTAAATGATGCATTATTATTATTATTATTATTATTATTATTATTATATCATTATTGATTATTGCTTTAATAAGGGAGGCAACATGTAAATCGTTTGGCAGATACAAGAAAGATATAGAGTAGATGGAAGGCAATTGCAGAGAAGAAGGAACGAGTTCCTGGGGAGACGGGGCAGAGCCTCCGACAGGAAGTAGAACTTCAAATGAGACTTGAAAGAAGGCAGGAAAACCGAGAGACTGAAAGGGGGCAAGGGGTGCGGGGAGAGCACAGGCAGCACAAAGGTTCAGAAAAGAAGATGGCAGGTGATGTTGGAGGAACCCCAAGCAGAACCCCAGAGCTTCCAACTAGCTGCCTTAGTTCTAACATCAAGACTCTTTCCAATAAAGCAAGCTGTCCGGAGCTCGGCCCCCTGCCCTGCAGAGCATGCCCTTTGCCTTCTCTGAGGATGCTCACCCTTCAGCTTCTCACCAAACATCGTCAGGAAGACGGTGAAGTTGATGGGACCAGGGGCCTCCTTCACCATGGCTTCCAACTCTTCATTCTTGACGTTGAGCCGACCTGCGGGCACAGGATCAAAGAGAAATATGGACATAAGGACCATGGAGGGAGGACGGCGAATCCGACCTGGAGTCGAAAGACAAAGCGATGACTTCTGGCTGCCACTTGTTACCTGAGTAACCTTGGGCGAATCACCTGACCTTCACGAGCCTTCGATTCCTCATTTGTAAAACGAGCTTAATAACACGCATTCTAGCACACACACGATTGTTGTTAGAGAACATGCATGTGAGTGCTTGATAACCCCAGCTGGGTAGCACAAGTGACTTAAGCCAAGAACGCTCCTCTTCCTGAGTTCAAATCTGCCCTCCGACTGGCTGTAGGACTCTGGGTAAATCACTCAACCCTGATGCCTCAGTTTCCTTATCTTTAAAAATGAACTGGAGCAGGAAATGGCAAACCGCTCCAGAATCTGCCAAGAGAAGCCCAATGAGGCTCATGAAGAGCGGGATACCACTGAAATGGCCAAGTGCACATGAGTGGTCAGCACCGTCTCAACCTGTACCCAAAGAGTCCGTTGAAAAACAAGCTATTATTTATATAGAAATGGATGTGTCAGGGGCAGCTGGGTAGCTCAGTGGATGGAGAGTCTGGCCTAGAGACGGGAGGTCCTGGGTTCAAATCCGGCCTCAGACATTTCCCAGCTGTGTGACCCTGGGCAAGTCACTTGACCCCCCATGGCCCACCCTTACCACTCTTTCACCAAGGAGCCAATACACAGAAGTTAAGGGTTTAAAAAAAAAAGAATAATAGACCCGAGGGAGATATTAGAGGCCATTTCCAAATGAGGAAACTGAGGTCCAGAGAGAGAAAGTAACTCAACTAAAGTCCCATAAGGAAGAAGTGATAGAGCTCAGATTCAAACCCAAATCCTATGACTTTGAATCCCCAAGATGGTGGTACATTTGGGCTGGAACAAAAGTCAGGCCTAGAGACGGGAGGTCCTGGGTTCAAGTCTGGCCTCAGACACTTCCCAGCTGGGTGACTCTGGACAAGTCACTTGACCCCCATTGCTTAGCCCTTCCCACTCTTCTGCCTTGGAGCCAATTCACAGTATTGACTCCAAGATGGAAAGTGAAGGTTTAAAAAAAAAAAGAAAAAGAAAAAGAAAAAGAAACAAACAGTTCTGCAGGCTGGTTCCTACTGGTTTCTATTAAGGGCTGAAATCCAAGGGGTATAAATAGCTGCTTCTTTGGCTCTTCCTCCTAGGAACAATCAGCAACCTCGCCCTATACCCTATAATAAAGATTAAAATTAATATACAATAACTAAGTATTATATTTTATAAAGTTTATTAATAATAACTAAAGTAAAAAAGTTAGCTAACCCAGCCTGGTGGCAAGAGAAGAGAGCGAGAGGGAGGAGCTACGGAATTTATAAACAAACCACATGCACAGACACATGAGAGGAAAAGGATGCTGGGTAATGCAGAAAGGAATTCTGGGGAATGTAGTTCCAACGGTACAGAATCTCTACCTGTACACCGAGGATCTCAGACCTCCCTCAAACTGCATCCCGACAGACCTCTAGCCCTAGCCTAGAACTCCGCAGAGAGCACAGATTTGCTATGGTCCATCCTTTGTTTTCAAAGAGGGCCAACGACACCCCAAGGATGACATCTTGACGTGCTTGTGACCTGCACCAAGTCACGGGCCTGCCTCATCTCCTTTTTTCCGGAATCATCGGATTTCGGTGGGAAGACAAAAAGTATAAACGAGCCGTGATGGCCCGGGAGGCGGTGGGTGGCTTTGGTGTCTCCCAGGTCTGATCAAGCTCTGCTTCTGCTTCCTTCCTGGCCATTGGAACAAATTGTTCTCATCCGCCCATTCCACCAGGAGAAGTTTTCACACTGCAGCCAACAGGTTTGCTAAATACTGAGTAAATTAACGTTGTTCTACTTGCCTCCCAGGGAGGTAGCAATGTCTGGGAAGTTCTTTATGACAGTAAATCACTCTACCCAGCTGAGGTATTAACGACTACCACGATTCTTATTTATCTCCGTGCATTACCCAGGGCAGCAAAGGTGTCTCTCAGGTCATTTTTATCGATGAAGCCATCCCGATTCTGATCCATGATGGTGAAGGCCTAACAAAGAGCAAAAGGTGCGTTAGTGCCTGGTTCCTTCACCGTCTCCTCCTAACTCCTCACCCCTCACGGTCATGAATACGACCGTATTATCAGAACCAGGCCCAGAATCTGCTCCACGTTGTTCATCTATCTTCAGCCTACGGAACTCTTGAGCATTCCATCCTTTCAGCGCATCAGGGCATGTGGGTGAGGCACTTAATGAAGTCCGCTCCAACTTCTCTTTACCAAATTAACACTTGGTGTAAGATGGCCTTGGACTCCCCCTAATGCTGTCTACTCCAGTTATTCACTCTTTTTACCCATGAGGCCTTTCATTCATGAGGCTCAAGGGATGGCATTCCAACGAACCCATCCCTCTTTGCACCCATGTCTATGGTCAGACCAGCTAAATGCCCAATTCTTTCTGCCCAGAAAGAAAGAAATTCGAGGTGAGAAAAAGGTGGGCACAGAAGGGAGAGGACGTACAGAGAGACACATAGTAAGAACAAAAGCAGAGCAAATCAAACCCTGCCATAACAGTGGGCTCGGGAACAGTCCATTTGTATTATAGGACCATCGATTTAGAGAAGGAAAGATCCCCAAGGCCACAGAGTCCAACCCCCTCATTATACAGATTTGGAGACTAAGGGTCAGAAGTGAAGCAATTTACCCAAGATCTTGCTTGGCAGGCCAGATGCAGTGGGATTAAGTAATGGTCTAAGATGCTCTGACCCACCCACATTCTATCCTTGAAACCGCTCCTCTGGGGCATCAGCAATGGGTCACCTCTTGAGAAGGGGAAAGTACACATTTTTTGAATCATAGGATGATAGTTTGAGAGTTAGAAGGGACCTTAGGGGCCATCCCTTCCAACCTCTTCATTTAACAGTTGAGGCCACTGAGGTCTATGGAAGTAAAATGACTGCTTAAGGTCATACAAGTATCAACTCTCAAGAGATGGGATTCAAAGCCAGGTCCTCTGGCTCCAGTGATCTTGCTACTTAAAGCATAGTAGACCTTGTTTTATCGGTGTGCTTTTCAAATATTGGGTATTTATAACTTGAGTCCAATTTCACATGTGCTTGAGGGCCAAGGGTCGGAGTAGACTATCTACAGAAAACTTTGAGGGTATATTCTTAGAGCACATTATAAACCCCATAATCCAATGATTCCCAAAGTGGGCGCCACTGCCCCCTGGTGGGTGCTGCAGTGATCCAGGGGAGCAGTGATGGCCACAGGTGCATTTATCTTTCCTATTCATTGCTATTAAAATTTTTTTAAAAATTAATTTCCAGGGGACTAAGTACTATTTTTTTCTGGAAAGGGGGTGGTAGGCCAAAAAAGTTTGGGAACCTCTGCCCTAATCTATTTCTTTCTTTTTCTCCTCAGTTCTCTCCTCTTTTTTCCTCCCCTTTGTTCTCGTCTCTTCTTGTCCCCTTTCCTCCTCTCTCCTCTCCTTTCTTTTGGTTTCTCTCAGTATCGTTCTATACCTCCTCTCATCTCTGTGTCTCTGTCTCTTTACATCTGGATCTCCATACACAAGGTCTACTTAGAGAAAGAGGTTTCTACTCAAGTTTGGGCAGGCGGGTGTCCTAACTCCATTTTGGAGGAACCTACATCAATGGCTAGCAACCAACCAACCTCTTTAAACTCCTGGATCTGGGATTGGTCAAACATGGAGAACACATTAGAACCAGCTCCTCCATCTGCCCTCTTCTTTGCCTTTTTGGGTGCCTGCAATGAACCAACACATATGTGACGTCAGTCATTACCACCTCAACATGCAGACACAAGCACCAGAAGCCACCACGGCCCACAGCTTCCCGACACTGAGGCTGAAAGTCCCCATGAAAGCACCTTGGAAAAAAAAAGTTAAAAGCCCTATATTATTAAAGACCATATTATTACCATCCCTTCCTGTGTTAATAGCCATACCAGTTCCCCACTCCTAGAAAAGAGAGAGCAAGATCTTACTGAAGCCTTGTAAATAAGTACCACTTCTTCCCAGGCCATTAATCTCTAACCAGCCCACCCACCCTTGGGGCATAAGGGAAGGGATTGTTAAGCTACAGGGCAATGGTAATAATCCAAAGGATGTAACAGTCTCCACCCTCAAGGATTCAAAGAATAGAATCATAGAATTTTGAAACTTAGAGATCATCTAGTGCAATCCTTTCATTTTACACATGACAAGATTAAAGCTCATCCTAATTGCCATTTCCTACACTTTAATTTTCTATCTTTCTCCCAGCCCATGCTCTCTCTGTTGAAACGTTCTCCATCCTTTAAATGCTGCCCAGTCTATGAAGGTCCTCAAGATGGCAACTAATTTTCTTCCTATTTGGGGTGGCGGTGTATATGTGTGTACTAGTTATTTGGGTATATCTTTTGTTCTCTAGATTAAAGCTCCCCAAAGGCAAGGACCAGGTCTCATTTATGAGATAGGGTAGGTGACTGATAAATGTCTGTTGCACAAATGATGGTATGGTCAACCCATAGAGATGATTGGTCATATGGGGACTTCAGCAAACCATCTGACCAAGTCTCTTGTGGAGTCTTGTATATAAAAATGGATGGAGGGGAGCTTGATAAAGTGGGTTTGAGTGGATTGAGAAATAGCCAAGTGATCAGTGTTCCCCAGCTAATCATCCTCATGATCATTCCCACCTCTATATCTAAACCTCAATCTGTGTGTGGTGTGTGTGTGTGTACGTGTGTACGCACGGCGCGCCTTTCTGGTTGCCTACAAGCACCTTTATCCTTTCAAACAAATCCTCATTAGACTGACTTACCATCTTGCCTATCTTTCACAGCTGCCATCAAGCTGCCATCTTGCATCTCTCCTTTTTTTTAAGCCAAACACCTTGATAATGCTGTCTGCATTCATTGCATTCACTTCTTCAATTTTTATTCTTCTAAATTCATTACAACATGGCTTCCAACATCATCACTCAGCAGAAACTGCCCTTTCCAAAGCCATTATTGATCTCTTCATTGCTAAGGCTGATGTTTTTTCTTTATCCTTTTTTATTTCTCTGAAGTATTTGACACCATAGACTATCTTCTCTTCCTGGATATTCCCTCTTCTTTAGACTTTCACAGTCTTGCTCTCTCTTGCTTCTCTTCCTACTTATCTGACTACTCCTTCCGAGTGTCCTTTTGGGGATCATCATATACAACATGACCCGAAACTGTTCTTATTATTCAATCATTTCATCTGAGTCTAACTCTCAGTGACCCTATTGAAGGTTTTCTTGCCAGAGGTACTAGAATGGTTGCCATTTTCTTGTCTAGCTCATTTTATAGATAAAGAATTGAGGCAAACAGGCTCAAGTGGCTATACTGGTACCCTAAGTCTGTGAACTGAGCCTTTTCTCTTCCATGCTATCTCTCTTTGTCTGTCTATCTGTCTCTTGTGTATCTCTCTCTTCTTTCTTTCTCTCTCTCTTCTGTCTCTGTCTCTGTCTCTGTCTCTGTCTCTGTCTCTCTCTCTCTCTCTCTCTCTCTCTTCTTTCTCTCTATCTCTGTCTCTTCTCTCTCTCTCCTGTACCCAACCCCTACTTTTACAATCTTTCAAACCTTATGATGCATTACTTCCCTTAGAATTAGGGTTTGACACTATAGTCCAGCCCAACTGCAATCTTAACCGTTCTTTCATTTGACATTCCATTTCCCATCTCCATGACTTGGCACTGACTCCATCCCATATGTGGAATGCCCTCTCTCCTTACCATCATCTCCAAGAATCCCTAGTTTGTTTCAAGACTCAAATGCATCCTTCTATAAAAGGCTTATCTTGATATCCTTCATGGTTGGTTTTAAGAAATCCCGATACTGGCTGTGACCTTCATTGGCATACGGGGCTTTGGGCATTAGTTTATTGACATGGAAACATCAATGTCTATTTCTATACTTGGGTCTAAACAATCAGGATGGACAGTATGAAGGAGGGGTGTGGCTGGGCCAACATTCATGTCAAAATGATCTTTGCTTTCTGGGGGGCCTCCAGCTCATCATAAATCAACCCTATAACATGGTGGCCAAATAGTTAGTGCAATCTTGGGCTGCATTGGGGGGAAAAGTATCCAAAATAGGGTGAGTCACAGTCTTGCTGTCCTCTGCCCTGGTAAGACCACATGGGGAGTTTGCATTCAATTCTGGGCACCCCAATTTTAGGAAAGACAAACTCAAATTCATCCCATGATGGGGAGAAGTCTGGAGACAAGGCTGTATCAGGATTGATGAAGAAGATGGAGATATTTGGTATGTAGAAGACAAAACCTGGGGGGAGAAAGCAGAGCTGTCTTCAAGTATTTGAAAGATTGGTCTAGACCTACTCTGCTCAAGGGCATAAATAGGAACAATGTGTGGAAGCTGCAAAGAGACCAATTTCAGTTGAAAGGAAAACTTCATCATAATTAGAACAATCCCAAAATGGAATGAACTGCCCCAGGAAGTAGTGAGTTCCATTTCCCTGACTAGAGACCAAGACAAGACTGGAAGACCACCCATCAGTATGATTGTAGTTGGGGTCTGGTTAAGGTGAAGCTAGAAGTAGAGGCAGAATGCCACAGTGGAGAGAGAGCCAATATTAGGCTCAGAAGATCTGGATTTGAGTCCTGCCTCTGATACAAACTGTGTGGCCCAGACTAAATTACTTCACCCATCAGCGATCACCGGTCACTCTCTCGAACTGAAGAGAAGTTGCAGAGCTGCTTAAATAGAGAGACTTCTTCCCAGCCAGCCCCCTACTCTTGAGGAAACCACAGTTTCTGGCTAAAAGGCAACAACTATAAAGTTGAACTAAATTGATAGACTCTTGAGGAAGAAGAATGGGCAGGAGAAGGCATGGACACGCCACTGTACATTAGGCTCATTGAGTGTTTTAAGAGCTTCACACTGATATTAGAGAAATAATGACTAGAAACCAGCCCCTCGGTGTATCAAGGTAGTGGTGGGGAGGTATTTGTGGGTGTGGGTAGGTATACGTTTATATGAGTATGTGTTTGTGGGTGTTTATGTTTATATGTATGTACTTGTAAATGTGTAGATGTCTGTATGTATATGACAAGGAGAGAAGGGACAATTGGTTCATCATTCAGGAGAGACTGACCAAGAGCCTGAGACCCCTGGCAGATTGTGTATGAGTCACCAGGTAGAGGAGGGAGACTATAAGTAGGAGCCAGGGTTGATTTGAGGGAAGACATACATAGCATGAGTGCCAAGAGGACGGCAGTCAGGCATGTCCCATCTGGTGACTGGGCACTGAGGGTTTGCCTGAAGAAATCTGGATCTGGATGCCTTCAGTCAAAGGGATTCTTTTGGAACCATTTGGCAGCCTGGTGAAGCCTATAGATCCCGCCTCAGAATAGTGACTGAGGGGGCAGCTGGGTAGTTCAGTGGATTGAGAGCCAGGCCTAGAGATGGGAGGTCCTAGGTTCAAATCTGGCCTCAGACACTTCCCAGCTGTGTGACCTTGGGCAAGTTATTTGACCCCCATTGCCTACCCTTACCACTCTTCTGCCTTGGAGCCAATACACAGTATTGACTCTAAGATGGAAGGTAAGGATTTTATAAAAAAAAAAAAAAAAGAATAGTGACTGAATATTTCCTCCGTGACTCCACATTTGTCCAGTCATGGTCCTTAAGATTCCACCATTAGAGATTCATTCCTTTGGATCTTTAAGATTATCTAGTCTTTTGGAGTCCCCTGTTAAATGCCCCTGATAGAGTCAGAGACAACTATCTTTTTTTCAGGGATTATGCCACCACCTTTCGACAGAGATAATGGGAGAGCCTGGAGGAGCAAGGACTTGGCTCTAAGGAAAACAAGAAGGATGTCTAATGAGAGAAGGGTGGACACCAAAGACTTCAGTTCTTCATAAAAGTTGCCCTCAGACCCACCTATTTGGTTCCAATGTGGCATTATCCATTTCCTATTGAAATAAGTGCTTGGGAATCTGGATTTTCAAGACTCTAGAACTTGTAAGACTCCAAAGCCCTTCATTCCCTTCATTTGGGACCTCCTCAGCAGGACTGTCTGTGCCCAGATTAACATCCAAAGCCTGGTACCTCCCAATGCCTCAGTCCCTGCAAGTGGGGTAGAGATTTACAGGGGCCTATGAATCTGAAGGTAATCCAGGTGGGCTATGATAAAGGTAGGGTAGTAGAAAAGGGAGCCCTGTACACTTGGCCTCATTGCTATGGTTCTGTAGAAAAAGTGCTGAATCCAGAGTCAAAGGGCTTGAATTCAAATTCCAGCTCTTCTCCTTGCCTTGGGTCAATCACTTTACCTCTTCTAGGCCTCAGTTTATTAATCCATAAAATGAGAGAGTTGGATTGGACAATCTCTTCTGGGCCTAAATCGATGGTCCCATGATCCTAGCCTGTCTGTGGCTGACTAAGTTAGCCAGCAGGAGGGGAGGGGGTCAACCTCTCAAGATTAGAGGCTGCTTCTCCAATGATCTCTTCCCCTGCCTGACAGACAACAACAGGTGCCATGGCCAAGCCTGGCACAATAGAGAAACAGATCCATAGAGAGAGACGCTCATACCAGGATAATATTGGCTGGATCAAAATAGCATGGAATTCAGAGCAACTGCCTTTTCCCAGATTCCCAGATACAATGGCTGTTCTTTAATTAAGTTCTTGGGTCATCCAGACGTAGACTAACTCAGTCCTCTGCCTTCCTCATAAGATTACTCATGCAGTATAGAATCAGAGACAATCCAGACCCGAGGGAACACAAGGGCCGTCAGGCCCAACCATCCATGAAAAGGAATGCCTCCTCCTATATCCCTGAGAAGTAAATTGAGGCACAGAGGGGTTGTGACTCACCCAAGATCACCCAGGTAGGAGGATGCCAGAACTGTTGGTTTAGAACTGAGAAGGAAACTTCGACAATCTGGTTCAATTTGCTTATTTTACAAATAAGGAAACAGAGACCTTATATGCAAAGTGAGTTGATTATGGTCACCCAGAGGAAGCACAAAAGGCAAAATCTGAACTCAGGTCTTCTGACTCCAGAGCTAGTTCTCTTTCCATTGCATCATCATTTAATTGTAGGAAGGAACCCTGAGATCAAGTCCAAACATCTCATTTTGCAGATGAAGACATTGAGGCACACATAAATTAAGTGATTAATCTACAGAAGAGCTTGACCCCTTGACTCTGCCCACCAAACCACCGATCCCTAAATAGTTCACAACAAAGAGCCCAGTTCCTTGGGTCGGTCCTCAGATGGCATTTCAAATCCATTTAACCTCTCTCGTAAGGAAACTTCTAGTCCATCAATGTTCCCCGTGAGTTACAGTACCAGAAACTTCCCTGAGGAAATACCTTCTACACATGCTCTTGGGAAACTGGTCTTCAATTTACATTCCTAGACAGTTGCCCAGGACACAAAGTTAGGGGACTTGCCCAGCCAATATGTTTAAGAGGTAAGACTGGAACTTGGGTCCTCCTGACTCAGAGGCTTGCTGCCTCTCACCAACATCCTGCCCAGAATGGAACACCATGTTCCAGGTGTGGCTTGACCCGGCTAGAATACAGGAACCAAGTCCACCTTCTCCCTCTCTCCCTCCATCCCTCCACAGCCTCTGTCCATGTTTCTCAATTTTCTCCAACTTCATGGAGGCTTCCTCAGCTGATATCTAATTGGCTCCTCTCTGTTGGCCTTCCTCACATTGGAGAGAAGGTGCCTAGGCAGAGTTGGAGGGTGTGCAGAACCCTGGGGAAGGAAGCAGCAGGAGGGCTGGACCAGCCTGGAATGAGGTGGTTTATATTCCTCCTTGCATCCCTTAATCACCCCTCTGAGCTGAACAGCACAGCTCCCTTTGCTGAATAATTAAAAGGCTAACTTCATAGCAGCCTCTAATCACTTTATTATATCACAAATGCTAATGTTCTTTCAACAGGGCTGTTTCCTAGAATCTTTTTTTGTTATTTTTAGAATTAGAAAAAATAGTAACAATAATAAAAAATAATCAGCATCTCCTGCCCCTGCCCCAGACTGGGTGCCTAGGCAACCAGCCAGCATCCTTCCTCTTCTCGCAAACCTTTTGTCTAAATTCTTAGACCTTGAGGAATTGGGAGGTTTCGAGGGAAACAATCTAATAGGTGGACCCTGAGGGGTCAAAGCAAAAGCCTAGAGCCAGGGCAACAGGCAGCATCAGAGAATGGCTGGTTTCGAGAATAAGAAGGGCTTCAGTGGCCATCCAGAGTCATAAAGACATGATGACCAGGATGTGAAAAGTTAAGAAGGAAAGAGCAGGGGAAATTGGGCAGGGTTGGTGATGAGTTTAGAGAGTATTACAGGCATGACAGTATGGACTGATCCAACAGCTTAGGCTCTTGAAATTTAAGAGTGGGGAGAATTTCACATGTAACCTAGCTCAATCTCCTCATTAGGTGAAAAAAAAATGGCAGCCCAAAAAGGTTCCCTAACTTGTCCAGAATCATATGATACAGTCCAAATAAGAAGAGGGCCAGATTTGGAGTCCTGGAATGTGACTGGGCTTTAAGGAGTTAGTACAATGCAGAAAAAAGAGCTCTGGGTTCAAATCCTGCCTCTGATACTCAACCCTGCCAGACCTGGGATCCAGAATTTCATATCTATAGATCTTTATTTCCTGATCTATAAAGGAAAGTGTTTGACCAGCTGGACTCTAAGGTGCCTTCTAGCTCTAGAGCTATTATCCTCTATCTTCCCTCCTCGTCTCTGTCTCTTGCTTTTCCTGCCTTCCTCTAAGACTCAGCTCAAATCCCACCACCTTTCTGGATGCTCTAAGGGCTAATAGCACCCCTCTAATATTACTTCCTTACATCAGCTTTGTATGTATCTTGTACCTACCAGCTTAGGTACCCCGTTAAAATGAAAGCTCCCAGAGGGCAGGAATGATGTTTGTTTTGCACATTTGCCAGAGACATAGTGAATACTTACTACATGCTCAAGCATTGGTTGGTTGATTGTATGACTTGGAAGCCTCTAGGGGCACTTACTGGGTTGGTCATCACAGAGATTCCAACCTAGTAATTCAATCGAATTTGGAAACTTTAATTAATTAATTAATTTAGGATATTTTCCCATGGTTACAAGATTCATGTTCTTTCTTTCCCTCCCCTCACCCCCGTTCCCATAGCCAACACACAATTCTACTGGGTTTTACATGTGTCATCGATCAAGGCCTATTTCCATATTATTGATATTTGCACTGGGGTGATCCTTTAGAGTCTACATCCCCAGTCATATCCCCATCAACCCATGTGACCAAGCAGTTGTTTTCCTTTTGTGTTTCTGCTCCCACAGTTCTTTCTCTGAATGTGGGTCGTGTTCTTTGTCAGAAGTCCTTCAGAATTGTCCTGGATCATTGCATTGCTGCTAGTAGAGAAGTCCTTTACATTCAATTGTGCCACAGTTGAGACAAGAGCCAACCTCTCTAGGCCTCTGTTTATTCATCTAAGGAAGGCACTGAGCTAGATCATCACTGAAGTTTCTTTCAACTCTAACCTATGGTCCTGCATGCTTACACCTAGAATAACCTCCCCACCAATCCCCGACCCAACCCTAGCTGGTATTCCCCACTATTCATTCCTTTTCTACTGACTTCCTGGACAACCTATAAATCCCAATCAAATGCCACCTCCTCCAGAAGGTTTTCCCTGATCTCCATCCTCAAAGCCCATAGATGATACTTTGCTTCTACATTAGGACCTCAATTCTGTACTTAGTTCACATTATTTTATATTACAGTTACTTTTGTATGGCTCATATCTCCCTACCAGGCTTCAAGCTGGGGAAAAGTTGTGTAATTTGTAAAAATAAAAAGCCTATATTTTGATTAATTAGAATTATTATATTGTTGCTCAGTCATTCAGTCATGTCTGATTCTTCATGATCCCACGGATTGTCCATGTGGTTTTCTTGGTAAAGCTACTGGAATCATTTGCCCTTTCCTTCTCCAATGGATTAAGACTTGCCTAAATTCACACAACTAGTCATTGTCTGAGGCCAGACTTGAATTTAGGGATTCCTGACTCATGACCCTCTACTCTATCCATTGAGCCACATAGGTGCCTCCACTTACTATATAGTAGTTTATAATTTAAAGATTTTTTTGAGAAGGCAAACAGTATCAGCTTCTAACTCTCTTCCAAGTCCAACCACAGAAGACTGGAAGAAGGGGAACGGTGATGGAAAAAAGGGGAAGAAAAAGAAAAGCGCATCAATAAATATTTTTAAATACACCCAAGTGATCAGAAGAAAGTTTAGAAGAGGACACACAACCAAGCAGTATTGCTGAAATTGCGCTAAATTTAATAAATTTTACGGGGAAAAAAAAACAAGTCATAAGTAATGTTTCATCTACAATTCTCTGTTTTCTGTTCTTTGATCAGTGAAATGTTCATGTTTAAATTTGTAACCAAAAAAATTGAAAATTTCACCAAAATTGGAAAAAGAAAGAAGATCCGAGAAGGGAAGAGGAAGACAAAGGAAGAAGGAAGCAGGAGAGGCTTGTTTTAAACAGTCCTGGACAATATGCTTCTCATTGCGAGAATATGAGATTAATAAGAATTCACATTAGTCCTAATGCATTTTTCTATTAAAGTAATTCTATGATTGCTTTAGTTTTTTGGTCTGGGGATCTTGCTATATTACTCATATGGATCTTACATCCCACAAAAGTCCCTCGGACTTTTTCCATCTGAATTGTTGGCCAGTCATGTGAGAAGTGAGAAATTGCTGAGGGGAAGAATGAACTTAGATTGCTTGCAAGAAAAGGTAGGTTAGGAATTGGGCTTTGAAGGGTGGGTCAAATTCAGAATTCAGAACTAGCAATAGGGTAGTGGGAGAGATTACAGTGGATACGGTGGAGTGAAGAAAACTGGGTTCAGATCCTCCCTCTAACACTAAACAACTTGGAGATCTTAGACAACTCATTTACCTTTCTAAGTCTATTTCCTTATCTGGAAAATGGGGATGATACTCCCCATTTTACTATGCAGCTGTTGTCGAGACCAAATGAGCGGGGGCAGCTAGGTAGCTCAGTGGATTGAGAGCCAGGCCTAGAGATGGGAGGTCCTGGGTTCAAATCTAGTCTCAGAGGCGTCCTAGTTGTGTGACCCTGGGCAGGACACTTAATCCCCCACCCCCACCCCTCCTCCCTGCCTTGTCTAGCCCTTACTGCTCTTCTGTCTTGGAACCAATACACAGTATTGATTCTAAGATGGAAGATGAGGGGTTAAAAAAAAAGACCAAATGAGAAAAACTATGTGCAAAGCTATCATAGGTGGAGGACAGGAAAGTGGTTATTCCAGATGGAGGGAACAGCATGAAGAAAGATATGAAGATGGAGTTGCCCAAAGAATACACAGGAAGCTGATTGGTCTGACTGGAGCAGAAAGTTTTTATAGGTGAGCAATGAGAAATGAGGTTTGGAAGGGGGAAATGGGGCCAATAGCTAGTGGAGTGGGCCTCAAGGTCCAAGCACAGCCTTCTGCTTTTCTTCTAATATTGCCATATGAAGGCTAGCCTAGCAAGACTTCAGAATTGTTTGAACTTCCGGGAGGCTGGGGAGGGGTGTGAGCCTGCATCTCTGTTGGCCTCATTCATTATGAAATGAATGAGATGCCCCAGTCAGGGGGAAGAGCCCTGCTGCTTAGCGCTGCCGGGCCCTTTCTGGGGCAGGTGAGGGCCAGATGGACCATCAAAGGCTACCTCTGGTCGGGAAGGACCCAGGAGGAGATGGCCTGGGAGACCTCCCGAAGGACACGATTTGCATTTCAAACAGGGGTTGCCTTCGATTTAAATACAATTAGCATTTGCAGTAATAAGATTCTCCAGCTTGTTTTATCAGCCCCTCCAAAATCAGTTTTCATCTCTTCCTTGGTCTACCGCCCAGAGTTACTCATAGGACCAATTTATCTCCTCGCACACCCTGGGCTCTGGTGGAAACTACCAAGAGCACCCTCTTTTCTCTAATGATCAGGTTTCCTCTCTCTCTCTCTCTCTCTCTCTCTCTCTCTCTCTCTCTCTCTCT
>NC_058133.1:503855834-503909754 GCF_016433145.1 Gracilinanus agilis | reverse complement strand
AAGAAAGAAAGAAAGAAAGAAAGAAAGAAAGAAAGAAAGAAAGAAAGAAAGAAAGAAAGAAAAAGAAAGAAAGAAAGAAGAAAAAGAAGGAAAGAAAGAACCAAATTCAAATCAACCACTTATTAACTATGTGACTCTGGACAAGTCACTTCACCCTACTTGCCTCAGTTTCCTCATCTGTAAAATGCGTTGGAGAAGGAAATGACAAACCACTCCAGTATCTCTGCCAAGAAAAGCCCAGATGGGGTCACAAAGTGCAGGACACATATCAAACCGAGAAACATTTTGTATATCATAGTTAGCGCTCCTATAGGCTTATGGTTGGCAAAATACTCGGATATGTTGTCCCGTGTGATCTTCAAAACAACTCCTTCAAGGAAGGTATTACTATTATTATTACCTTCATTTTACAGATAAGGAAACTGAGTCTGTGAGACAGCAAATGATCTAAGCAGTCCCACAAATAGTATCTGGGGTGGGATCTGAACTCGTGTCTTCTTGACTCTCTCCACTAAGAAGAAGGCGCCACCGAGCTGTCCCTTAGCGCAGAGCCTCACAAATGCTTCTCGGCTTCGCTGCCTTTCTCTAGAGGCTCACGCTTGGCTGTCATCTCCGTGAGGGCGGGGATTGCCTCATCCCCCTCTCTCTGTCCCGGTGCCTACCACGCTCTACGCTCCATAGCAGGCGGTCAAGAAATGCTTCTCGGTTGGCTGGCGATTCGTGGTGGGAGTTTTCAAGAGAGTTTTTCAAAGGAATCCAGGTGAGATGAAGAACAAGGCCCTGCCGGAGCCCCCGTGTTGGGGAGGGAAGAAGCCAGGAATAGGTCAAGGCTCCGGGGAGCAGAGGGGCTCGTCTGGGGTGTAGCCAGCAGAGGCAGAAAGCATGCCATCCACTCGCTGCTTATTTCCGCTAATTATTCTGGCTAATCAAGTGCTGAGCTCAGTTGCGTAAGCCTGGAGTCAGGAAGCCTTGGGTTCAAATCTGACCTCGGAGGCCACCTAGCTTGTTGTTGTTCAGTCGTTTCAGTTGTGTCTGACTCTTTGGGATCCCGTTTGGGGTTTTCTTGGAGAGATCCTGGAGTGGTTTATCATTTTCTTCTCCAGCTCCTTTGACAGAGGAGGAAACTGAGGCCCGTCCAGTGACTTGTGACTTGTTAAGCTATTTACACTCTTTTGCGGCAAATCGCTTGACCTTCCAGAGCCTCGGTTTCCTCATCTGTAAAAATGAGGTTAGATTAAGTCAGACAACCAACATTGATTAGGCCCCTGCTGCATGCCAGACACTGGGCTTGGAATGGGAGCTCTTCTGTCCTGTCCTCAGGACGCTTTTATTCTAACAGTGCGGATGATGGTCCTGAGGGCCCAGGACACGGGCATCGGGCTCAGCTCTGCTCTTTCCTCTCCCTCTCTGGGCCTCAGTTTCCTCCTCTGGGGAAGGACCTCCAAAGGGCTGCCATTATGAGTCTATTCCGGGCTACGGCTGGCTCCAGCACTCCAGAGCTCAGCCCTAGAACCTCTCCCACCTCTGAGCATCTCCTGCCTCCTCGTCGCCTCCTCCCGGGGCCAGGGGAAGGCGGTCATCTCTATGGCGAGATGGCCTAGGACGCCCCCCTCGGACCGTGGGCTTCTCACGTGCTCGTGCAGAGAGAACAAATCCGGCAGCTCCCTCTCTGCTCAGACCATAAAACCTCCGCCGAGGAATTCCGGGAGACATACTTCTGGGTTTTAAAGGTTTGCTTGTCTTTCTGTAACGGCCTCCAAATTAGAGGAAGGCTCCAGACAGAGGCGGGAGGGAGAGAGAAGGCGGGGGACACCGCGGGCTCCAAACCAGAAATGCTTCCATTTAATTGCCCTAAAAATTTCAATCGTTCAATCTGGTAATTAGAGAGTTGGCTGATTCAAAAGGCAATTTCCTTTGGAGGAGGGGAAGAAAAGGTAAAAAAGAAGCATAATTGAATCTAAGTAAGTGTTTTACCTGAAATATTAAATACCAAGCTCCGGGGCCCATTCTGCCTTCCCTTTGGGGTGCCGCTGCTTTGGCTGTCCCCTGGGGGCTTCTGTGAGCCGGGCACTCCAGGCTTGCTGGGCCAGAATTCTGCCAGGAGCCCCTGCGCTGGGGGAGGGCGGCGGAAAGAAGGAAGAAAGACGAGATTTACGAGGGCGAAGAAAAGAGCAGCGCGAGCCGCGGAACCTTTCTCTGCGGACACCGGGGGGGGGGGGGGGTTCCACTGGCCATCGGGCCTTGGAAATGCTTTGATGGGCCACCAGGGGTGAAGGTCATCCTCTCCCAACTTGGAAAGGCCTGATTTTTAAAAGGGAAAAAAAGACTTTTCAGAACCCGGCGGCCTTCTGGCCACCAAAACATGGCCCCGGAGGTCTCTCTATGGACGATGGTCAAGCTTGGCCCCAAAGAGCAGCCTCCCCTCCCTCCTTGCCCCACTATCAGAACTGATCACGGCGTTGGCTCATTTTGCTGACAATCTCCTCCAGTCTCCAGATACTACTCTGAGCATCTCCAGATACTTGGTCGATGGATGCTCCTGGGCAAGTCGCTTCCCCTTTGTGTGCCTCAGTTTCCTCCGCTCTAACGTGGGCGTGACAGCAACACTTACCTCACAGGGTGGTGAGGAGTATCCTACGAGGTAATTACTCATTCACCATTTGCTAACCCAATAAGAATCTGAATCAGGACTTGAACTCAGATCTTCCTGACTCCAGGACCCGGGCTCCCTCCCCTGTGCCACGGAGGACTGGCTTTCCATAGGCTGCCTCTAACGCTCTGGCTGATGCCTCTGACCTCTGTGATCTTGGGCCAGTCACTAAAACGGTCCAGACTCTATTTAAAACTGAGGGCCTCCGAGAGCTGGATTCCAGCAGCATAATAATAACATATTATTACATAGGACTATAATAACAAAATATATGATGAATATAATTATTATTAATAATAGTAGCTAATATTTGTGTCATGCTTTTAAAGGATTTATAGCATACTTAATAGATAATAGATAACATTTATATTGTATATATTATGTTATATATTATATTATCACGCCATACATATACATATATACATATAATAGACATACTCTAAAGGGATATAGTATAGATGTATATAATCGTATATTATATGATATTATGCATTATATATAGATATATAAAATCACATTTAATTGTCAAAACCATCCTGACGGGAAGGTGCTCTTATTTTTTGCCCATTTTACAGATAGGGAAACTGAGGCTGAAAGTGGTTTGCCCGGGCTCCGGTCGCTAAGAAGCGTCTGGGCCGAGCTCCAAGCTCCCGTCCTCTCGAGCTCCGGCCATCTCTCCAGCAGGCCAATCGGCTGCCCAACCCAGGAAATGATCCGTGCTTGGGAGGCGCACAGAAGCGGAAGGTACCACCTTTAAGAGGAGCCGAGGCCGTCGTGCCCAGCAGCAAGTTCTCGGTGCCAAGGAGACGCTCCGAGGAGAGATTGATGGGGACGGAGCCGCCTCCAGAAGGGCTCCCTTCCTCCCCCAGGAGGCTCCTCCGTGGGATTCCCCGAGCGGGCAGGATGCCCGCCAGCAGGACCGACCCCCGGGGAGGGGGGACGCGGGAACCATCAGGACGGAAGCGGAGCAGCTTAGCACGTGGGAGGCTTCCAGAGGAGGGTCGAGGCTGAGCTGAGCACGAGCGTACCGAGACCAGCCTGGGATGCCGCTTGGAGGATCCTGGAACTCGCCAGGATTTCCCCAAAGCCCCCGGGGAGCTCCCGGTTCTGGCCCCGGCGCCAGCTCGTCCTTCAGTGCTCCCAGCTTAGGGCAAGGGATAACCCCAGAGAGGGAAAGAACCCAGGACTCGGGCCTCCTGGCCTGGTGCAGGGAGGAGGAGGAGGAGGATGCTGAGTTTCTCTCAGGACTCCCTGGAGGCAAACTGGCTCTGAATGGAGTCGCAAGATCCTACGAGGGGGCCACTGGGTGGCTCGGTAGATAGAGAGCCAGGCCCAGAGAGGGGAGGTCCTGGGTTCAAATCTGATTCCAAGTCAGAAGGAAGGGTTGAAAAAAAAAGTAAAACATAACCAATGAATGAGATGGAAGGCGCATTCATGAATGGGGACAAGGACCATAGAGGGATGGGATAGCAAAGACCGTAGAATAAGACATCATCATTTTACAGATGAGGAAACTGAGGCTCAGAGACAGGCCTAAAGGTAGAAGCAACCTCAAAGGGCAATCTAATCCAACACCCTCATTTTACAGAAAATGAAACTGAGGCCCAGAGAGGTTAAGCAACTTGCCTTGAGGACACACAATCTTTAAAGGCTGGATTTGAATTCAGGTCCTCTGGCACAGAGAGCCAACCATATAATACCTTTACACTAGTCTGGGCTAAAGCCTGGTCACCTCTGAGGGCACAGCTTGAGCCTGGCCACTAAAGGGGTCCCATTAGTCGGAGCTGGTGGGTGGGTGGTGCTTCGTGGCCTCTGGTAATAAGGCAGCCCCGGGCACCCTCCCCACCCCGCCTCGACTTCAGGTGGGGCGCCAGAAGCCGGGCTCTCATGACAATGGAAGGGCTTTTGAAGTGGGCGCTTCAGAGCCAATAAAGCAGGAAGCATTTTGCAAACCCAGGAGTAAAAGGATTTATGAAACGGAAGGTGAGAGACAGCCTCTTAGTCACCCGGGCTTGGCATTCAAAATCCTCCCCAAGACTGAGGGAAACCTAGAGACAGGCGTGCCCAGCCCACCCCCATTCCCTCCCCTTGCCGATGGGAAGACAAGCCTCACCCAGCTGGAAGGCCCAATCTCCATGAGCGGGGACCTGCTGTCAGGGAGCTCCTGCCCAGCCCAGGCTCAGACAAGCACAGCCCGGCAAACAAAGGACAGGAGAGAGCTGGAGAAGCCCTCGGCACCCACCGCTTGGTGCAAAACCAGCATCCGGATGTCACGGGCCAGGGTGGCAGGGAGAGGGACAGGAGAAAAGAGAGGGAAGAGCAGCAGGGCAGACCTCTGGCCCAGGCTCCTAGGGAGCAGCTCTCCATAGCTCTGGGCTCTCCTCAGAGTAGGAACCTCATAAGTCTATAATGGATGAAGGAATCAATGAATGAGTCAAGAAAGAAGTCAAAAAATCAATGAATGAACAAATGAAGTGATTAACTAATTAATCAATGGACAAATAAATCAATCAATAAGTGAGCAAATAAATCAATGAATCAATGGATGAACAAATGAATGAATGAATAACAAATGAATCAATCAAGCAATCAATGAACAAATAAATCAATTGATCCGTAAGTGAGCAAATAAATCAATGAATGAATAAATGAATGAATACATCAATCAATGAACAAATAAATCAATGAATCCATAAGGAGGTTGGGAGCAAATTTCAGGTAGCATTTGCAGGGCTAGTTCACTAAAGTTCCCTGTAGTCTATCTTTTTAAATGTCCCAGGAGGTAACAGGTTTCCTGGGAGAGAAGGCAGTTTTAATGGAGGGAGAGTCCTCCATTGGTCTAGCAGGGATTTCAAGGTGTGTGGGTGATGGTAGGAAGCGAGGTGGGGGAAAAATTCTTGACTTTTGAGACCTGAAATAGCTCTAAAGAGAGAAAAGTCCTTTATTCTGCAGCAGGCACTAAATCTGCATTTTTTTTCTTGCAAAGTTTGGACAGATATTGCCCAAAAGCCAAGTGAGCCTGGAAACTCTGTAGGGTCACATATGGTCAGATTTAAATTAGAAAACTCAGGCAGCCATAAATACAGAAAGGAGCTATGAGTTCTTCAGGTGAGACACATCAGGGTGGAAACATCCTTCACTATTGCATAGCAAAACCCTTCTATGAACTAGTAGAAATATTCTAGGGAGTTAGTTAAAGTACAGGGAAATTGGGGGCAGCTGGGTAGCTCAGTGGAGTGAGAGTCAGGCCTAGAGACAGGAGGTCCTAGGTTCAAACCCGGCCTCAGCCACTTCCCAGCTGGGTGACCCTGGGCAAGTCACTTGACCCCCATTGCCCACCCTTACCAATCTTCCACCTATGAGACAATACACCGAAGTACAAGGGTTTAAAAATAAATAAATAAATAAATAAAAATTAAAAAAAAAATTACAGGGAAATTATAAGTGACCAGCCCAGGGTCATACAAGGGCCATGGGCAACATTAGAACCCAAATGTTCCTGACTCCAAGATGGGCATATAATTGAAATGTCACTAAAAGTGGGGTGAGAAACCTGGATTCAAAATACCACCTCTGATGCTCATTACCTGTCTGCAGCACAAATCACTGAACCTCCATGGTCCTCTAGAGGGAGATCAATTTAATGGATCAGTTTGGTAGCTATATCGTTCTGTATAAATGGAGATTTTGAACCTTGGTCTGCATCCCCCATAAGTCCCTTAGTATTTCCCTAAATTCCCTTTAATCTCTCTTGCACCTCCACATTTGTGTGGTCACATTATTGTTTGATAAGTTCTGTAGCTCCTCCCTCTTTCTCTTTTGCTCTGGCGAGTAGGCTGGGTTAGTTTAGCACCTTTTCATTCTCGTTTTTTATGTTCATTTATTATTAATAAAAATTTATAAAATATATTTAGCTTTTGCATATTAATTTTAATCTCTACATTTTTGGCAACCTGAAGGGACAGAATTCTAAAAAAATCTTTTTAAGTTTTTGAAAAACAAAAAGAATAGATAGTATAGATAAGTTTTGCAAGGGGCCTGCTTCTACCACTTACTGGCTCCAGACCCATGTGGAAGGCCAATAAGAGAAACAGAGTCTTAAATAGATAAAAATCTGAGACTCCTCTTTTGACCCCTTTTGTGATCTTTGTGATTTCTTGTTGAAAAGTATTCTAGCCTTACTGAAGAGCTTTAGGTTCCTAGCAGGCCAACATTTAAAAAGTTAACACTCTCCCACTTTGGCCAGGAATATAGCTGCCTGGCATAGCCAAGGCCAAAACCTTAGCAGGGGCAATTCAACCCTGAGAAAAATATTCCCCAACTTGGCTTTCTGATAAGAACCCAGGCAAAATTCAGCCTTGGCTTTGGTCTGTTCTGAAGCCAATGAGAACTTCTGTGTTTTGATATGACATAATTTATAGCTTCTGCGCATCTGCAAAGTTTCGGGGGGGAGGGTTCTTTTGTATGAAATGAGTCTTGAAATTTATATAATAAATTCCATGCTCATGGAGACAGAGCTGAAAGCATGAGCTAAAAGATGTTCAGTGTCCATTATTTCCTTATTAACTAAACTGTCCTTATCAGATCATCAGAGATGATAAAGAGATCTGGAGAGGCCTATCCACCTGTCTCCCACTGCTGCCATGATTAGACCCACCATTGAAAACCTGCCATTCCAAACTGCTTTTTTTCCAAGAGGGTGATGTATAAAAATCTTTCCACCCAATCTCTTCCCCCAACCCATGTGGGTTTTCCAGCCTGCACTAGCCATTTTTTAAGCTGAAGTCTTAAGCTGACCCTGGAATCCTGGCTGAGAAAGAGTTGTACCTTAGGATTTTTTCACAGAAAGGGGACTCCTCTGCAGTCTTTTTTTGAGGGAAGGAAAACCTAAAACCAATAGATTTGAAGTCAAAGTTTTGGGAATAAGCCTGCTTTTTTCCCCCTTCTCTCTCCTGACTTTGAAAACCCAGGGATAGCCAGTTCTCTTACATGCAAATACCCTGTTGTTCTCCCTCTAGAAATTTTGTTTCTTTGTGTTTACTCTGTAAACAAACCTCCATTCTGTGTCTTTTTGAGGACAAAAGGCTATTGCAAAGCATAGCCTGCTCTGCCTATCTCAAACAACTCCTATTCTAGGAGAGTATTAGAGACCTCTTGTTTCTGATCCTGGGGGGTTTTGAGCTGATTGAATACCTTGCAGTTGAAAACTTGACTAATCTTAAGATTCAGGGGAGAAATTCATCTCCTCACACCCTTTTGGCATTTTGGCCTGCCCAGTCTCTGCACCTCATCCCATATGGAGGTCATCTACACTCTGCTCAGTGCAGAATTCTCCCTCACTATGACAAAATTCAGAGCTCTGACAAATGAAATGTGAATGGTTGATTTATATGAGGGAGGGGAAAGAACCTTAAAAGAGATCTGGAAATTTATTGATGTGTTTTTCCCATCTGAATAGTGAATGAGTCTATTGGAATTGGTAAAAAGGTTTTTGACTGCACTGCCTGTGCCTTCTTATTTGCTTATATTATTGTATTACAGTTCCATGAAAAGAGGAGTGGCCTAGGAGTCAGAGGTCCTGGATTCAGATCCTACCATTGGTAATTACTACCCAGGTGATATTGGGCAAATCATTGAACCTCCCTGGAGCTCATATTTCTCACCTGTCAAATGCAAGGATTGGACTAGAGCAATGACAGGCAAACTTTTTAAAGAGGGGGCCAAAGGAAAGGCAATGCTCATCTGTCAGTCTGTTTCTAAGGCAACACTTTCAAAGTTTCATTGTATTGTATCCTACTCGTATTTGTCAGATTAGGAATAATGTCTAGCAGCAGGATAGAACATTTTAGGGGGCCACATCTGGCACACGGGCCGTAGTTTGTCCATCACTGGGCTAGATGGTTCATATGTTTCTTTCCATTTCAAAATATATGATCCTATGATTTCTATACATTGTCAAACTGCCTCTGTTCAGCTCTTTTACAAGGAGGCATGTGTAAGAAGGATATCTTGCATTTATATAGTGCTTAAAGGCTTGCAAAACATTTTACAAATATTATTTTATAGGATCCTCACAAAAACCCTGAGATGTAAGTGCTATTATTACTCTTATTTTATATGTGAGAAAACCAAGGCAAATAGAAGTGAAGTGACTTGCCCAGGGTCAACAGTGAAAAGGTATCTGAGATTGGATTTTTTAAAAACTCTTACCTTCTGTCTTAGAATCAATATTAAGTTATCAGTTCCAAAACAGAAGAGTAGTTAGGGGCAGGCAATTGGGTTTAAGTGGCTTGCCCAGAGTTACACAGCTAGGAAGTATCTGAGATGAGATTTGAACCCAGGGCCTCCTTTCTCCAGGCCTGGCTCTCTATTCACTGAACTACTTACCCAAACCAAGGTCAGATTTGAGCAAAGGTCTTCCTCAGACCTAATGCTCTATCCATCAAGCCACCAGGATAAGGATAAGGAAATTCCAGGTGAGGAAACTCTTTCTACCAATCCAGGTTAGCAGCACCTTCTCTGCAATTTAAAAAATTTTCTAGAGAACTGAGAAGTTAAGTGATGCACCTAAGGAGAGAGAGAGAGAGAGAGAGAGAGAGAGAGAGAGAGAGAGAGAGAGAGACAGTAGGAGGCAGAAGGAGGCAGAGACAGAGACATACAGAGAGAGACAGAGGCAGAAATACAAACAGAAAGGAAGAGAGACAGAGAGACAGACAGAGTCAGAGAGAAAGGGAGAGACAAACAGACAGACAGAGACAGACAGAAAGAGAAAGAGAGAAAGGGGATACAGACAGACAGAGAGAAATGGGGAAAGAGACAGAGAGAGAAAGGAGGAGGGAGAGAAAGGGACAGAGACAGAGAAAGAGAAAGAGAGAAAGGGGGACAGACCGACAGACAGACAGACAGACAGAGACAGAAAGAAAGGGGAGATAAAGAGAGAAAGGGAGAGAGGGAGACAGAGAGAGAGATTAACAGATAGACAGAGACAGACAGAATGGGAGAGAGACAGAAACAGAGAGACAGAGACAGACAGAGAGAAGGGGGAAAGAGGGGGAAGGGAGAGAAAGGGACAGAGACAGAGATAGAGAAAGAGAGAAAGGGGGACAGACAGAGAGACAGAGACAGACAGACAGAGAGAAAGTGGGGAGAAAGGAGGAAGGGAGAGAAAGGGACAGAGAAAGAGAGAAAGGAGATACAGACAGAGACAGACAGAGAGAAATGGGGGGAGAGAGAGAGACAAAGAGAGAGAAAAGAGGAGGGAGAGAAAGGGACAGAGACAGAGACACAGAGAAAGAGAAAGACAGAAAGAGAGAAAGGGGGACAGACCGAAAGACAGAGACAGACAAACAGATAGACAGAGACAGAGAGAAAGAGGGAGAGGGAGACAGAGAGAGACAGAGAGAGACAGAGTCAGAGAAAGGGAGAGGGAGAGAGAAAGAGAACTGCTTTGAGAAGAGGCATAAACTCACAAAAAGGCAGCAAAGTCTGACTTTCCTTTCATCACGTATGTGCCCTGGCTTCCTTCAGTCCTCAAGTCAAGTCCTACCAGGAGGTCTCTTGGTCATTAATGCCTTCCCTTTTAACTTTGCTTTCAATCTAATCTGTATATAACACACATATATATACACAGATATTCATATCTGTATATACATTAGGTTTATGAAAATTATGTAAATATTTATATCTACATATAACATTTAGATATTTACATCCGTACATATATTTAAAGATGTCTATCCATATATACATTCTATTTGGGGGAAGCTAAATGAAGTAATGTATAGAGCACCAGCCTAGAGCCAAGAAGACTCATCTTCCTGAATTCAATATAGCCTCAGATACTTATTAGCAATGTGACCTTGGGCAAGTCACTTCACCCTGTTTATTTCAATAAAATGAGCTGCAGAAGGAAATGGCCAACCCCTCTGGTATTTTTCCCAAGAAAATCCCAAATAGGACCATGAGTGACTGAACAACAAGGTTCGTTGCATTTACATATTCATATGTATCTATATCATTGAAAGCCTCCCCCCACCCCAATTAGTACAGAGCTCTCTGAGGATGAGCTCCGTTGGGTTGGGTTGGGTTGGGTTGGGCTGGGTCAGTGGGGAAGGGGGGCTTTTCCTTACACCCCACCCCCCAACACTTATCACAAAGCTGGCACAGATCAAACACTTCACAAACACCGGTTGTCTGAGTGATGAATTGGTTGACTATCCCAAGTGGTCCGTCTTCAGACGTCCCTGGCTCCATCATCTCCATCAGTCCCATTAGCACATACCACGGTGAAACAGAAAGAGGACTGACTTTAGGGGCAGTGAGGTGGCTCAGTGAATAGAAAGCTAGACCTGGACATGGGATGTCCTGGGTTCAAACCTGGCCTCAGACACTTCCTGCTTGGTGACCCTGGCCGAGGCACTTAGCCTAACCTTTTTACTGCTCTTTTGCCCCAGAACCAACACTTCGGATCCATTCCAGGACAGAAGTTGAGGGTTTTTAAAAGGAGCCCTGACTTGGGAGGCAGGTTCAGATTCTGGTTTTGCCACTTCCTGCCAGAATGGTATCAAAGAAGTCCCTTCACCGGAGGGACCTCATTTTCTGTAAAATGAAGACATTGGACCGAATGGCCTCTAAGGTCCCTTCTAGCTCTCAGTCCGAGATCCATTGGTGATGGGCATCAGTCTAGACAGCGTCATGCAGGTCACAAATCACAGCCTGTCAGAGCTGGAAGGGGCTGTGGGCATCATCAAGCTTTCACAGATGATGGAACTGAGGAACCTGCCCATATTCACACAGCTAGTAAGGAACAGAGTCAGAATTGGAACCCAAGTCCAGAGTCTTTGACTTGGACTCTCAATTCAATGTTGCTCCCACTCCCTGGACCCCACCTGCCACCACTGCTGTCATGCCACAGTGACTGGATCCCAAAAGCCCATCAACACAGACCTCGAAGGTGACATCTTCAGTGGCGGGGAGGCAGAGTTGTGCAATGGTGGGGCTTGGAGAAAGGCAAACTTCACTGCCTGGGAACAATATTGAAGATGAGATCAAGCACCCAGACTCTTGCCAGCTCCAGCATTTGGCAGTCCCAATGCAAACAGAGCCAGATTGCAAGAGGCAAGCCTGGAGCAGCCCCAGTAACTGCTGAATTGGGGCGGGAGCCATGATCCCTTCACACATTGGTGGGGGCAGGGGGTGTCTCTTCTATTTTGAACCCTGGATCAATTCATGGCAACAAACACTTTTCAAGTGTCTGGATAGAGATTTAGAGGAAACATGGTGGAGTCCCAGCAGGGCTACGGAATGCCTGGGTGACCCCGGGCTCAGCACTCAAGCTTTTGGTGCTCCAGGCACCTCTCCGAGACTAGAAAGAGAAGGATTTTTCCACTGAAGAAATCGCGGATCCAGTCCAGTCCCCAAATCTAGGGGGCATCATTTGCTTACTAAGCACCCAAATTTATAATAATAATAATTATTATTATTAATACTAATATAAGGATCTACTTCAAGAATCATAGATTTAGAGTTGGAAAGGACCTTAGAGGCCATCAGGTCTAATACCTCCATTTTACAGATGAAGAAAGTGAGGTTAGAAATGTTAGATGATCCACCCAGAATTCCCAAGGTTGTCAGAGGCTGTCAGGCTATGAGCCCAGGTCTGCACACTCCAGATCCAGTACTTTCAACTCTATCCTATTGCCAAGATCATAATAGTAAACTAGGAAGATAATTTGGGTATTGATGTGAAGGATGGATTGGAGTAGAAGAGCAAATGAATGGAAGCTCAAAGACCACTTAGGAGAATATCTTAAGAGTTGAAAATTACTTCTAATAGGGCTCCCTGACTCAGGACTCTCCCCTCTCCAGCTCATCCTCTTCATGGCTGTCAAAATGATGTTCCTAAAAAACAGGACAGACCATGTCACTCCCCTGCTCAAAGACCATCCATGGATCCCCATTGCCTCTAAGGCAAAATAAACACATCTCTTTGGTATTTAGGTCCTTTCACCATCTGACTCAATTAGGCAGAAAATGTTGAGTGTCAATTACCTGCTAGGCACTGTGCTAAGTCCTCAAGAACAAAGAAAGAGACAAAAGACAGCCCTTGCCCTCAAGGAGCTCATAGTCTAATGGGAGAGAGGATACACAAAAAGCAATGGACAAACAAGCTGTATACAGGATAAATAGAAATACAAGTATCCTTTCCACAACTCGGGAATCAGGGGAAGGGAATCCCTGGGATCCAGAAAATCTGCATAAAATTTTTTGGCCCTCCCTTCATACCAGAATTTTTTCTTTTTCTTTTTTTGGGGTGTTCACAGAAAGTAAACCCTATATAGTTATGGTATTAAAAGATAAAATGTGTTGCTGTTACATAATGCTATCCATATATTTTATGCATTTGTGAGTTTCTAGATATTTTCTGTCATCTGCAGCTTCCACAGATTTTCCCCTGAATTCCCATTTCATTTTTTTTTTTTTTGTCGCCTCGTGATGTACCAGCGTGTCAGGGACAGTCACGATGTGGAAGGGACACTCGTCATTGATGGGGGCTGATTCCAGACTCCTTTACACCTAGCACTTAGTGCCTGGCACCGAGCAGACCCTTTATCGAGGCTTGTTGACTCGACTTGAACAGAGGATTGCTGTGGAGACAAGGTGGGATGTCCTGGCGAGTCCTCGGAGACTCCCAGGGGTGAAGCTCCCCCTGGCCATTGACCTACCAGATCCCGCCAAAGGGGACTCTTCTCCTCCAGCTTCCGTCCTCTTGAAACTCCATCACAGTGACCGCCCTCGTCTGGGTCTTCAACGCCTCTCCCCAGAACAACTAGCGGATCCGCTGTTTGGGCCCTCACCAAATCTGTATTCGTGTTGTCTGTTTTCACCCAGCCCGCAATTCCGTCTTCTCCTCTGCCTTCCCGAGGGAGCCCCGCTCACTCTTCGGTCCTTGTAGCCTCTGTGCTCCGTATGGGGCCTCGTACATGATGTTTCCCTAGTACGTGTTGAGTGATTGATTGATTCGAGAGGAAGGGATGGATGGGAGAGATTCTACAGAGGTAGACTGGACAGGACTTGGCAAGGCACGAAGGCTCTTATTAAATCCAAATGTGGAGAAAGGGAAAGCCAGCGGGCCAAACCGCCATAGAAACAGCCCAAGCTTCTTGGCCCAGGAGGACAGCGAAGGGAATCCCTTAATCAATCAGTCTCTCAGCAAGCCTTCACTGCTCCTTGTGGGCCCAGCTCAGGGCCCAGCCTGCGTGGGGGAGTGAAGACAAGGAGACCAGAAAGGACAACCTCTGCCTTCCACGAGTTAACAGTTGTTCTGGGGATACAAAACAGGCATCCAGGAAAGGATACGCTTAGAAAGCAATGGAAGAAGACATCCATTGGCGCGTTACATTGGGAGATGCAGGCCACGAGGGACAGAGGAGCTCAAGGGAGGGAGAGATTGGTCTGGGGAGGTTTCCCACAAAGGGTGAGCCTTAAACTGGGCTTTGAGGTAGGGCCATGGGGAATGGGTTACCCTGGGCATTCTCATGGGCTTCTAACAGAGAAGGTTTGGGGTGAAGGGGCTGTGATGTGATAGTTGCTTAATTATTTCAGTCATCTCCAACTCTTTGTGACCCCACTTAGGGCTTTCTTGGCCAAGATCCTGGAGTGGTTGGCCATTTCCTTCTCCAATTCATTGTACAGATAAGGAAACTGAGGCAAACAGGCTTTAGTGATTTACGTGATCACACAGCTAAAGTATCTGAGACTGGATTTGAACTCAGGTCTTCCTGAATTCAGGCAGGGTACTCTATCACACTGAGCGACCTGGCTAGCTTTCTTCACGTATGCGAAGGTTATTTGACATTGAGGGAGAAGGATTAGCCTTTTAATTGACCCTGAGGACAGAACAAGGTGTGGAAGCTATAGAAGAACAGAGTTCTGGGGCAGCTGGGTAGCTCAGTGGAGTGAGAGTCAGGCCTAGAGACGGGAGGTCCTGGGTTCAAACCCGGCCTCAGCCACTTCCCAGCTGTGTGACCCTGGGCAAGTCACTTGACCCCCATTGCCCACCCTTACCAATCTTCCACCTATGAGACAATACACCAAAGTACAAGGGTTTAAAAAAAATAAAAGAAGAAGAAGAACAGAGTTCTGCTCCCTATCAAGAGAAAGCTGGAGAACTACTTGGTTTAAAAACAACAGCAAAACATTATTAAGCAATGACCCAGGACAACTCTGAGGGACTTATGAGAAAGAAGCTCTCCACATCCAGAGAAAGAACCGTGGGAGCAGAAACACAGAAGAAAAACAACTGCCCGATCACATGGCTCGATGAGGACATGATTGGGGATGTAGACTCTAAACGATCACCCCAGTGCAGATATCAATAATATGGAAATAGGTCTTGATCAATGGCACATGTAAAACTCAGCAGAATTGTTCTTTGGCTATGGGAGGGGGGTGGAAGGAGGGGAGAGAAAGAACATGAATCATGTAACCATGGAAACATATTCTAAATTAATTAATTAAATAGAAATTTTAAAAAACACATTATTAAGAGGTATCTAGGTGGCTCAGTGGATAGAAAGTGAAGCCTGGAGACAAGAGATCCTGGGTTCAAATCTTCCTAGTTGTGTGACTGGGAAAATCACAAAACCCCAACTACCTAACCCTTAAGGTCCTTCTGCCTTGGAACTGATATTTAGTATTGATTCTAACACAAAAGGTATAAAAAAAAAAAAGGTAAAAAAAAAAACAATTGGTAATCCTATCTTTACAGCACATTCGTTTTCAAATAAGTATTCGGCAGTCATTCCTTGTAATAAAGAAAAAAGAATGGGGGAGGGGAGGAGATAATTAGTTGGGTAAAACAAATCAGCATCTATCAGCGGAGAATGGCATTATTGCAATATTCCAAGTCCGTGGCCCCTCGCCTCGCAGATAATGATGAAGACGATGACATTTATACCACATCCTACGGTTGGCAAAATTCTTTGTGTCATCTCAGTTGATCCTCACAATAGCCCTGTGAATAGTTGCCCCATTTTTATATATATATATAAATATGTAATCTATATATTAATAAAATAAACCCCATTTTAGAGATGAAGAAACTGAAGCTGAGAGGCAGTGACTTGCCCAGGGTCACAGAGCCAAGAAGTACATGAGTTGGATTCAAACTCAGGACTTCTTGATTCCAAGCCAACTCCATGCTGCCTCTCAGGGAGTCAAAGGGAGGGAAGGACGGTGCATTTTGTCTTGGTAGCTTTGGGCATTGTCATGACATAACATTTACTTCTCTCTTTTATTCCTTCCTTCTTTCCACTTGCATTATTGAATGGGTGACTGGAGTCGCTGGCCCTCGCCCCTTCCCCCATGCTACGTGTGTGACCCCAATCCTTCCTTCCTGTTGGGGCACCTCCCAGCTGAGGCAGCTCCCACGCGGGACTGTGATGGCCCTGGGAAAGGCTGGGCCAGTCTGCTCCCCGTGACTTCCTCTGCCGTCCTCAGGGCCCCTCCCTAGACACCCTCCTCTACGTGTCCCCCCCTCGTTGGAATTCATGCTTCTTGAGGGAAGGGACTAGCCGGTCTTCCCTTTCATATTTGTGTCCCTGGAGGGGACGAGCGCTGGATAAATGGGTTTTCTTTCATTCGTTCCTTTATGTTACAGAGGTGGGGTTTCTGCTCAGGTACCCATTGGGCTGGATGGGCAAGTCACAACACCGCTTGCCTGGCTCTCAGGGCTCTTCTGTTTTGGAATTGATAATAAAGCAGAAGGGAAGGATTAAGAAAATAAATACATTGCCGAAAAAGTGCCCGCCTGCCCCGGTGGAGGGAGTTCCCTCATCTGGGAATTCCCTTTCCAGGTCAAGTTCCTCGTCTGCTCTGGCTCTGAGCCGGGCCCTGGACCCCTTTCCCTGCTGCAGGTCTCCCCCTCCCTGGGCGAGTTTGGGGGGGCACCGATCTCTGGCCCTGGCCAGGCGCCCTCTTGGGATTTAGCCTCAGATGACAGCCGGCCTCCTTGGCCAAGCCCTGACTTGAAGCCTTCCCGTGCCGCAGGCCTGCTGGGGCTAAGGCTGCGGCCTGGGATGAGCCCCTGGAGGAAGCCTCGGCCTTCCCCCAAATCCGCTTCGGAGATCTCTCCGGCTAGCTTCGCCCCCTCCCAGAACAAGGAGCCCTTTGGGCCCAGGGAGGAAGCTGAGGGATGGCCTCTGTTCTCCTCGTTCCCGCCCGAGACGGGGTGCACGAAAGGTAACGAAGGCCGGGCTCCCCGACTTCCCTGTCCTGGGGGCCCGGGTCACCCTGAGGTGTCTGGGCGCCTCGCTGGCCTCCCGCTGCCCTCCCTTTCCCATGGGAGGCCGATGACTCAGTGGCAGCACTTTGGGTCTCTGCTCCCAGGCCACCAATCACTGCCAAATGAGCCCCAATTTGCTATGCTAATGTGCACTTTATGCTGAGCTGGGACTCATCAAACTCCTTTTGCTCAGGACCTCAAGCGAGACTCCAGCCCCGGCAGAACAAATTGTAATTATGTCAAGCCACAACCTGCTGCTTAGTCAAGGCAATTAGTGAAATTGTTTGACATTCCACAAGCCGGGGGGAAGCAGAGCCCGGAGCTCTGGCCAATAAAAGGCGGGCAGGTAGGGAGAGCAGCAGAGAGCCAGCAACCTGCCACCCCTCATCACGCCCTCCGTGCCAGGTCCAGGGGCTGCAGGCCGCCGTCACCCCCCGGCCACGAGGAAGCCTCACTCCGGCCCGATTGCTCGCCGTGCCCGGCACCTCCACCCTTATCTCAACCACCTTCAGGAAGTTCACTGGCACGGCTCTAGGCCCAGACAAAGAAAGGTGGAAAGGGGGTGGCTGGTGAGTGAGGATGGAGAGGGGAACCCGCCACCCATCCCTGGCCAGGGTGCTCTGGGAAGGCGGCTGACTTATGTCCTGATGCCCAAGCGCCCCCCAAGGCAGAGAGCCCACCCTGGCACCACGTTCCTCTCTGCCCCTCTAAGAAGCGTCAGGCTGGCAGCCCTCCCCAAGTGTGTCAGGCCCTCCCCAAATGTGCCAGGCCCTCCCTGAGTGTGCCAGGCCCTCCCCAAGTGTGCCAGGCCCTCCCCGAGTGTGCCAGGCCCTCCCCGAGTGTGCCAGGCCCTCCCCGAGTGTGCCAGGCCCTCCCCGAATGTGCCAGGCCCTCCCTGAGTGTGCCAGGCCCTCCCTGAGTGTGCCAGGCCCTCCCCGAGTGTGCCAGGCCCTCCCCAAATGTGCCAGGCCCTCCCCAAGTGCCCAGCTAATTGGTCAGCCCGTTCTTCATTCAGCCACTGAACATCTAACAACAAATGCTCATTACGTGGCTACTGTGGGTCAGGCTCCGTGCTAGGCGACGGGGATACGAATACAAGGAAAGGAAGGCCGTCTCGCCCCAAAGACGTATCTAGTCCAGTGGGAGCAGAGGCAACAAGGCGCACACACAAACGCTCAGGACACTAATTAGTCATAATTGAGGTCTTCATAGTCACAATCTTCATAAAAGAAGAACTCGAAAAGCACCTTGGCACAAGGCTTGGATAGAGCCAGCCTCCATGTCAGGGAAAATAGTAAGTTGGGCACCGAGTGCCAGGCTGCATTGGCGGAGGGGGTTCCTTCACCAGGAGACCTCTATGCTAATAAAATCACAAGTCGGGGCCAAAGTAAATGCCTAAAGGGGCAGCTGGGTAGCTCAGTGGATGGAGAGCCAGGCCTAGAGACGGGAGGTCCTGGGTTCAAATCCGGCCTCAGACACTTCCCAGCTGTGTGACCCTGGACAAGTCACTTGACCCCCATTGCCTACCCTTACCGCTCTTCCACCTAGGAGCCAATACACAGAAGTTAAGGGTTTAAAAATAATAAAATAAATGCCAACAAAGTAAATGCCTAAGAGAATGGAAAGGATGCCGTCTAAGAAATTATGAGAAGGAGGAACCCTTCTGAGCTAAGAGAGGAGGGAAGACTTTAGGAGCTCAGCCGGGAAAGAAGAGATGGAGATGTGGCAGAAATTCTTCCAACAGGATAAATGGTTTATGCAAGGAGAGGAGAGAAGGGTGACATAGAGGAATGGGCACCCATCCGATATGACTGCAGCACAGAATGATTAAAGGGGAGTGTTCTAGAATAAAACTGGAAAGCAAATCGAAGCCAGATCATAGAAGACACGGAACGTCCCACTCAGGAGTCTATATTTTATTTCCTTGGCAAAAGGAAGTCCCTGGAGGCTTCCGCGCACAGAGCTGATGTGAATCAGGCCCAGAGCTTAGGATGCTGACCCTGGCAGCTGGGTAAATGGCAGGTCGGAAAAAGGTGGCAGATAAGGAGACCTTCCAGAGACTAGATTGAAGTCCAAAGAAGAGCCGCTGATGGTCTGAATTAGAGCAGTCATCAAGGGAGCAGAGATAAGGAACAGATGCAAGAAATATTTCCAAGAATATCTATGGAACTTGGCAACTTATTGAATGTGGGAGGTGAAGATTGGTCAGTCAATCAACAAACATTTAGTAAGTACATACTAACCATATGCCAAAGTACCAGGCACTGGGAGTACAAGTACAAAAAATGAAATAAACCCTGCTCTCGAGGAGCTCACACTTTAATGGGAGAAAGAGGAAGAGGAGGAGGAAGAGGAGGAGAAGGAGAAGAAAGAGGAGGAGGAGAAAAAGGAGGAAGAGGAAGAGGAGCAGATAACTAAGTACAAATTAGGTAATTTGGGAAGGAGGGCATTCGTGCTCAGAGGATCAGGAAGGGATTTCCATAGAAATTTGAGCCTTTGTCTTTAAAGAAGAGAGGGATTCTGTCAGGTCAGAGACCTCATTTGAGGAAGGTGAGTATATTCCAGGATGAAGGAAGAGTCAAAGATGGCAATTAAGCTTTGAACTGAAGAGCCTGAGAGAAATACAGAAGTTGGAGGAGGACGAGGAAAAGACAATGAATTTTGTCTTGGACATGTTGGGTTGAAGGTGGCAGAGTGATATCCAGGTGGAGATATCTGGGCAGCAATAGAAGATGTTGGTGTGAGACTCAGAGGTGAGACCTTGATAAGAGATATGGATAGGGGGCAGCTGGGTAGCTCAGTGGATTGAGAGCCAGACCTAGAGACGGGAGGTCCTGTGTTCAAATTTGGCCTCAGACACTTCCCAGCTGTGTGACCCTGGGCAAGTCATTTGACCCCCATTGCCCACCCTTGCCACTCTTCCACCTAGGAGCCAATACACAGAAGTTAAGGGTTTAAAATAAAAAAAAAAATGAGACTGAGAGATCATTTGCATAGAAGGAATGATTAACTTCTCTGGGCCCCAGGTAGCTCTCTATGACTATAAATTGCAGAGACTATAAGCTTCCTACCAGGAATTCTCTATATAGATATAATCACAGGTGTGCTTTAAAAAAATAAGTTTAATGCTAACATTTACATAGTGCTTTAAGGTTTACAAAGTACTCCACATGTTCCCTGGAGATCCTCTCCTCCCCTGCTCTTATAAAACTGTCCCCAGAGCTTATGTCTGCTCACTTTTGTTCTGGGCACCACATTTTATTTTATTTTTCTTTATTCAAAGATATTTTCCCAATTACATGTAATAATAATTTTTAACATAAGCTTTCCAAAATTATAAGATCCAAATGATCTCCCTCCCAGAGAGGGTAAACAATTTGATCTCATGCAAAACTTACTTCCATACTGGTCATTGTTGTAAAAGAATACTCATATAAAACCAAAATCCCAAAATACAACCTTAAATAAACGAATGTGAATACAGTTCTGCGTCTGACTCCAGCAGTCCTTTCTCAGAAGGCAGATAGCAGCATTCTTTGTCTTAAGACCTTCAGGATTGACTCAGATTGTTGCATTGCCGAGAGTAGCCAAGTCTCTCACAGTTGATCATTGTATACAATATTGCCGTTACTCTGTTCCATGCTCTCCCGGTTCTGCTTATTTCACTTTGCATCAGTTCATGTAGATCCTCCCAGTTTTTTCTGAAATCATTATGCCAATCATTCCTTATGGCACAAGAGTACTCCATCACCATCATAAACCTCAATTTGTTCAGCCATTCCCCAATGGAGGGGCATCCCTTTAGTTTCTAATTCTTTGCCACCACAAAAAGGGCTGCTACAAATATTTTGTACGAGCAGGTCCTTTCCCTTTTTGGTTGATCTCTTTGGGATACAGACCTAATAGTGGTATTACTGGATCAGAGTATGCCTGGTTTTATAGCCCTTATATTATAAATATATATTATATATGTTTATATAATATAGCCCTTATATTATATGATTATACAATTCCAAATTACCCTCCAGAATGGTTGGATCAGTTCACAAAGGGTGCCACATTTTAGAAAGGAAATTGATAAACTGAAACAAGTCCTACAGAAGGGAAATTAAGGTAGGGAAGAGTCTTAAAACAATGTCATTTGAGGCCCAGGTGAAGGAACCCTGGCTGTGAAATGATTTAGGACATAACAGGTTAGGGACTTATGACGGAAAATGTTATACACGGTCAGAGAAGTAACTATTAGAGTCTGAGTGCAGATCCAAGCATGCCACCTTCCATTTTATTTCCTTCATGAGATTTTTCTTGTATATGTGACACGTGTCTCCCATGACAACATGAACGATATAGGAATATTGCTTGCCTCAAAGTATTTCAGAGATGAACGGGAAGTCGCCTACTATAATCTTGGTAAGATGGAGGCCCACCAGGCTTCCCCACCTGCTTTTACTCTGTCTTAAAGTTCTCTGGGTCTTGCTGGCTGTCCTGCCACAATGCTGCTGTCCAGACTGACATCCGGCCTGCTGATTGATGCTGAAGGGCCCACGAGCCTTGCCAGCTGTACTTCTCCAGGGCTCTTTCTGGGCCTTTTTGGTTCACTGCTAGATCAGAATTGGAAATCGCAAACAAAAGGCTTCAGTAGAAAAATTCAGCCTCTTTCCTTTCCGCTGGCTAGATAGGACGTGAGGATGATTCTCTAAGCTCCAAAGGACCAGCTAATCAATCCTGAAGACATACGACCTGTAACTGGCACCTACGTTAAAGGAGAATAGGCCAGAATTGGGGCTCAAGCAGAAAGCACTAGAATGAGCCTAGAGCAACTCAAGGCTTCTCCTAGAACCCTGGGGACTGGCTCGCCAATGCAGAAGGCTGGTGTGGAAAAGGTTCTCCGTGTTTCCATGGGCTGCACGTAAAACTATCGAAGTGGGATCCATTAGGTGAGCTCCATCCCCGTAGATGCACGTTACAGCGAAACAGCAGCCTACCGAATCCTCTCCAAAGGACGGCTGCCTTTATCCCTGCCTCCCCACCTCCCTGATGCTTACGAGGCTTTCCAGCCAGATCACACGCCTTCACGGAATCCTCATCCACTTGGAGTCTTTGGCCAAGGGCACTGTCAAAGCTCATTCTAAAGACCGTGTTTCTTCTCTTGCTTTGGGTTTGCTTTCCTTTTTTTTTTTTTAATTGGGCTATAAAAGACTCACAGAAATCCCTTTTTTTTCTTTTCCCTTCCTTTCTCCACTCTATTAGACACAACAGGAGCTGCTCCCTTCCAGAGATAATTGGAAGAGGCTCTTAGCAATTAGTGGGTTATATAACAAAGGGAACAGAGTCTCACCTGGCTTTCTGCCTCTCACTCAGCTCTGCAAAGCAGGATGGCCTAGGGACAAATGGGATGAGACATTCAGACCCAGAGACTCTGCCCACTGCTAGTGAGCCCTGTTAACACGAGCAGCATCTCTGCTAACTGCCCTGCAGGATACAGAGGACCTGGGACCTCAGAGAAGGAAGGAACCTGAGGGGCTATCGAGTCCAAAAACCCTTATTTCGCAGATAAAGAAACTGAAGCAAAGAGAAGTGACTTATCCAGGGTCACATAGCTTATGAGGTAGGACTTTAACCCAGGTCCTCTGAACTCAAAATTCAGTACTCTTTCCGTGGTACTGCCTTGTCAGCATCAATATATCCCTTTTCATCTTTAATAGAAATGGCTTCTAAGAAAGCTAAGGACAAAAGAGGAAAGTCAGTGTCTGTAACCCACTCAGAATGTAGATCACAGGCTATGTTCATCTGGACATTTCCTTCTCTGGCTCATTTTACTGAGGCCATTAGGGTTAAATGACTTGCCCAGGGTCACATAGCTAGTGTCTGAAGCCAGACTTGAACTCAGGAAGACAAGTGTTCTTGACTCCAGGTCCAGTGACTACAACAATATAAATGGCAAGAATATGTGTGTATATATGTAAATAATGTGCACATTCCTCCCTCCCTCCCTCTTTCCTTCCTTCCTTCCTTCCTCTTTTCCTTCCTTCCTTCCTTCTCTCTTTCTTTCCTTCCTTCCTCCTTTCCTTCCTTCCCTTTTTCTTTCCTTCCTTCCTTCTCTCACTTCCTTCCTTCCTTCCTCCTTTCCTTCCTTCCTTCCTTCCCTCTTTCTTTTCTTCCTTCCTTCCTTCCCTCTTTCTTTCCTTCCTTCCTCCTTTCCTTCCTTCCTTCTTTCCTTCACTAATTCATTCAATAAACACTGACCAAATATCTACTCTGTGGAAGTTGTTGAAAACTGGGCTCTAGCACGAGGAACACAGAGAAGGTGGTTTCTGTCCTAGAGGAGTTTAGATTAGGTTTGGTAGATGAGATACACACAAACAATTATAATGCAAGGCAGGCTGGTCTAAGTGCCCTCAGAGAATGAGGAACAGAGAGCTCTGGTAGACAAGAGAAGCGCTGCCTTTGTGTTTGTGTGTTTGTGTGTGTGTGTGTGTGTGTTTGCGTGTGTGTGTGCGCCTCGGTCAGGCTGTATCTGAAAGCGTCTCCTATTTATATCCAACGGTGCAGGAGTGAGTTGCGGTGGGAGCTGTCCGAAAGGGGACTGGGTGGCCTTGGAGGAAGTGGCCTCCTCCTTCCAGGAGGTCTTCAAGCAAAGGCATCTCCAGCCCTCGATGGCTTCAGGTTTGTCATCTCCTCTCCGTCACGCTCCAGCTACAGCCAAGATGAACAACCCTGTTTGCACACACGCCATATCTCGCATCTTCACACAGACTGACTCCCAAGCCCGGGATGCGCTGAATCCTTAGTTTCCCTAAACATTTAACGGAACGGCTTGCAATCTTGTAAATAAATAATTAAATGTCCATACTGTTGACCCAGAGATTTCACTGCTGCCGTAGACCCTAAGACGTTTATGGAAGAAGAAAACATGGTTCCATTTCCTCTATGATATTGTACAGTCATTTCAGTGGTGTCTGGCTCTCTGCAACCCCATTTGGGGTGTCTTGGCAGAGATCCCGGAGTGATTTGTCATTTCCTTCTCTGGCTCATTTTTCCATGGCCAGTGGGGTTAAGTGACTTGCTCAGGGTCACACAGCTAGTGTCTGAGGCCAGATTTGAACTCAAGAAGCTGAGAGCTCCTGATTCCAGGTCCAGTGACCACAGCAATATAAATGTAAAGAGCAACAACAAACCAATCTAAACTGAGAGTTGCAAAATTATACTGACTAAGCTTGGTCCCAAAGGAGGAACAGGAGAAGACATCTCTCCTTGCCCCTTTGCAGAGAGAGAGGAGAGGAGCGCGGGTGTGGAGTCACCTATAACATCAGACTTCTTTGGTATGTTAATTACTATTGCTTTTACTATTACTATTACTATTGATTTATTCTCTTTTCCTTTGTTAAAAAAATATTTACGGAGTAACTGGGTAGCTCAGTGAATTGAGAGCCAGGCCTAGAGCCAGGAGGCACTGGATTCAAATCTGACTCATATACTTCCTAGCTGCATGACCCTGGACAAGTCACTTTACCTCCATGGCTTAGCCCTTACCGCTCTTCTGCCTTGGAACCAATATATAGTATTGATTCTAAGGTGGAAGGTGAGAGTTTTTAAAAAAATCTTTGGGCTAATTGTTTAGTAGTGGGAAAGGAGAGAAAATGGGAAAGCAAGTGATGTAAAAATAAAATGTGTCAATAAAGACTATTTTTTTAAATTAGGTCAACTATTACCTTCACCATGAGTATTTCCTTTCTTTTCCAAATTATTTTGTGAAGTTTATTTCCCCCATATTTATAAAGGAGCATATATTTAGAGCTAAAATAGACTTTGGAGGTCAATAATTCAGCCTTCTCATTTAAAAAAAATGTTTAAACCTTTAGCTTTTGTCTCAGAATTGATATTAAGTATTGGTTTCCAAGACAGAAGAGCAGTAAGGGCTAAGCAATTGGGGATAAGTGACTTTCCCCGGGTTACATAGTTAGGAAGTATCTGAGGCCAGCTTTGAACCCAGGACCTCTTGTCTCCAGGCCTGGCTCTCTAACCACTGAGCCATCTAACTGCCCCCTCATTCTTCTCAGTTTACTAATGAGGACATGGAGGCCAAGAGGAGTTAAGCAGCTTGCTCAAAGTCACAGAGGTAGTAAGTGGATGAGATTTAAACCCAGATCTTCTGATTCCAAGTTTAGCACCCTTCCCGTGGTACCATGTCGATACCTTTGAGAGAAAGTAAAGCTATCTTGAGAGCAAGAATTGTTTCGTTTATATCATCAGCACCTGGCATAGTGCCTGGCATATAGTAGGCGCTCAATAAATACTTGTTCATTGATTGATTGATTGATGTCCACTGAAATCCTTTCCAGCTGTGAGATTCTATGATTCTGCCAAGTATCCATCTGGGTCTGATTGTGTGTGTGTGTGTGTGTGTGTGTGTGTGTGTGTGTGTGTGCATGAATTTACTTATGTCTAAGACAGCAAGCTGAAAGGGAAGGGCTTAAACAGATAAGCCTATTACCCTCGCCACCAGCTAGTGCTTCCAATTTGTAAGAACCTGGGGTTTGACGGCAGTCACAAGCGGATCTCTTTCAGCCATGTCTAAATTTGTAATAACCTCTGCTGGCATTAATTGGGCCTTGGAGGTAAGGCCTGGGCTTAGAGGTTCCAGGATGGTATCCAATGGATACCCACAAGCAGACAAGAGATCTGCGCTGTCCCTCCTGTCACCACTACACTAAGCCACAAGTGTGCATTGATTCCTAACCTGTGTTGATCAAACCGCAAGGAACAAGGAAGATAAGACTTATTTTCCTTTTGGTTAGCCCAAGAAGTGGTTAAAGTTTATATCTCCTTCATTTTCCATTTTAAAGGTATATTAATATAATTTGTTTTCTTATTAATTGCATCTTCAAATATATGTCTTCCCTCTTCCTTGCCCAAAGAGTCATACACCATTGTAAGGGAGAGAGAGAGACAGAGACAGACAGACAGAGAGATAGAGAGACAGAGAGAGAGGAGGGAGAAAAAAAACAATTCAGAGAAGCCAATCAATATACCAACTGTATCTGACATTATGGAATGTTCAGCACCCATAGTCCCTCATTTCTACAAAGTAGGGAAGCAAGTACATTTCTTCAACAATTCTTTGGTGCCAACCTTGATCATTATCATTATATAGTATTCATTTTTTATTTGTTTTCTTCTTGTATTTTCTACTTAAATTGTTGCAATTGTGGCAATATATCTTTTCCCTGGTTCTTCATGCTTCACTTTGCATCAGTTACTACAAGTCTGGCCAGACTTCTCTAAATTCTTCATAGTCTTTGTTTCTTATAGTGCAGTAAAATTTTGTTACGTTCATAGACCGTAAGTTTTTAAACTATTCCCCAACTGATGAACTTTTTTTTTGCTTCTAGTCCTTTGCTATTACAAAAAAGGGATCCAAACAACTCAGATCTCCCAACCTCAGATAGTGTTGAATGGTACAGCTTCATAGAATATATCACTCTCTATTCTTTTCTTTTTGTCCTAGAAATTTTTGCCCACAATCCTCACCTAGTTTATGGCCAAAAAAAAGATGATGTTCCTAGTTGGTGAGAATGGAAAAGAATGATGAAGTCACTACTTATAGGAAGCCACTATGGGGAGAGGAAAAGTGGAGGGGCATGGGAAAAATCACCCTAGTCCACCATCTGGCTATTTCCTTTTTTAACTAACTATTTTGCTAACTTTGTGCTAAGGTCTGTTGTTTCTTCCATACTGTTGAAGGACTTCAAGTGCTGCCATCAGCACTCTCAAATTCTGCTTCCCTGGGGGAAAATCCCATCTTTCCACCTTAGTTTTTGTTCTGTTCTCTCTATAATTCTTTCTGGGGAAGCCTCTTCTGAAGCCCCTTGAACATTTTCCATTCAAAAACCCTTCCTAAAATCATAGTATCATAGACCTAGAACTGGAAAGAATCTCAGAGGCTACTCAGTTCAATTTTCTCGTTTCCTAAGAGGAAATTAAGACACCCAAAAAAGTTAAGTGACTTTTGATCTACAATCAATCCTATGACCTTTGAGGATTTCCCAAACTCAAACAAAGACCTGGAAATGCCCTTGGAAACTTAGCACTGTCCATCACATTAGCAAAACACATTGAAATCAGCCAGTTTGGTTTCTCCATGACTCTAGAGACTTAAAAATACTTGTGAGGCTTTGCCCTCCATGATTAAAGAAATAATATAAAGAAATAAGTAATTGCTACTTAAAGGTATTCCTTTAAAAGATAACACTGGAAGTTACCATTTTCCAAGGATAAACAAGTTAGAGGTAGAAGGAGGGGCCAGAGGATTCATTAAAACTCGAGACCTAAGACCTTGAAGCAGATTCCAGGATGGCCAAATCCCTTTCTCTCCCTTCATAAACAAATCAAAGAGTCTGTGCATCCATAAGGGGGTACTTCTTTCATTGAATGAGATTATCGCCATACCTAAATGGTCTTCATGATTTCCCATAGTCCACAGTTTCACCTCCTGGTGCCCAAATTTCTGAGGATGAGCCTCCTTGGACATAGCTAGGATAGTCACTAGTCCATCGCTTAGCCCATGTGTAGCTTTCCAGACTGGTAGGATATACCAGAACCTATCCTCTATTGGAAAGACCCTAAATTTGGAATCACTGGACTCTGTCCATCTATGCAACCATGGATAAGTCATTTAACCTCATTGGTCTCGATTTCTTCATTTGTAAAAGGAAGATGTTAGACAAGATGATCTCAAAATTCCCTTCCAGCTTTAAATCTAAATCTGTGGGAATCCAGGACCAGTTCTGTGCCAAGGGGAAACAGTGGGAACCAGTGGAAAGTCCCAGACTTTAGAGTCAGAAAACTAGGTTCAGACTCCATCCTTAAGGTTTACTACCTGTTTAAATCTCCCTGAGCCTCAGTTTCCTCATCTGTAAAATGAGGCACATGACCTAGATGGTCTTTGAGGCTCTAAGTCAATGAGCCATAACCATGGGAGGCCTCAAAGGAAGGTGTTAGTGGTTAGAGACTCATAAAACTATGACCATAGATTTAGAGTTGGGAGGGGACTTCCAGAGGCCATCCCATCTAGTCCTTTCAGTCTGCAGATTGGAAAACTGAGTCCCATAAAGGTGAAATATTGAAGCCAGTATTCAAACAGAAGTTCCCTAATGCCAAAAATGAACCCTTTTTTCACTGGACCACCCTGCTTGATACTCTCAGTGTGATGGAAAAAGGGCTCTTAAAAGACTTAAGGATGCTATGAGTTTTAATACTACTGTGAGATCTGCCCTTTCCTTTCCAATCTTCTTTCTTCACCTGTTCAGTAAAGGCATCCAATTAAGAGTCACTTTTGTTTTCGTAGAAACCTTTGCAAAGCCAAGCCTAGCACAGAGTTGACAAATGGATAACGAGCTTTTTGGAAGAGGACAAAGGAAAGGGGAGAGAAAGGAGGGAGGATGGCTATTGGACCCCAGGGACATGCAGAATGCAAGATTAAATAGACTAGCGATTAGAAGCTGGATACTCAGCATCCTGGGTTTTTCAAATATCAGTTGTCTTTTTCATTGAAATATACTCATTTTTAAATCCTTTAAAAAAAAAAGGGAACTAGATGTCACAGCCTTGTATAATAAATAAACACGTTTATTTGCAGGATTGGGAAAAAAAAACCCACTGGATCAAAGACATCTCGAAGAAAACAGAAAAGTCAAGACAAAGATGTGAATGTAGAACTCAGGAAACTCTCCGGCAATTCAAGTCGGGTGTCCTCTTTATTCCAGGGTTCCCCAGTATTTTAACTGCTTCCCTGCCCCCTCTCTCTGCAATTAGCCTCGTAATCTCTTCTGTCCCTAGCTCGACTCATTTTCTCTAACACCCAAGTTATCCTACAAAAGGTGAAGACTACATTGGGCTCGGTATACAGTAGGCACTTAGAAAATACTGTATGAAATGGAATTCAATGGCCTAATCCAATGCACCTCCACACGGCATAGATAAAGAAACAGAGAGGCAATGTTGCCCAAAACAGAGCCAGGAAAGCTAATCAGTTTCACATGGAATCCATTTTTTTCTATAAACTACCACTGTTTATTCCTTATTCTCAGGACCTTCCTGACCTTTCTCTGTCCCCGATTGCCTGGAATTCCCCTACTGATCTTTTCGACATCTCCATTTAGATGCCAATCCCCTGTGAAGGAGTAACCCTTGAGAGTGTCAGGGACTGTTTTGTGTCTCTGCATCCCCAATACCTAGCTCAGTTCCTGGCCCCTAATATTCATTTAAGGAATGGTGGTTTATTGCTGTTATCATTCGACCCTAGATTTAGAGGTGGAAAGGACCTCAGGGACCATGTAATCCAACTTCTTCATTTTACACATGAGATAAGAGGCTCTGAAAGATTAAATGACTTATTCTGTGTCTCATAGCTAGTTAGTGTCTGAAGTGGGATTTGAACCTAGGTCTCCCTGACTCCAAGTCTATTGCGCGATCCTCCCACCATCGATCATGTATACTTCAGGATAAATGAATTGATGGGATCCCATTCAGAGGTTGCAGATACCACAACTTGTAATAACTTATATTTACATGAGACTTTAGATATAAGAACTCCCTTGTTCAGCTTTAAGTGCTATCTAGTCAATTTTCTTAGGATGAGTAATTCTTTTAAAAACCCTCACCTTCCACTTCAGAATGAATATTAACTACTGGAACTATGGAAGAAGAGCAATAAGGGCTTAGCAAAAGGGGCTTAAGTGACTTGCCTAGGGTCACACAGCTAGGAAATGTCTGAGGCCATATTTGAACCTAGGACAGACTGTCTCCAGGTCTGGCCTCTATCCACTGACTCACTTCACTACCCTTGAGTAATTTTTTAAAATGTCTATGTCAGGGGGTAGCTGGGTAGCTTAGTGGATTGAGAGCCAGGCCTAGATATGGGAGGTCCTAGGTTCAAATCTGGCCTCAGACACTTCCCAGCTGTGTGACCCTGGGCAAGTCACTTGACCCCCATTGCCTACCCTGACCACTCTTCTGCCTTGGAGCCAATACACAGTATCGACTCCAAGATGGAAGGTAAGGGTTTAAAAAAAAATAAAATAAAATGTCTATGTCAATAAGTGAAATGTTTTTCATATAGTGGTTATGAAATAAAAGGCCCTGAGTTCAAGGATTAGTTGAAGGAATTGAAGCATCATGAGAAAATAGATACGGAATCAAGAAAACCTTGGTTCAAATCCCAACTCAAATACTAGTCGCATAACCTGGACAAATCACTTACTTCTGTGGATCAGTTTATTCATCTATAAAAGCAAAAGGCTTGACTCAATGCCCCCTAAGGTCCCTTTCAGCTCTAAATCAATGATTCTTAGTTTCTTCATTTATATAATGAGATCATAGATAAAAAAGACTTGTACAAAAATATTCATAGCCGCACTCTTTGTGGTAGCTAAAAACTGGAACACGAGGATATGCCCTTCAATTGGGGAATGGTTGAACAAATTGTGGCATATGCTGATGATGGAATACTCTTGTGCTCAAAGGAATAATAAACTGGAGGAATTCCATGTGAACTGGAAAGACCTCCAGGAATTGATGCAGAGTAAAAGGAGAAGAACCAGAAGAACATTGTTCACAGAGACGGATACACTGTGGTAAAATCGAATGTCATGGACTTCTGTACTAGCAGCAATGCAATGACCCAGGACAATTCTGAGGGATTCATGGAAAAGATGCTACCCACATTCAGAGGAAGGACAGCAGGAATGGAAACAGAAGAAAAACAACTGCTTGAACACATGGGTTGAAGCGGACATGATTGGGGATGTAGACTCAAAACGACGACACCAATGCAACTATCAATAATATGTAAATAAGTCTTGATTGATGACTTGTGTTAAAACCAATGGAAATGCGCATCGGCTATTGGGGGAGGTGTTTAGGGGGTAAAGGGGAAAGTAAGAATATGAATCATGTAACCATGGAAAATTTTTCTAAACAAATAAAAAAATATATAATGAGGGCAGCCAGGTGGCACAGAAGATAGAGAGCCAGCTCTGGAGTCAGGAAGACTCCTCTTCATGAGTTCAAATCCAGCCTCATACACTTACTAGCTATGTGACTCTGGGGAAGTCATTTCACTGTTTGACTCAGTTCTTCATTTATCAAATGAACTGGAGAAGGAAATAGCCAATCACTCCGATATCTTTGCCAAGAAAACCCCAAATGAGGTCACAAAGAGTTGGACATGACTGAAACAACTGAACAACACAAAATAATGAGGGGTTAGATTAGATAGCCTCTAATATCCCTTCCAATTTTCAAGCCATGATTGTAGATCCTCAAGAGAAAGTCTAGATGGGTAGGAGGGGTCAGGTAGGGAAAGGCTTTAAAATCCAAACCAAGGATTTTATATTTGGTTCTGGAAGTAATAAGAAACTACTAGAGTTTAGTGAGTCAGGATATGATATGGTCAGACCAGCACTTTATAAAATCATTTTGATAATAGAGGATGGATTGGAATAAGGAGAAACTTGAGGAAGGAAGGTCCATCAGGTGACCTATGCAATAGTCCAGGTAGGAAGTATTGAGAGCCTGCACTAGAGTGGAGCTAGTGTCAGAGAAGAGAAAGAGCATATGTGAAAGATGTCATCAAGGTACAAAGGTAAAATGGAAAGTTTACATGTCGTTTATGCTCCATTTCAAAGAGGATCAATAATATGATGAGATGCTATCTTGACTTGTGCATGAATAGGATTCAAGTGAGGTAGAACTGCACCAAGGCATCTGCCTCACTCTCTTTTCCAGAGTCATCAAATTCCACTAGCAAGATAAAAGTCAGGACATGCCCTTTGATCCAATCATACCATTGCTGGGTTTGTGCCCCAAAGAGATAATATGGAAAAAAACTTGTACAAAAATATGTATAGCCTCATTCTTTGTGGTGACTAAAAAACTGGAAAATGAGGGGAATCCCCTTTGATTGGGGAATGGCTGGACAAATTGTGGTATCTGTTGGTGATGGAATACTATTGTGCTGAAAGGAATAACGAACTGGAGGAATTCCATGTGAACTGGAAAGACCTCCAGGAAGTGATGCAGAGTGAAAGGAGCAGAGCCAGGAGAACCTTATACACAGAGACTGATACACTGTGACACAGTCGAATGTAATGGACTTCTCTACTAGCAGCAATGCAATGATCCAGGACAATTCTGAGAGACTTATGAGAAAGAAAACTATCCACATCCATAAAAGAACTGTGGGAGCAGAAACACAGAAGAAAAACAATTTGCTTGACCACATGGGCTGATGGGGATATGATTGGGGATGTCGACTCTAAATGATCACCCCAGTGCAAATATCAATAATATGGAAATAGGTCTTGATCAATGACACATGTAAAACTCAGCAGAGTTGTTCTTTGGCTATGGGAGGGGGTGGGAGGAGGGGTCAGGAAAGAATATGAATCATGTAACTATGGGAAAATCCTCTTAATTAATTAATTAAAAATTTTTTTAAAAGCCAGGACAATTGGCAATGGCCTGGAATGTAGCAGATGACCTCAGCATCTTCAATGTCTAATCAAGAAGCTCTAAGGGCTCCAAAGTGCCTGTTTCCGCTTGCTTTCATGACCATTGGCACAAATCATTCTCGCCCACCCATTCCACCAAGGGAGTCTTCACATGGATGTTGTAGACGCATGGTAGCAAACCTGTGGCACACATGCCAGAGGGGCACTCAGAGCCTTTTCTGTGGATATGTCACCCCAGCACAGAATTCATCAGAGTTTATTACTAGAAAGCCAGAGGAATGTGGAACCGGGCTGCTCCCCTCCCCTTTACCTAAGGATATTTCTTACATCACCCACCCCTCTAAAAGGTTTGTCTTCACTGGTGTGGACCCTCCCCCTGCCAACTCATTGAAAGGTAATTAATCCATCAGTAACACTCAAACTGGCTTAGCCCCTCTACCAAGATGGTTTACCAAGGTAGGGATGCTGTTCATGCTACAGCCTCTTGGATAAGGGTCGAGGGCCACGTGGGCACCAAAGGTAGATGAACGGCCCACAAAGGGCTTGGCAAGCCCTCACAGCAGAGGTGCTAGTCTCCCTTGAACACCCATACTATGAGGAGTAAGAGACGAGTTAGAGATAACACCTTGGCTGCTAGCCTGTATGACCTCAATTGTAATAAGGAAGTTGAGAAGAGTATTTGGGGAAAAATATAAGTTCGGTTTGTACGTGTTAAGTTTTAGGTGCCTTTGGGCCCAGATGGCAAAACAAAGAAGAGGTAATTCAAGGAAAAAGCTGGAAACCCCTGGAGCTGTCCAAAAGTAAACTCCAGGAGAATTCTGATATTAAGAGCTGGGTTTTCCAGCAGTGACTAACTTGGGATTGCTGTCAGCCTAAAACAGTTTTCAAAATCACATAAACCCTTGAAACAGAGAAATCCCAAACTGCCCTGCAGTCTTGAGGGCCTGCTATAACCCAATAAATATGGTAGTTGTTTTTTATTTGAAAGCTTTAGAAGTTTCTAATGAACCTTATTCTCTTTGAAGCATGAATTAGGTAATTCCCTCAGCAGATAAATAAATAAACAAACAAATCAAGGCCCGCTTACTGATGATTTTCACATCAAAGCCTAGATGGATGACATGTCTTCATTTTCTTAGCCTTGCCCATTAGTGCCCACCCCCAGAGCCAAGTGGGCAGGCTTTGCTTTCGATTGCTTTGCTCTGTGTTTATGAGGACCTCACCTGCAGCCATTTATACCCCTTAATAGAAACCAGTAGGAACCAGCCTGCAGAACTGTTTGTTTCTTTTTCTTTTTCTTTTTCTTTTCTTTTTTTTTTAAACCCTCACCTTCCATCTTGGAGTCAATACTGTGTATTGGCTCCAAGGCAGAAGAGTGGCAAGGGTGGGCAATGGGGGTCAAGTGACTTGCCCAGGGTCACACAGCTGGGAAGTGTCTGAGGCCAGATTTGAACCCAGGATCTCCCCTCTCTAGGCCTGGCTCTCAATCCACTGAGCTACCCAGCTGCCCCCTGTTTGTTTCTTTTTCAAACTGAACCCACCATGTTTTTGTCCATTCATCCTTCCCTCGCCCCTCTCTCCTCTTTGTCCGTTTGACTTCGGAACGCCTGTGTTGATTTTAGGCTTGTCAGTCAGAATGTTTATATTTCCTCCTATTCTGCTTGCTGCCATTTACGTAAATCCACCTGGCTTTCCATATTCCTTTATATTGCTCATATTTCTCATTTCTCCTGTTTTAATAGCGTTCCATTAAATTAATAGCCACGTATATGGCTAATATACCACATATAGGTTCAACAGCTGGTGGATGGTCTAGAAGTTGCATTTACCTTTTTAATACTTCAAATAACATCTCTGTTAATATAGTTAGATCCTTAGGTCAAAGAAGCCTAGATTTAGAGAAGAGAGACCTTAGAAGACCCATGCTAATTCAACCCCTTTGCTTTACAGATGAGGAAACTGAGGCCAAGAAAGCTAAGTGAGTTGCCTAAATTTACACAGTCTGTAAGTAGCAAAGTCAAGATTCAAACTCAGGTTCCCCAACTTTCTTCTTTTGGATGAAGTCCTTGCAGTAGATATTTGGTAACAAAATTATTGAATGAAGTTCGATGCCTCTCATCTTGTATTGAGGGATAACAATAATACTTGCCTTTGTAGAGTGCTCTTCTCTAAAGTTTACAACGTGCTTTGTGAACAATATTTTATCCTTTAACAACCCAGGGAAGAAGGTGTTATTATCACCAATTAACAGATGAGTGAATTGAGGCAAAAAGAAGTTAAGTGACTAGACGAGGATCACAAAGCAATTAAGTGTCTAAGGTTGAATTGAACTCAGTCTTCCTGGATCTGGGCTAAATGGTACAGTGTATAGAGGGCTAGACCTGGAGTTGGGAAGGGCTTTAGTTCAAATCAGGCATCAAATACTTATTAGCTGTTAAATACTTAACCCTGTTTGCTTCAGTTTCCTCATCTCTCCAATGTACTAGAAAAAGAAATGGCAAACCACTCTACTATCTTTGCAAAAAAAAAAAATAGAGAGAGAGAGAGAGAGAGAGAGGGAGAGAGAGAGATGGGGGGGGAGAGAGAGGGAGAGAGAGAGAGAGAGAGAGAGAGAGAGAGAGAGAGAGAGAGAGAGAGAGAGAGAGAGTCCTAAAGAGCCAGCCATGACTGAAAAATGGGTAAACTTCCTGACTCCTGGTTTACTGTTCATATGCTGTGCCACTGACCCGCCTTTTACAGTGTAGTAGAGTGAATAAAGTTCTGATTTTGGAGTCCCTGTGCTTTCCAAAATATACTGACTGCATGACCAAAGGAAAGTCACTTAACCTTTGAAGGTCCCACTCTAAGAAGACTAAGACTATTGAAGAAATAAATCTGCATTAAAACAGGATTTTTCTTACTGGGAGTCAATACACAAATAAAATCACAAGTTGAACCAAAGGAAAAAAAATTGAATTAATTTGTAAGGGCTCCAGTGATGACTCTGTGGATTTGTTTCCCCACAGTCCCATGACACTGAGCTTTATCACTTTTTTTTGGTTTGGTTTTGTTTTGTTTTGCCAATTTGATAGGTCTTCTGAGGGGTACCATAGAGTTGTCTTAATTTACATTTCTTTTATAATTAGAGAGATTATGGTTTTTTCCTAAATGACTATTTATATTTTATGTTTCTTCCTTTGTAAAGCATATATTCATGTCTCTTGAACATTTATTCATTATTGAATTAATTCCTTGTAAATTCTGGATGTCAGACTTCATTTCATATACTAATTCCAAGTATTTTAGAAATGTTGGGAATTTCCTTCACTGGGGGCTCTGAGCTAATGTAACCAATGTATTATTAATTTTTTTGTCTCATCAAACAACAGAGAATGGGACCATGTGGGCCTAAAAAATATTGTCTTCTCCCTAGACTAGTCAGCTAATTATTTTAACAGAATGTGGATGACTAATCTCTACAGAGAAAAGAGATAGGAAAGAGGGGGTGCAATGACTAGAGAAAAATTACACAGCTCTGTTACATAGTAGCTTTATGACCTTGGACAACTCACCTAACTCCTCTATGCCTCGGTTTCCTCATCTATAAAATAACTATGTTTCACAAGATAGTTTCTAAGGTTTTCACTCTAGATCTGTGATCTCATGATTGCTTTGCCTGCTGTTTTATGTCCTTAGCCATATACTAAACTATGATCTATTTTACTGACAGTTATTTTACTAAGATTGGACATTTTGGATAATTACCAAATTATAGAATATTTCAGTGTCTGACACAGTAATTCCTACATTAGATCTTTTCCCCCTAAAGTATCTCATGATATCTATTTATTTTCCACATAAATATCATTATTTTTTCCAGTTTTAGAAAATTATTCATCATTATGCTCAATATATTAATTTGGGGAACATCATCATTTTTATTATATTAATTCATGTGTTCTGTGTCTGAATATATCCCTCAAATCCTTGCCCCAAATTCTTGAAGCTAGATAGAATAATGGAAAGAACTCTGGGCCAAGATCTGAGTTCAAATGCTGCCTCAGACACCAGCTAGCTGTGTGACCCTAGGCAAGTCACAACCTCTCAGCTTCAGTTTCGTTATCTGTAAAATGAGAACAACAAAAGCATTTTTCTCCCAGGATTATGTTATGAGGATTAAATGAGATAATATTTGTAAAGAGCTTTACAAACCTCAAAGTGATATATAAATGATAATTATTAAATATAGGAATTCCTTCAGAAGAAGGACTCTCTTTTGTCTTTCTTTTTATCCTCAGCATTTAGGCCAGGGGTCGGCAACGTATGGCTCTCGAGCCATATCTGGCTCTTTTGAGGGCCAGATATGGCTCTTTCTGCAGGAGCCATAAAGTCCTTTTTTTTTTTTTTCAGGCGCTATTACAGGAGCACATGCTGTGAGCACTGCACGGCTCTCACAAAATTACCTTTTAAAAAATGTGGCGTTTATGGCTCTTACGGCCAAAAAGGTTGCCGACCCCTGATTTAGAATAATACCTGGCACATAGTAGGCATTTAATAAATGTGTATCGATTGACTTACAGACTGACTCCCCCACTAGAATGAAAGCTCTTTGAGGAAAGGAACTGGTTTTTTTTTTCACTTTTTTTGTCTGTGTATTCCCATAACTGATATAGAACGGTGCATGCAGTAGGAACTTAATAAATACCTTTTAAATTGTATTGAATCAAATTAACATTCCATAGCTGATGCCTAATTAGACTGCAGTTCTCAAGTATGCCCGGTATTTTCTATTCTTTTGTTAAATGAACTACTGACCAGCTATCACTCCTCCACCTTGTATCTGTGCCTTTGATTTTTTGAACCCACTTAGAACTTTACATTTATCTCTATAATATTTTGTTTTGACCCTGACCAAATCATTTAACATTTCAGTGCCTGAAAACAATTTGCCCAAACTATAAGCTGCAGAAAAAGAATTAGATTTGCATGGGGGGAGCCACATTATTTAATGGAGGTTTTTCACACCAAGGGAATAAAAGAGTGATAAATTATTTAATATTCCTTTTTATTAGACAGGGTTTCTCATTCTAGACTGCTGAGATCTTTTTGGATGCTGATTCTTGCACCCAATATATTCACTGAGTCTCCCAACTTTGTGCCTGCAATCTGATAAATATGCCATCTTTATCTTCCACCCACCTTCTGCAAAGAGCCTTTCTTCATTATCTCTGGTTTATTCTGCATATATAATTGTTTGCAAGTGAACTCTCTCATTAGATTGTGAGCTCCTCAAGGGCAGGAGCTGTCTTTTGTTTTTCTTTGTATCCCCAGGGCTTGGCACAGTGCCTGAGTCACAGGCACTAAAAAGTGCTGGATGATTAACTCCAAAAATGTTGAACAAAGCAGAGCCAAAGAGATAATTCTGGGGTCCTTCTGGAGAAGTCTCCTTCCAGGCGACATCAGTCGCCCATCATTCAATCTGGTCATTAAATACCTCTGAATCCAGCTACAAGGGCTAGTATATGCTCATCCCTCCATCTAGTCTATAAACATTTCCCCTTGCATATTTCTATCTTTCCTACTTAAGATGTATACAGTTTAATCATCATATGTACATTTATAGTGTTAAGGTTTGTAAAGTGCTTTCTAATATTATCTTATATATATATACAACTTAATGAAATATATGTTATTATGAGTCCTAATTTACAGATGAAGAAACTGAGGCTTAGAAAGCTTGAGTGTCTTACTTAAGGAAGTTTCTAAGGTCACATTTGCACCCAGGCCTTCCTGACCCCAGGTCCAGTGCTCTGCCCATTGAACCACCTAGCAGTAACTCAAATTACTTGAAAATCTTAAATTGTCAAATTCTGAGATGGGTCCTAAAAAATCAGAGAACTGACCCCAAGCCATACCCTTACAACATTCAATTTGTTTATTATTTTGTTTTGTTGTTGTTGAGTCACTTTGGTCATGTCTGACTCTTTGTGACCCTGTTTGGGGATTTCTTGGCAAGGATACCAGAATGTTTTGCCATTTTCTTCTCCAACTCATTTTACAGATAAGGAAACTGAGGCCACCAGGGTTAAGTGATTCGGTCAGGGCCACACGGTTAGGCAGTATCTGAGACTGGATTTGAACTCAGAAAGACGAGTCTTCCTGACTTCAAGCCTGGAACTCTCTCCACGGGGCCGCCGGGCTGCCTGTTCATTGTTCTGTACAGATCTGGAGGGGGGGAGCAATATGAATATGGAAATTCCAGAACTGTCCATGCCCCGAGAATGGTGGCTGTACCAGGAGGAGGAACGCCAGCCTGGGGCACACGGGCTCAAGAGTCAGAGTCCAAGACGAGCTTCCACTCCGTCCACGAGGGCAAGGAGGTCACTTAAGTCTCTGGGACTCAGTTTCCTCCTAGTAACGGATTTTCCATTTATTACTGACAGGATGGGCAGACAAGGCTTCCAGATTACGGCTGGCCTTTTCCACCTTTAATAGGTTCTCCGTCCCTCAAAATAAGCACTCCAGAAGCCAGCGGTGGTCCCGTATCTAACATCTGGAGGGGTTCCCACAGGCTTGCTTTTTTTTTAATTTTTTTTTAAACCCTTCACTTCTGTGTACTGGCTCCTCGGTGGAAGAGTGGTAAGGGTGGGCTGTGGGGGTCAAGTGACTCGCCCAGGGTCACACAGCTGGGAAGTGTCTGAGGCCAGATTTGAACCCAGGACCTCCCGTCTCTAGGCCTGACTCTCCATCCAGCTGCCCCCCAGGCTTGCTTTTGGATCGCTTTGGAATAGGGAACTGGACCAAGTCAAGGAGTCTCCCGCTCCAGAACTCGGGGCCATACGTTTATAGGCTTGGGGCGAAAAAGATCTTCAGAAGAGGCATACTCAAACGCCCTCATTTTACAGATGGAGAAACTGAGGGGGGCCAGAACAAGTAAGAGAGCTGCGGATGGTCGCCAGACCGTTGGCAGAGCTGGAAATTCACACCCGGGGCCTGTTCAGGGCCAGGCTGGGCCGCTCTCCTCCGTACCCATAAATGGCAGGTCGGTTCCTGTTCTTCCGAGGCCCTGGGGATGGGGGGAGGTGGGGGGAGGTTAAATTAGCCTGCATGAGCTCAGCGCCCCCACTTAATCCCCCGGCAGCTGGGCGGCCCAGCCCGTGGCTGGGTTAGGCCTTAAATGTCCAGCCGATTAAGAGCTCTCTGTGGAGAAGGTCAAGGACTCCGGCCAGTGGCTGGCCTCCCATTCTGCTAACAATGGACACACAGAGACGCTGCCAAGGAGCCGCCCCTTGTTCTCCTCTCAGGCGGCTGCCCTGGGCCTTCGGATCCCGTTTCATTCGTTTCCATTTTTAAAGGCTCTCTTGGGACGGCGATTCCACCTGTGCTCCGAGGGCCCTTGTCAGCCAAGATGGCGCCCGGCTCCTCTGTCTCCTCCGAGGGCTGCTGCAGACAGGCCTGGGGGCCGGAGGCCACCCCCAAGAAGGCCCTCTGGGCCAGGGAGAGCCCTGGCAGCTGGAAAGCCCAGGAGTCACCTCTGCAGGGGGGCTCCCCCCCCCATGCTGGCCCCAGGCATTCCCCGACGGGCAGGGGAAGCCAAAACAGCTCCGGCCAAGGCCAAGGCCAGGCTTCTCGGCCTCCTGTGGCCCAGGAGGGACGGAAAATACGCTCCTCCCGCGCTCTCTGCGGCTTTCCTTTTCTTAGCTCCAGGGAGCCCCGTTATGTAGACAGAGCTTCAGACTTGGGGTCACAAAGGCCCCACTTCAGAGGGTCCTGGAATCAACAGGCTCAGACTTGGAAGGAATCCTCGTTCTAGTCCAACTCCCTCATTTTACAAATGGGGAAACTGAGTCTCGTGTCCATGAAGTGACTTGCCCAGGGTCACACAGGGAGCGAGCGCTGGACGGAATGGGGATCTGAGCCCAGATTCTAATCCAGAGGCAGCCGGTAAACTTACTCGTTCTCTGACTCTGTGGAAGTCATTTAACATTTTTCAGATCCCACCTCAGTAAAAGGGCGACAATAGTGGCTCCTCCTCCTGTTTCATGGAATTGTTTGGAAGATCAAATGACTTTCCGAAGCTCTACAAGTGGTACCGAGCTTTACTATTCTGTCTACACTACAGAGCTCCAAGTCCGTAGGACAACAAGCATACATTAGGTGCTTACTGTGTGCCAAACCCATGTGTTTTCCTGCTTCTCACCACTCCCTGGGATCATTGCCTTAGCTTTCTTTTCCTTTTTTTTTTTTTAGACCCTTAACTTCTGTGTATTGATTCTAAGGCAGAAGAAGGGTGGGCCATGGGGGTCAAGTGACTTGCTCAGGGTCACACAGCTGGGAAGTGTCTGAGGCTGGATTTGAACCTAGGACCTCCTGTCTCTAGGCCTGACTCTCAATCCACTGAGCTACCCAACTGCCCCCTCTTTTCCTTTTTAAACTCTTATCTTCTATCTCAGAGTTAATACCACATATTGGTTCTAAGGCAGAAGAGCAGTAAGGGCTAGGCAATGGGGGTCTCACAGCTAGGGAGTATCTAAATCCAGATTTGAACCCAAGACCTCCTGCCTGCAGGTCTAGCTCTCCATCCACTGAGCCACCTAGCTACCCCCTTGCCATAGTTCTCTGGTTGGTCCTTCTGCCTCCAGTCAGCCCCCTTCTCCAAATCACTAAGCTGCCAAAGTGATTTCCCAATATCAACTATCTCACCATGTCTCCTCTCTTTTCCATAACCTCCAGTGGCTCCCTACTACCTCCAGGATCAGTGATAAAGTCTTCAAATTCCTTCACAATCCAATCCTTTTTCCCTTTCCAATCTTTCTAAATCCTTCTCTTCTCCTCAACGATCCATTGGCTCCATCTCCTGTCCTGGGTGCCCTTCACAATGGCCATGACTTAAAGGGGGGACTCTCCGGTGAAATCCCATCATTTGGAATGTTTTATCCCACACAAGGGAAAGAGGTTGATTTGAGGCTCCTTGAGGCGAGTGGGGGAAAGGAGGGAGGATGGAGTGCAGTGAGTAGGACCCCAAGGAGTAGGAGGTTCAATCAACAAACATTATTTAAATGACTACCCTAACATGATTGGGGATGTAGACTCAAAACAACCACACCAATGTAACTATCAATAATATGGAAATAAGTCTTGATTGATGACACATGTTAAAGCCAGTGGAAATGCGCATCAGCTATGGGGGGGAGCATTAAGGGGTGTAGAGGAAAGTAAAAACATGAATCATATAACCATGGAAAATTTTTCTAAAAAAAATACAATACTGAAATTAAAAAAAATAAAAATAAAAATAAAAGGAGGATTGAAAATGAATGAATAGATAGATAGACAGACAGACAGACAGACAGACAGATGGATAGATAGATGGATGGATGGATTTATAGATGGATTGATGGATGGATAGATAGATGGATGGATGGATAGACAGACAGACAGACAGGTAGATAGATAGAAAGATAGATAGATAGACAGACAGATGGATGAATAGATATATGGATAGATAGATAGACAGACAGATGGATGAATAGATATATGGATAGATAGATAGATAGATAGATAGATAGATAGATGGATAGATAGATAGATAGATAGATGGATAGATAGATAGATAGATAGATAGATAGATGACTACCCTATCCAGGACTGTGTTGGAGATACAAAGACAAAATTGAAGATGGCCCTTGCCCTCATGGAGCTTATATTCTTTCAGGATTGGCAATCCCCTCACCAAATAAGAAGCATTTATTATGCACCAGGCACTGTGCTGGTTCCTGAGAATAAAGACAAAATAAAATAATCCCTGTCCTCAAGGGCTATGGCTATGTCACACCCAGAGAATAAATATGTCAGTCATGGGAAAGTGTCAACCAGGAGGGATGTCCTTGCATCTTCCGTGACCAAGGATGTCCCCAGGACTCGCTCCATGGTTCTGCCACATTCCTCCCACCCCACCAAGGTGTGATGCCTGGACACCTAAACTCATCATCTCCCCAGGACCCCGGACAGCTCTCCATCACCATAAAGGACCAGAGATCTTACAAGGGGAGGCGGCTGTAAACTGAGGCATATCGGGCAATTTCCCAACTCTGTGGCAAATCCCATTGCTTTGCCTACTGCAAGCACTTAATGGATGCTTGTTTTTCCTTCATCCATTCATGGGGCAAACCAATCAGTGAGCTTGCAAGTAAGATGGAAATGGCAAGTCCGGCAGAACCCAGGAAAGAGCCAGGGAGCCGGAGAGGAGAAGGGGATACGGCTAGGGCAGACCACAGTAGTAACCGCAGGCAAAGCAATTCATGTCTCAGAGTGTTCCTCTGTAAAAAGGGTGCGATAATACTGCTATTACCTCACAGAGATGTTGCCAGGAGAACACTTCTTAAACTGTAAAGCACTGTAGAATTGTGGGGTATCCTTGCTATTATTATTATTACCCTACGGAGAATGGCCGCCGATGTACTGACCAGTCTGGCTCTGTAGGGAAAGGGGGGAAATCTGGAAGGATCCCATTCAACGTCCTCAAGGGATCTGGGCCAGTTGGTCCAGAAACCCTCCAAGATGGAACCCCTATCAACCGCCATCATTGCTTTTGGAGTTATTGGCAAAGAAATCACAAGCCCAGGGAAGGGAAAGGCAAAATTCAACGCTCAGTTTCCCCAAATTTGGTTTATTGACCAACAAGGTCTCTGTTCTTTTCCATGCTGTTGGAAACCCTAACTTGCCTTCAGTGCAGGCTTCTGAGATGAAAACTGGGCGTGAGGGCTGTGACTGCTCTCAGGTTTGCAGGATCTCCCCTCAGGACCCCCAGCCCTGGAGATCTCCCCCCTTGCCTTCCAGCCGGCTCCCAAGGGCTCAATCTGAGATTCCTTCTTGAATTATTCTTGGCCAGGCCACTGTTTTGTCTAGTCATTTTCCAGGCTCCATCTTCCCTCCCCAGCTCTGGAGGTACTGGGAATCCCCTGGTGCCCCCTCGGTGCTGATAGGGTCTGCTGCGCCTCAGAGTGGGAGGCCCTCTTTGGCCTGGAAGAAGATTTACAAGCCTGGTAACTCCCCTGACTGGTAATGAGAAATGCAGGGAACCAGGAAGGAGTAGCCCTGGCCAGGGGGAGAAGTCATGGCCCCCAGCTGCAGCCTCCAGGTTAGCTATGGAGACTTACTCATCACCCCATGGCTGTAGCCTCTCGAGGAGAGGCAGCCCCATCCACTAGCAATAAATAAACTCACCTTAAGGCTTCTTTTTTTCTTCTTTCCTCACGTAGATGTCAAACTTCAGAAGTTCAAGCCATAAAGATGCCACCAGTTATCTTTTAATTTTCACTCTTGGGGAAAAGATTTAGCTCATGGATGAATAAAGAATCAAAGGGTCAGGTGGCAGCTGGGTAGTTCAGTGGACTGAGAGCCAGGCTTAGAGAAAGGAAGTCCTGGGTTCAAATCTGGCCTTGGATACTTCCTAGCTCTGTGACCCTGGGCAAGTCACTTGACCTCCCATTGCTTAGCCCTTACCACTCTTCTGCCTTAGAATCTATACATAGTATTGATTTTAAGATAGAAGGTAGAGGTTAAAAAATAAATAAATTCCTAGCTGTGTGACCCTGGGCAAGTCCCTTAACCCTTACCACTCTTCTGCCTTGGAACCAATACACAGTATTGATTCTAAGACAAAAGGTAAGGGTTAAAAAATAAATAAATTCCTAGCTGTGTGACCCTGGGCAAGTCCCTTAACCCACATTGCCTAGCCCTTACCTCTTTTCTGCCTTAGAATCAATACACAATTAATTCTAAAATAGAAGTTAAGGGCTTAAAAAAAAAAAAAGAATGGGACACTGTGCTGTCCATGACTTAGAATACCAACCCAGGGAGGGGATCTCAAGGCTAGTGCTTGCATCTCTGTGTCAGAGTTCAGTGCTTCTCTGTTCCTTCTGCCATATGCATTCTCTAACCCTTCTGGGACTGTACATTTGTAGGTTTACTGGCTGGGATTTAGGGTTCAGTCTGTGACTCAGAAGCAATTCACTAATCCACAGAGGGGTTATTCCTTGTCTTTGGCTTCATTGTTTGGACTCTCCTGAGAGCCTGAAGCTATATATCATAGGAACTCTGGGATGATGGGCTACACCCACATGCATGGACCAAGCTGGTCCCTAAATACCCTGTAAATAGAAAGGCAAGTGAGCCTCTGAGAGCCCAGCCTGAGGGCCTGACCGTCATCTACAATCACGATATCAAACTCAAACAGAAATGGATCCTTGCTGGCCACATACTGACTTAGCAGACCACAAACTGGTATTGCCTGGGCTGTGTTGTATTTTTATTTGTTTATTAAATAGCTCCCAATTACAATTTAATGGGGTTCAGACCACTCACAAGTTTGACACCTCTAGGCTCAAATAAATTTTTCTACTTCTTTCATTTGCGAATTGCCCCCTATAAGAGAGGCATCATGGGTAAAGCGGGAGAGAGGGCTGATTCTGGAGTCCAAAAGAGCCAACGCCTCCCGGCTCTGAGACTCTGGGTGAATCCTTTTACTTCTCAATGCTCCGGGCAACTCTGTCATGTGAAAATTGTAGGAGGGTCGTGACTTGCATCGGTAGAGGGAATTTCCTCATTTGGGAGTTCTCTGTAGAAGTGTGATTACAGATCCAGCCCGATTGCCTATTCATATCTCTTCCCATGATAACTGAGTTTTGATTGTTTTTTAAAGGAAAAAGAAAATAATAAATTTTATTCTTAAATCTTAGCTTTAAATCACCGCCATTTTCAAATCTATCGCCCCACTCTAGACTAATTCCTGAACAAAAGAACCTTCCCTGTAACAAGAAACAAGTCAAGATGACAGATCCACAATGTTTCTGGCAGTGCACACTGTGTTCCACACTGCTAGTCTTCCCCCTCTCTGTGGCAGAGAGAAGGATGGGTTGGCAGCTTCTCTAAAGGCTGAGATTACCCATTATCATTTCTCATATAGTTTCATTATTGTTTCTCAGCATTTGAATTCATTTTAAAGTTTTTTTTTAATTTTTACATTATAATAGTTATGGAGTTTATTTTTATCCTGCCTGTTTGCTTCATTCTGAATCAGTTCATGAAAATCTTCAAGTATTTCTCTGAATTCTTCGTTTATTATTACGTAAAACAAAAACCCACAATAATGTGGCAGCTCGATGGTGAAGTGAACAGGAAGACTCATCTTCCTGAGTTCAAATCTGGCCTCAGACACTAGCTGTGTGACCCTGGGCAAGTCACTTAATCCCATTTGCCTCAGTTTCCTCATCTGTCAAATAAGCTGAAGAAGAAAATTTCAAATCACTCAAATCTTTTCAAATCTTTGCCAAGAAACCCCCAAATGAAGTCACAGAGTTGGACATGACTGAAAACAACTGAACAACAATACTCCTCAATAATATTTCATTATATTCATGTTCCATACATTTTCCTCCATAGATAGGCACCTCAGTTCCCATCTCCAGTTTCCAATTTTTTTTTGCTACCAAAAAAGTGCTGCTATTAATATTTTGTTCTATGTGAATGGAGGGGAAATGGGGGGGGCTCATTTCTGTCCTTGACCTCCTTGGAGTATACACTCAGAAGTGGGATCTCTGGGTCAGTAATATATCTGGGTCAAATAGTTGATGATTTTCCTCATAAAATTTCCAATTGTTTTCCAGAATGACTGGACCAATTCCCAGCTCTACCAAGAGTTCTAGGCTTCCTTCTGTGCTGGTACTGACTCAACAGGCAAATACAAATGTCTTAGAGTTAAGGAAACATATGCTTGTATATTTGCAGATTCCTATATATGTATGTATTGTCTCTCCCAGTAGAACTGAAACTTCTCGAGAGTATTTCAATATCTGTCTTTATATCTATTCCCCAGTGCTTAGCACACAGTAGTCACTTAATAAATTCTTGTTGGTTGATTGGTTGATTTTAGAGCTAAAAGGGATTCTCTACGTCACCTAAATTCAATCCCTTCATCTTGCTGATTGGAAACAGTCAGAGAAGAGGAGTCACTTTCTGAAGGTCACACAGAGAATTCGTCATGGATCCAATATCCAGATTCCTGTTTCCTGACTTTCTGTCCAGGGCTCTGCCCACTAGACTATTCTGCCTCCTCCCAGACACCAGCCTCCAACTGTTGTGACCGAGGAGCCAACTACATTCTGACCAAACTGAGAACTGCGTGTGGGGCAGAGGAATGTAGTGAGGGTGAAGAGGGGCCAGCCAAGCAGTCAGTCAGAACCTGGACAACTAAGCCTGCTGACTAATACAGGAAAGCTGCAGCTGTCCTGGGGAGAATGACCAAAGGCGGGGCAGTGGGAGGGAAAGAGGAGATCTAGAAAGCTGGATTTTCAGCGGTGGCGACTTTACATCAGAGAGCTGGAGGACTGGAGGAGACGGAGGGAGTAAGAAAGGGGAATTGGAAGGACAGAGGGGCATTTCTCTGCCAAAAATGTTTGGGTCACAACTTAGCTGCCCATTGATCTTGCTAATGTTGCCTTTTTCATGTTAAGATACATAAACCCATCAAACCATAGAATGGCAGAGCTGGAAGGGTTCTCAAAGGCCACTTACTCCATTATCACCCCCATTTCAAAGATGAGAAACCCGAGACCCAATGACGTTCAGTAACTTGCAAAAAGTTATCCCACGAGTTAATGGCAGAGTTGGAAGTAGAATCCCGATCTCCTGGGTCCAGGATTCTTTGCACTGGTCAGAACCTGTTCTGATGGTAAAACAGGAATAGAGGACAGTTGGCAACACCTTATTTTCTCCTTAATTACTGCCCCACCTCGACCCCTAACTGAGGTTCAAATCATATTAGACCTGTCATCCCCGGCACTGAGCCACTAGCCACCATCCAGAGCCATTTATTCCCCAAATTTGTCTTCCCTCCAACTCCCACACACACACAAGAAAACTTTGCCATTTTCTCTATCTTTCCCTAAGGATCCGAGGCATTGATTCAAGCTGATGTGCTAAATGGGAAAGGTGGAAGTGCTTCCAGATAATAAGAATTTTTATTAGAACCTTCTGGAGCCAAGACTATCACCTTCTCTCTTCCTGCCTCCCTCCTACCCCTGCTCCAATCCCACTACTTTCCTGAAACTTTATTGACTCTAACAATGGCAATTCCAGCTGATGGGGATGAGTGAATGTCTGGGATAGGGGGTGGGGGGGAGGCAAATGGACTCTCGGGAGCCCCCTAAATCATGCTTGTGTGTGTCTGTTCATCTAACTTCTCTGAAAAGATTGGTCAGAGATATTCTTCATGATCTCACTCTTTAAAGAGATTGAGAGTCACAGTGAAGAGCATAAAGGATGGCTTTGGTTAAAAAAGAGGCAACCATGGAGACCATAGAGAGGCACTGCCTGTACATGAGATCCCAGCTTACTTTCCACCAGTATAACCATAAAACCATCAGTTTGGGGCTAGAAGGGATCCTAGAGGCCATCTGGAACAACCCTCATTTTATAGATAAGAAAACTCAGATCCACCGAAGTTGAATAATTTGCCCAAGGTCGCATGATTCCCACTCACTTACCTCTTTCATCTCTCTTTCCTGCTCTGCTAAATTCTATGAAGTCATCTAGATTCAGTTCCTGCACTTGTTTTTTCTCATTTTCTCTTAAATCTGCTGTATTATGGTCTTCTGACTTTATCATGCCAGTGAGCTCTCCAAGATTACCAATGATCTCTTGATCACCAAATCTAATGACTTTTCCTCAGTCTTCATCTCTTTGTAGCATTTGCCACTGTTGATCTACTTTTGTGACACTGTTCTCTCTGGTTCTCATTTCTATCTGTCTTACCACTCCTCTGTCTCCTTTGTTGGATCTTCATCCTTATCATACCTGTATAGTTAGAAATTCTTGTACCTTGGACTCCATCTCCCAGAATTCTTTTTTATCTCCCAGAATCCTTTTCCCTTCCCCACGTTTGCATCTCCATGTATTGTTTATAAGTTCTGTGACTCCATTCTCTCTCTCTTCTTCCACATGTGTGGCTTGGGTGAGCTCCCTCTTGATTCTAGTCTTTTAGTTTCCTTTTTGCTTCAAGTTAATTTTAATAAATCTTATTAAATATAATACTTGGAGTATCTTTGATATTAATTTTGAAACTTACATAACTCTTGTGGGTGTCCCACAAGGCACTGTCTTGGACCTTCTTCCTCTTCTCTCCCTATATTATTTCCATTGGTAAACTCATTGACTTCCATTGGTATGGTCATCATTTTTTTTAAAAAACCCTCACCTTCCGTCTTGGAGTCAATACTGTGTATTGGCCCCAAGGCAGAAGAGTGGTAAGAGCTAGGCGGTGGAGGTTAAGTGACTTGCCCAGGGTCACACAGCTGGGAAGTGTCTGAGGCCAAATTTAAACCCAGGACCTCCCATCTCTAGGCCTGGCTCTCAATCTACTGAGCTACCCAGCTGCCCCCATTGTCATCATTTATATATAGGCAATTCCCAGAGTTATATGCCCAACCCTAGTCTCTTTCCTAAGCTCCAATCTTGTATCTCCTATTGCCTACTGGACACTTCAAACCAGATGTCCTATAGATATTTCAAACTCACCATGGCCAAAATAAAGTATTACCATTCAGCATGTCCATAACAACCCAACTCTCTCTTACTAGAGAGCCATCCTTTATGTCTTCAATGTCCTCTGGTCTTCAAGGGACTCGTTAAAAAGCAATATCCCAGGATGGGTTGATCAACTGAGATCAGCCATTACTACCTCAGCAGTCATTTATTGGCATCAAGATGGATGTATGACTAATAGTAGAGAACGGATCATTAAAGGGGGAATTTAGACTGAGGTTTCACTTTATATAAATTGGGGGAAATGATGGCAAAAGATAGGACTAGTCAATGTTGAAGGGCTTGTGAAAAGACAAGCATATTAAAGCATTGTTAATGGGAGCTATGAATGAATCCAACCATTCTGGAAAGCAATTTCAAACTAATTTAAACCAATTACTAAAAGGACAATATCTTTTTGAGCAGCTGGGTGGTGTAATAGAGAGAGTGTTAAAACTTGGAATCAGGAAGAGTTTAAATTCCACCTTGAACATTTACTAGCTTGTGAATCTGGACAAATCACTTAATCAACCTCAGTAAAATGGTAGCTACATGAAGATCAGATGAGATAACAATTGCGAAAGATTTTGCAAATTTTTAAATGCTGGTAGTGATGACAATGACAATAATGATGGTAGTGGTGGTAGTGGTTATCCCAGAGATTCCAATACTAGTCATATACCCCAAGGAGGAAGATGATTTTTTAAAAGGTCCCATAAATAGCAAAATATTTATAATAGCATTTTTTACATAGCAAAGGATTGTAAAGTAACTGCCTATCAATTAGAGAAAGGATAAATAACTTGTGGTATATAAATGCAATGATTACTGTGCTATGGGAAAAGATAAATATGATGACTACAGAGAAACAATGGAAGATTTACATGAACTGATGCAAAGTGAAATGAGCAGAACCGGGAAAGCAATTTACTCAAGGATTACAACAGTGTTAATAGGAAGAATGGTAAAACAATAGAAATTAAATTATATAATGTTGTAATGGCTGGGCTTGTCCCTAAAGAATAGACGTGAGAAAATATTTCCTTTGCCCTTTTTGTAGAGACATGAGATGATAGATATGAGGCATTGCATATAATATCAAACTTGTTTGGTATATTGGTTGGTTTTGTAGGACAAATTTTTTTTTATTCTGTTATAGAGAATGACTCGGCAAAGGTACAGAAAGAAGAGAGTGGTCACTAGAGAAGTAGGTGATGTAAAACAAAAGATATATAGAGATAGATAAAGATATATACATATATATGTACATTTATTTTAAAAAGAAGGGGAAAGTTGAGGGAAAACGAAAGACCCCAAGATCTCTGAACAATTCTGAAAGACTTATGACAAAGAATACAACCCACCTTCAGAGAAAGAACTGTTGAAGTTGGATGCAGATCAAAGTATAATATTTTTCACATTAGTTTATTCATGGTTTTATTTGGGGGTTTGGGTTTTATATGAGTGTTCTTGTACAACAATGACCAATGTGGAAATATGTTTTGCATGATAATACATGTATAACCCAGATCGATTTGCTCATCCTCTCTGATAGAAGGGATGTAGGAAGACTATTTGGATCTTATATAATTTTAGGGAATTGTTGAAAATTGTTATTACATGTAATTGGTAAGCAAAATATCTTTGAATTTAATTTTTTTAAGTCCCTGGATCTATATGCTATTCAGGTGCCTTATAAACCTTAACTCTTTTCTTCCATTAATTGTGATTATTTTGAAAAACATAAATGAGCAATGTTTCGATGTTCTGGAAATGAGACAAAACCCTTTGCCCCCAAACTATATCATAAATTCCTGTCTATTCCCCAACCCTCCCATGTACCATATACCATCACTCCTAGGTTCATTCTGCTGATTCTGAAGGGATCATGGGACCCTTTCCAACATTCTAGGGGGTCCCAGACCCTGAGACATTCTAGCAAAGGCAGCAGTATAAAACATAGATGGTTTATGCCCCAGAGTTTTCTCTGCCTTGAAAGGAAGGGCCCCAGGAAAGCACGTGAATTTACACAAAGGGAAAAGTATCCCTGGGAAATCTGGACCACCATAGCCATCCTCCTTCCTATCACAAAGCTCCCTCCTGATTTTCTTACTCCCTTTGCTTTATGCTGCTCTGTATTCATTCTGTGAGGGCTGGCCAAAACGGCAATACCTTCATCCAGTGTTTTAGTATACTGGTACAAGAAGCTCCAGCAAGAGCCACAAACTTTTGTCTCAAACTAAGATGAGTCGTGGAACTTAAGTGTGATAAATCAGCCTCCTAACTGGATTCCTGCCTGCCTTTGAGTCTTTCTCCTTTCCACTCCATCTTCCACACAGCTGCCAAAATAATCTTTCTAAAGCACAAATCTGCCTATGCCACTCCCTTACCCACCTTCACTGGCTCTATGGTGTTTCTAGAATAAAATGAAAACTCTTTAACTCAAAATCTAAAGGCTTTTAGAATCTACTCTAGCATACTTTTCTAGGCTTACTTAACGTGACTCCCTCTTTTACACAGTCTTTGTACAAGTTAAACCGGAGTACGTTTTGTTCTCTGAAGTTGGCATTTCGTTTCCCACCTGCATAGATGCGTATGAGCTGACGCCCTACCTCTACCCTCAACAGGCTCACTCTTCGCTTCTGTCTTTTTAAAAATCTTTGGTTTTAATCGAGGCTCAGCTAGTGGATCCCATCCAATAAGAAGCCAAGTCCTGATCCTCTACGTATGGGTCTCAGAATGTATATACTTCTCATGTTATCATTATTTACATATCTATTTGCACTTGTTGTGTTTTCCCTCTACCCCAATCTGGTGTCCAACCCACTGCTTGCCTAAAACTGGAATCCTCAAAACTAGAAAGGAGCCAGCATTGTTTCAGTTGATTGGTTGATTCAGTAAAGATCTCTGATCTGCCAAATCCAATGACTTTTTTTTTTAACCCTTAACTTCTGTGTATTGGCTCCTTGGTGGAAGAGTGGTAAGCAGTGGGGGTCAAGTGACTTGCCCAGGGTCACACAGCTGGGAAGTGTCTGAGGCCGGATTTGAACCCAGGACCTCCCGTCTCTAGGCCTGGCTCTCAACCCACTGAGCTACCCAGCTGCCCCCTCCAATGACTTTTTTTTTAAATTGTCATTCTTCCTGGCTCTTCTATGCCTGCCATAGAATTGGCACTTGATAAAAACGTGTTTATTGATTAATATAACTTTCTGATTGATTTCTTTATCTTTCTCCATCCTATCTCCCATGCGCCCACTCCAGGACAAGGAAAGCTCCCTGAGGGCAGACACTAGTTCATTTCCTTTTGTCTTTGTGCCCCCGGTGCCCAACACAGTACCTGGCACATAGTAGCTGCTTAATCAGCATTGACTGAATTGGCTGACTGAATATAGGAACCTCGCCGAGTCAATTATTCAGAGCCAATCTCAGCTTTCTGCGCTGTTGGTCTCCAGCCCCCAGAATAGTCATGGTGCCACTTCACAGCAAACACCATTTACTCAGCCTTGTTTACAGTTGTTGAACTATTTTCGTCAAATTAATTAAACACATGTTACATCGTCACCAATTTGTTGTACAATAAATTAAAGATGTGAAGATTGTGAAATGCACAACAAAACCTGTTGGCGACAATGAAGCCAAGCGGCAGACAGGACAGGTAGGGCTTCCTACCCACCCTTGCGACTTTTTATAAAAATAGCACCTTCCACTCTCCTGGATCTCACTGGAGCCTCTCAGCTGCTCTTGCACAGCAGAGAGAGTTGGGAGTTTCAGCTTCATCTGACAAATGGAAAACCATGGCCTAACCCCCTGTCTTCTCTGCTTTTCTAGAGGTTGTATTGGTCTTCCCATGCCAACCCTCCTGCATCAGACTGACCCAAGATACCCTTTTCCATCCCACATTGTAGAAGCCTTAGAAAACTCCCTAGTCATTTATTCATCCCATCAGCCAATGAGTTATCAATCATTCCATTAGTCAATCAACAAACACCTAGTACGAGGACCACGGGATTTTCAATTCAGAGCTGGAAGCCATCAAGTCTATCATGTATGATTTTTGTTATTGTTATTGAGTCACGTCAGTTGAATTTGCCTCTTTGTGACCTCATTTGAGGTTTTCTGGTGGTTTGCCATATCCTTCCAGCTCATTTTTGCAGATAAGGAAACTAAGGCAATCAGAGTGAAGTGATTCACCCAGGATTGCACAGCCAGCAAGTGTCTGAGGCCAGACTTGAACTTATAAACATGAGTCTTCCTGACTCCAAGCTGGGAGTTCTATCTACTCCACCATTTAGATCAAACCAAGGCACAAAAAGAAGCCAATACCTGAGCTAAGATTTTAGCTCAGATATTTTTGAGCCCTAGTCCAATGCCTTACTATACATGTTGACTACCATGTGTGCCAAGCACTGTGCTAAGTACCAGAAAGTTAAAAATTAAACAATCCTGGCTTTCAAGAAGCTTCCATTCCATCAGGGAAAGAGTGGGGTGGAAAGTATACATAATAGTAGGACGACGGGACCATCATCGATGAACTGTGATTTCACTGATATAGGGAATTCTCAGTGAAGAAACTCTTAGAGAGTTGCATGGAAAAATGAAAGATCAACTGACTTGCCTATGATCCTACAGTCTGTATATATCAGGAGTGGAACCTGAATAATACAGCTTTCCTGAATCTGAGTCTGGTTCTCTATCCACCATGCCATGTAAGTATATACAAGAGACTCTGACTCTCTCTCTCTCTCTCTCTCTCTCTCTCTCTCTCTCTCTCTCTCTCTCTCTCTCTCTCCCTCCCCTTCTTCCCTCCTTTTCTCTCTCAGTTCCTCCCTCCTTCCTTCCCCTTCTCTCTCCCTACCCCTCTCTCTCCCTTCTTCTCTTTCTCACCCTCCCTCTTTCCCTCTTTCCCTCTCTCTC
>NC_058133.1:503825703-503841054 GCF_016433145.1 Gracilinanus agilis | reverse complement strand
AGGAGGGAAGGAAGGAAGGAAGGAAGGAAGGAAGGAAGGAAGGAAGGAAGGAAGGAAGGAAGGAAGGAAGGAAGGAAGGAAGGAAGGAGGGAGGGAGGAGGGAGGGAGGAAGGAAGAAAGAAAGGAAAGAAAGTAGGAAGGAAGGAAGGAAAATAGGAAGGAAGGAAAGTAGGAAGGAAGGAAAGCAGGAAGGAAGGAAGGAAAGCAGGAAGGAAGGAAGGAAGGAAAGTAGGAGGGAAAGAGGAAACATTTATTAATGCCTTAATTATGTTTAAAGCATTCAGCAAAGCATTGAGGATATGGATAGAAAGTAAGAGTTCCTGCTCTGATGGAGCTCACATTCTAACCGAGGAGATTGCCCATATGGGAAGTTCCAGCTTAAAGTCAGATGAAAAGGTGCCATGGTCACTGAGTGCGTCAGAGGGCAGATGGTGAGGCCTCTTCTTTCACATCATTCTCACTGATAAAATCCTCTCTGTTGTAGCGAGCCTCCCCATCCCAAGGGCTATGATAACAAGAACGGTCCTCCCTGGGTCTTGCTCCTCCTGACCACAGCACCTGCAGGAGCAGTGCCAGGCAGTGTCTCCACAGGGTTTGCTCCCCAGGATGATGGCTGCAGACCCCGGGCTCCCAGCATTGCTGTTCCTAAAGGTCTCAAGTCCTGGGCTGTCTTCATCCAGGTCTGAGGGGAGAGAGTAGCCAAGGTGACGGCAATGGCTTGCCTTGCCTGGGAGACGCTGCCTCTCCTCTCTCCCTCCAGGTGCCTTGTTGCATCCTCCATATCTGCCAAATAAATATAAAGCAAATAAGTTCAAATAAACAGGTGGAGGCTGGCTGGCCCCTTGTTGGAGATGGAAGTGGATCGTCATTCACTCATGCCTTGGACCAGACAAGCTGGCCATCCCTTCAAAGGTGCTGAGATTTCTCAGATTCTGGAAGGAGTAACAAAGGCAATTTCATGGATGGGTCAGAGAAGAGAGAACATAACTGTAAGGCCTGAGCAATCCTCGGTCACCTTAGCTGCTCCACTTCATTAAGAGACGACTCCAGCGAGCTCAGAGGCCCTGTAAATGGCAGACACATCTTTGCAATGATATTGGAAAATAGAAAGAAAAAAAACTAGACAGTCAGCAAAAGAGCCCTGAGAAGTAAGACTAAGAGTGGCAGCAGATTAACCACAGAAAAGTCCCTTTATTTGTGGGGAATATGCTTCAGAAAATGAGAGACAGAGATTGTGCCCAGGCATTCTTCTGAAATGAATACCATCTGGAAAAAAATACCAAATTCAACAGGATTGATTTTTTTTTCCATGTAATGAGCTAAGTCAATTTGTGTGCCCCATCCCGATTTATCTGTTTAAAATAAAAATGGACTGGCTGGGGCCACGGAATCATGGCGCAGCACTGACTTTGAAGTATTTCTCACAGTCCAAGCCAATAGTCTGTCCTGGCTTCCTGGCCCCACTGTCTCCTGCTTTCCATCCTCCTCACCCCTCACATCCGGCATTGTTAGTCACCTCACTTCGCTCTCTCCATCTCCGTCTTACTATCACCCTTTCTTTTCCTCTCCATTGGCTCTCACCAGAGGCTCCTTTTAACTCTTAATTCTAGGGTTCCGAGATTTTATTTCGCCCTCTAATGCCAGCCATTATTCATTTAGCAAATATTTATTGAGTGCCTTTGGGGCATGGTCTCTAGTAAGGGCTGTGTGAGGTGATAGGAGGAAGGACATAGCCATACCCCCGGAGATGGGACACTTACTGGAACAAATTACATTGTTCAGTTCGCCACTGATCCCCTACATTTGTTTCCAAGAGAAACCAGATTAAAATAAATGCTGAATTTCTTTAGTAATTTAAGGCTTATCAGAAGGTTTCAAATCCATGGTTTTTTGTCAAGAGTCAAATCTATAAGCAATTTCTACATAATCTTGATTGATTCCCCAGCTGCTAATGTCTTCCCTCCCCAAAAAAAACCATTAACTTGTACATGTTTTTATAAAGAACATGTACATCAAAAATATTGGTTGCAGCTCTTTTTGTGGTGACAAAGAATTGGAAATTGAGGGGTTGTCCATCAATTGGGAAATGATTAAGTTGTGGTGTGCGATAGTGATGGAATACTCTTGTGCTATCAGAAATGACAGGCAGGATGATTTCAGAAAAATCTGGGAAGACTTACATGAACTGATGCAAAGTGAAGTGAGCAGAACCAGAAGGGCATTGTACACAGTGACAGCAATATTTCTTGATGGACAACTGTGAATGACCTAGTTCTTCTCAGCAATGCAGTGAATCAAGACAAGCCCAGAGACTCATGATGAAAAATGCCATCTGCCCTCCACGAAAGAACTAACGGAATCCGAATATAGAGGGAAACATACTGCATTTCATTTCCTTTATTCTTCTCCTTTTTCATTTGAGAACTCTTCCACAAAATGACTAGTATGGGAAAATGTTTTACATGATTACACATGGAAAATCTGCAGCAGATTGCTTGCAGGATCAAGGAGGGGGACGGGCAAGAAGGGAATGAGGAATGGAAGATCAGAAGAAGGGACAGAATTTGGAACTCAAAAAAAATTTTTTAATGAGCATTAAAGTTATTTTTGCATATAATAGGGGGAAAATAAAATATAATTTAAAACATTTTAAAGTACTTCCATAAGAGGGAAAAAAGATCAAACCCAGCCTCAGCCACTTCCCAGCTGTGTGACCCTGGGCAAGTCACTTGACCCCCATTGCCCACCCTTACCACTCTTCCACCTATGAGACAATACACCGAAATTAAGGGTTTAAAAATAAAGAATATATTCAGAGAAGCTCCTTGAGGATAAGGAATGTTTCACTTTGGTCTTTATATTCTCAGATCCTCACCAAGAGCCTGGCAGACAATGCCTGTGGATTGATCGATTGCTGATAGGCTACGAGCTCAGTAAAAGACAGAAGTCAAAATTTTAACTTAATCTTAGGTGGCATTGAGAGAAGCAGAGCATCCAAGACTAGGGAGGTGAGAGATTCATTATACTTTGTCCTGGTCAGGGCACATCTGCAGTACTGTGTCCGGTTCTGGGCACTAAAGTTTAAAGACGTTGATAAACTAACAATGGAACAAACAGGGAAGAGTCTTGCCGTCATGCTACTTGAAGAGAAGGAGATGTTTGCTGTGAAGGAAAGAAGACTTTGTGGGGATGGAGAGATGGGATCTCTTAGTGTTGCTCTCACTTGGATTCATCCCATTGTTCTTGGATGCCCGAATCTTCTCCAACACCCAAACAGACACACGGTGATGCTCTGGGCTTGACTCAGTGTGGCTTCTCTTCTCCTTCTTGGTTGTCCTCTTTGGTTTGGGAGCCTTTAGGGGTAAGACCTAGCTGAGATATGCCTTTGTCTCCTCTGATAAATAGCTTTTGGTGCACTATTTATTCACGGACGAAGGCTAATTGGAAGGATGTGGGGAAATCCGTGTTATCTCCAGAGTTTCAAACCTAGGACCATGGTGGTGCCATCAGCGATGGCGGGGAGGCATCCGCAGTTGGGATCAGTTTGCTGGGGACCAACTAGACTGGACCCAGATGGAGATGTCAGTGAGGTCGGCCATAAAGTAAGGTAAGTACAAATGGGCATGAATGAAGTCTACTTGGGGAGGGGAAGAATGCCTGAACCTTTCCACATGATGGCACATGGAAAATCTGTATCAGATTGCTTTCTGTCTCAGGAAGGGGGAGAAGTGGGAAGGAGGCAGGAGAGGAGGGAGAGAATTTGAAACTCAAAACTTTAAAAAAAAAACGAATGTTCAAAGTTGTTTTTAGGGGAAAAATAAAATGTTATTAAAAAAAAAAAAGCAAAGAACACAGAGCATTTTCTGTAGAGAGAAAGAAGTCACGCAACTCTTTTCTCCTGATTTGTGATCATAACTATCCCTCTGACGGTAACTTGAGCCATGAGGCTTTATGTATTTAGCCACCTACTAGGTGCGAGGTTTTACATCCAATCTGGGAAAACAAACCTCATTCTCATACATAGCAACAGCTAATATTTATACAGTGCTTTAAGGTTCTCAAGGCACTTTATAAATATTATCTCAAATGAGTCAGATCATGTTGGAAGTTATCCATTGGAGGCTACTGGGTAGCTGTGGATGGAGGACCTGAGTTCAAATCTGGCTTCAGACACTTCCTAGCTGTGTGACCTGGGGCAAGTCACTTAACTCCCGTTATCTTAGCCCTTACCATTCTTCTGCCTTGGAATCAATACACAGTATTGATTCTAAGACAGAAGGTAAAGTTTAAAAAAATTACATTTATTCTTCCAGATCCTAGAGGGAGTACTAAGGGCAAAATGCAGAATTCAATTATAGAGAAGTGTTTTTGATTCAGCATTAAGAAATGTTTCCGTCTGTAATATTGGTGGTGGTGTTGCAGAAGGTACTCAGTCCTTTTTACTCTCTCCTCCCTCGTAGGAAGGGCAGAGCTGAACCTCCCCTGGGCCTCCTCACCTTTCTAACCCTCATCCATTTCCTTTCTTAAATCAGAATCTGTAGAATTAATTAGTCATACTTTGTTACAACAGCTGGCTCTGTTTTATCCTAGGTGCAATATAATGGCCCTCAGGTCCATGTAACCCCTTTTTCTGCTGTTTTAGCAAGTTAGAAGAAAAGCTATTAGTGCAATCACAATAGCTCAGGGCCCCCAGATAGGAAATCCCTAACCTTCAGACAGAGGTTTCACTCTTTAGCCCAATGTTTTTAAGTCTTTCCTTACATTTTAGAATCAATTCTGCATCTTGGATCCAAGGCAGAAAAGTGGCAAGGGCTAGGCAATGGGGGTTAAGTGACTTGTCCAGGGTCACACAGCTAGGAAGTATCTGAGGCCAGATTTGATCCCAGAATCTCCCATCTCCGGGCCTGGCACTCCATCCAATGAGACACCTAACTACCCACTCTTTAGCCTAATTTAAAGTGCATATATCTTTAGCTAAACCTCAGCCTCTTCCCATTTGAGGTAGAATAAATTTTTGTTCACTGCACTCTACCATTTGTTCATACTGCCCAGGATTCTCTAAAATTCTAAAATTCTCATCTTTTGTGTCACTTTTTATGGTGCAATAATATTTCATCATTTTCACAATTTGTTCAGCCATTCCTTAATTGTCTGAGAGGCAATCAAAGGCACCCTCTTAAGTTCTGGTTCTTTTCAACAAGCACTTAGTAAAATCTTGCAATGTGGGAGGTAAAAGAAGTGAACAGAGTATATTTTACAGGGTCTTTTTTTCTGGGTAAACACAGGGAGGGATGTTGGGGAAGGAAACAAGCATTTATTTTTTTAAGCCTTTCCTTCTATCTTAGTACCACTTCTAAGACAGAGAAGTAAAATCGGAGGGGAACAGGAGGAGGATTTCTCTAAGTCCTTGAAGGGATGAGAACAGCCAATATCTTCAGTTCTAGTCATCTGTTCCAAGATACTTTTTTTTTAACCCTTGTACTTTGGTGTATTGTCTTATAGGTGGAAGAGTGGTAAGGGTGGGCCATGGGGGTCAAGTGACTTGCCCAGGGTCACATAGCTAGGAAGTGGCTGAAGCCGGGTTTGAACCCAGGACCTCCTGTCTCTAGGCCTGACTCTCACTCCACTGAGCTACCCAGCTGCCCCCCCAAGATACTTTTAAGACCCAATGGCCCTCCCTAGTCTCTCCCCTCTCCACCAAGCTTCAGCCCTCCTCTACTCTTCTCCTTCCTGTTTCTCTTTTTCACTTCCTCCTTTATTCGTTGCCTCTGCACCCATGATTCTTTCCATGTAAACTCATCAAGTACCAGGCAGGATAAGAGATGCTTTTCCCCACTGTCGCTGCTGCGGTTGCTTCTGTCTCTGATCCCTTTGTCACTATCTAGCTTCTGAAAACTGTTTCTGTCCCTCCAAGTGTTCTCGGGTCCAATTCAAGTCCACTTTCAGGGGAACCTCCATCACTCTCGAGGCTGACAGGTAATGATTGCCCTTCTGAACCAGAGGATGGCCATCAGTTCTCGAATCCCCATCCTATTCCTAATCAAAGTATTCAAAGTGGAATGAGCTGCTTTAAAAAGTAGTGAAAGAGGGGGCAGCTGGGTAGCTCAGTGGAGTGAGAGTCAGGCCTAGAGACAGGAGGTCCTAGGTTCAAACCCGGCCTCAGCCACTTCCCAGCAGTGTGACCCTGGGCAAGTCACTTGACCCCCATTGCCCACCCTTACCAATCTTCCACCTATGAGACAATACACCAAAGTACAAGGGTTTAAAAAAAAGTAGTGAAAGAGAAATCCCGAGAAAGAACTGTGGGAGTAGAAATACAGAAGAAAACTGTATGATTGAGCACGTGGTTCAGTGAGAATGTGATTAGGGATGTTGACTTTAAATGATCACTCACTGTAAATAGTAATAATTTGGAAATAGGTTGTGAACAATGATACATGTAAACCCAGTGGAATTGCACGTCAGCTCCTGGAGAGGGAAGGAGTGAACAAGAATCATGTAACCATGGAAAAATACTCTAAATTAAATTAAAAATTAAAAAATTGAAAAATAAAAAGTAGTATATTCTCATCCCCCATTAGTGGTCTTCAAGCAAAAAGCTAAATGGTCATGGTAGAGGCAATTCTTGGTCCAATGTGTCTTGGTCTAGATGGCCTTTCCACCATTGAGCTTCTGGGATTTGGTGATCTATTTCCAAAGATCCTTTTAAGGCAACCAGATGGAGAAACTCCCTCTATAAGAGAATGGAACTGTGCGTATTCAGGTCAGAATGACTTGTGTGTTTCTCTTTCTGAATTCAGCTTTTTTTTCTGTTGCTGTTGGTATTATTGTTGTTTCCATTCATAATTATCTCAACAAGAAGACTTTTCATTTATTAATATTTATTAACTTTACCGGTGTTGAGAGGCAGCCATTGATGGCACAGTGCACAGAGAGTTCAAATCTACCCTTACTAGCTGTGGGACCATGGACAAGTCATTTAACCTCTGTATGCCTCAGTTTCCTCAACTGTAAAATAGGGATAATAATAGCACCTACCTCCAAGGGTTGTTGTGAAGATCAAATGAGAAAGTGCTTAGCACACCATGTGATACATAGTATAAGATTAATAAATAAATAAATGCTTGTTTCTAGGGCAATGAGGTAGCAGAATGGAGAGAGATGGGAGGACCTGAGTTCAAATCTGATCTCAGATACTTCCTAGCTGTGTGACCCTAGGCAAGTCATTTAACCCCAATTGCATAGCCCTTGTCACTCCTTTGTCTAAAAATTGATACTAAAATAGAAGGGATGGATTAAAAGAAAGAAAGAAAGAAAGAAATGCTTGTTTCCTTCCTTTGTTATACAGAAGCCATTAGAAATTTTTCAAAAATCAAATGAATTGTGATTTCTGGTTTCAAAGAAATACAGTCTTTCCCCATCACCCACAATCTCTCCTCTCAGGCAGGCGCTTCTAGAATTCTCCATCTGAGTTGCTAGCTCTTTAAGCCTGTTTGCTCAAGGTTCAGATTTGCAAGTTTAATAATGCCATTTCCATAAAATAAATCCCATGGATGGCTGAAGACTAACCTTGACTTCGAGAGAGAAAAGTTCTCTTAATTTCAAGTGATTTCCCCAAAATGACTCGTTATTACATCTCCCTTCAAAGAATCTCTTTCCTCAGATTGCCAGCTCAGGGGGCAAAATACGATGCATTTATCTTCATGTATAATCTTCACATTTGCTGGAATGCTCTGGAAAGAAGCAAAGCTCCCAGACATCCTTGAGTTTGGTTGAGATAACAAACAACAACAACAACAAAAACATTCTTCTCAAATCATTGATTCAAAACTGGACAGGAAGAGCACTGATTCTGGCTTTAGAGGACCTGGGTTCAAATGCTGGGGGAATCGCCCATAAAATCCCTACTAGTCCTTGAAGATGACACCATGACCCAATGATCTCTGGGTCTTTTCCAACCAAGACCCATGATTCCATATTGGATTCAAGCCCTTCCCCCTCCCCTTTGATACTATTGTGAAACTAATGATCCCTTCTGAGAATCAGGTTTTTAAATCATGGAAGAAATCGCTCAATTTCCATTTTCTAACTGAAAATAAAGGTATCATTTTGCCTGTCCAAGTTCACGGCCCCCCTGCTATCCATCGGTGAACCTGAGATTAACTCCTGGACCAGGTAGTCTTTAAGGTCCCTCGCAGACCTAAAGTCCCATAGTTCTGCGAGGTCTTCCGAAGCCTCTGCGCACCGTACCTGGTAGGATACCTTCCTCGGCATCGTATCCACCAAATCCTGCCAGAGACTCCTTCGCGGGTCTACATGTGCCTTTTTTGCTGTATCTCAGGTCACTCTCCTGGCTCACCCCTGGACTGCTTCCCCCTCCTGGGCTCAGTCCTCAGTCCACACCACCCATAATTCCTCAAGGCTGTAAAGACCCTCATTAGAGATTTGAAAAGGAAGCCCCATCCCTTGTCCACTTCTGCAGGCACTGAGAGAGATGCTTCAGGCCTAATGCAGGTTAGGGCTGAGATGGAGTTCCAGCCTATTAACTCCCCCCAAGCAATACATTATTATCCCCTCCCTCCCCCCAATTCCCACCACCAGGTAATTCCATTGTTAATTAAAACCCTGCAGTCTTTAATAATATTGCACATAATTGCTGTTTTCAGCATGTACAGGATTGGCTCCAGAGGCCTCTGAGAATGCCAGGGATTTGGGTGATTTTTTTTTCACGCCTTGCTTTTTCAGTACTGCAGTAGCTAACAATGAAGCATGCTGGGGATCAGGGCAACCTCCAGCAATGCCACCAGGAAGCCAGCTTTTGCTGCCAGAGGCATTGAGGCCAAAGCAGGCAGGGTAGCTTTATCCTCCCCAAGGGTGACCCATAGACCTCCCACTGGGGATGATGACAAGACAAGGTGATGCTGCCCCCCAACAAACAAACTCGGAGAGACAAGAAAGAACAGAGAAGGGGGGGATGTGGGAGGTGGGGAGCAGGAGGGAAAAATAACAGATGCCAAAAGGGAAAAAAAAACATTTTTTAATGAAATTTGCCATTGATGCCCCTTTGATGACCTTATTTCTTTTCTTCTCTAGCTCAGAGCTTGCCATTTGGGAGATGCTTTCTAAGGGACAGCCCAATAGATAGAGGGTTGGACTTGGAATCGGGAAGATTTTTCTTTGTGAGTTCAAATCCAGCTTCAGTTACTAGCTTTGAGACCTTGAGCAGGTCATTTAACTTCTGTCACATAGCCCTTACCACTCTTCTGCCTCAGAACCAATACACAATATTGATTCTGAGACAGAAGGTAAGGGTTGAAATGAAAAAATAAATATGGGCAGCTAGGAGGCACAGTAGATAGAGAACATGGCTTGAAATCAGAAAGACTTAACTTTGGGAGTTCAAATCCAGCCTGAGATACTTACTTGCTTTGTGACCCTGGGCAAGTCATTTAACTCCACTTGCCTCAGTTTCCTCATCTGTCAAATGGTCTGGAGAAGGAAATGGCAAACTGCTCCAGTATCTTTGTGAAGAAAACCCCAAATGGGGTCAAAGTAGGACACGAATAAAAAAAAAATTAAGTGCTTTATAAATGTCTGTTCTGTTCATCTTGCAACAAATTTCTGGTTCTTCTTGGCCTTTTCCCCTTCCTTTCTTTTTCCCCTCTTCTATGTGACCCACACGCCTGCGGCCCCTTACTCTCATGACTCCTAGACAGCTCATCAGCATCCTGATCCAGTGAAATGAATACAGAATTTAGAGACTTGAGTTCAAATCCCAGACCTGCCATTTGCTAATGGAAACTAGGTGATAGCCCACGTACAATGCTGAATTTGAAGTCGGGATAGACTTGAGTTCAAATCAAGCCTCAGACACTCACTAGCTGGGGAATCTTGGACAAATCACTGGACTTCTTTCAGACTCAGTCTTAAAATGGTGATAATAATAACTCGACCTTATAGGATTATTGAGACGACCTTTAAGTGATTTTAAAATACCACTATTATCTAATAATAATTTTAATACATATATCATATATTTAAATATGCATAAGCAATTACAATACTAATTAATAAAGGCCAGCTAAGTGGCCTTCATCAGATCACTTCACAAAATTTCAAATTTTCAAGATGGACAGAACTAGTATGGCCATCTTAGGCAGTTAATCCACTCATACTTATTTAGCTCTGGAGCTTTGTTATTACTATGTGCCAGGTACTGTGCTGTGTTGAAGAAAGAAGGGAAGGTAAAAAAAAAAATCTATTCCAACCTGTAACAGAAAGGAACCTCCCTCTACCATCTTCAACCAAAGGCCACTTGCTACCAATCATCCATTTTACAGATGGGAAAAGTGAGGCCCACATAGATGGAGGGGTTTATACAGGGTAACACATTGCCTCTGTAGACCAGGCTCTATACCTCTAAAATCCCTTTGGTTTTTAAATCTATGATCCCATGATCCAATACTGGGTTGGGATTCAGAACAACAGAGTTCTAGCTGCCTCGCTGATGCTGCCTTGATGTGTGACTTTTAAGCAAATCACAGCTCCTCCCCCAGCCTCAGTTTCCATCTCAGTCAAATGAAAGGGTTGAACTAGATGAACTCAAATGTGCCTCCCAGCTGTAACTGCCTCTAAGCCCCACTGTGGGAGGTAGTGGGGTGGAAGATGGGGGTGGGGGAAAAAGAGAGTGAAGGCCAAAGAGGCTGCTAACCCTTCCCTCCCCTCCTGCCTCCCCAGCTCTGTGCTTTCATATCCCTCAGGGCGGATCTAAATGTCTAGGAAGTTAAAAGGCGTCTCTGTCCTCAGATGAACTCCAGTGTGGTGGGATGTTGGGGAGGGGAGCCTGGCAACAGATATTTTTACACCACTGGAGAGATGGTGGTGAGGGTCACACCCAGAAAACTCCAACAGCCAAGACCCAGACTCTCATGGTCAGAAAAGGACTGACAAAATGATGAAGTCTAGAATGAGGTTTGTCTTCAGCGTCCTCCTCTCCCCAGGATCTTCCAGGCTTCCCCCACCTCATGCTATCCTCTCTATGTTCAGTTATTGGCCAAAGGGTCCCTTGTGCTATCTTCTCTATGTGCTGCTGTTGGCCAAGGGGTCCTCCATGCTATCTTCTCTATGTGCTGCTGTTGGCCAAGGGGTCCTCCATGCTATCTTCTCTATGTGCTGCTGTTGGCCAAGGGGTCCTCATGCTATCTTCTAAATGTGCAGCTGTTGGCCAAAGGGTCCTCCATGCTGTCTTCTCTATGTGCATTGTTGGCCAAGGGGTCCTCCATACTGTCTTCTTTATGTACTGTTGTTGGCCAAGGGATCCTTCGTACTATCTTCTCTATGTGCTGCTGTTGACCAAAGGGTCCTCCATGCTATCTGTCTCTCCCAACCATCCCAACAAGGTCTTCCCACTCCCTTTATTTCTTTTTGGTCTCTATTGGCAATTTAATAATGTGCAAGGGTGAAACTCCTTCCACTGGAACAGATTAGCAATTTATATATAAGTGAGAATCATGGCAGAAGGAAGAGACCAGAGGATCGACCACGAATAGTAAGATTGAAGCAGGATATGAACCCAAATATCCCTGATCTCAAGGTGGGTGCTCTCTCCTCACTCTTAGAGAGCCACCCGGACCACAGGAAGGTTCAGAGCCTTGAAGTAGAGGACTTGAAACTAGGTTTCCTGACTCCAAAATCACCTCTAATGACAAGAGCTCTAGAGTTAGAGGACTTGGGTTCCATCCTGGCCTCTGCGTGACCTTGGACAAGTCACTTCAACTCCCCAGGCCTCAGTTTCCTCCTAAAATGAGGGGGTAAATCAAGATTGCCTCTGAAGTGCCTCCCAGTTCTGAAGCTATGATCCTATATATGCCATTTACTTTATAAAAGGACCATTTGTTTTACAAAAGGACTCATCAGGGATGGGCTTAATATAGTATTTGATTTACCCAATGTTGGATGGCGACCAACTTCTCAGGGATGAGTGTGTTGCATAAAGTGGGACACACCTGTATAGCATATTATGGATGAATGACAAGTTCCCCCTCCCCACCCTCACACCCTAAGAAGAGAAAAGCACATATGCTTCTCTCCCTTAATAGCAAAAGGAGAAAACTGTGGTTGTAAAATATCAGAAATACTGTAAGATTCAGCTAACGTGTTATGCTGAATTGTTTTTTTTCCCTCTTTTTTATTTTTCATTACAAGAGATGGCCTTTGGGTTAGGGAAGGGGCAGGGGGATATATTTGGAGATGGAGATGTTAAAAAAAAGCAAACTTTTTAAAAGTCCAAAAAATCCTCAGAAACAAAACAGTATGGATGAGCCCCCACCCAGCAGAGGACAATTTTATAAAAGGTTAGGTCTGAAAAAAGCCAAGAAAGAAAGGGATTATCAGTACGTTGGCTTTTGAATCTTTGGGACCTGCAAAGGTTCAGAGTAGCCATGTCCTGCTTGCTATGTAGGCAGTTGAAGCACAAATCAATCTCCTTTAGGTCTTCAGCCAGGGAAGTTCTCAACTCTGAGCTCTGAGACCTTTTGGGCTTGCTGTGTGGCCTTTAGCAGGGCTCGTAACCTTGCCCCGCCTCCCAGTAAAGGAGGGATAAAAAAGACTTGGCTGCCTCTGGGGGTTGCTATGAAAATTAATTAGTGTTTGTAGGGCACTTTGAGATCCACAGATGAAAGGAGCTGATTAATACAAAAGTATTAGAGAATTAAACTGAATGGATTCCAGCTTGTAAAAAGGGTGTTTCCCTGCTCAGGGTGTGGGAATGGAGTCAATGGCCAGGAAATTGGTTACCTGACATTTGGGGCCTCTGCAGACCAAGCCCTGGAGCCCAATCCTTTCATTTTCTAAATTCACCCAAGGAAATCTGAGCCACCAGCCCATGAAGAGAGACATACACATTGGCATGTTTTAGTTTGGCGAGTGGGGGTTGTTTCTGTTTGTTTTCCATAAGCATGGAGTCACCAGAATTGTGGTTGAGAAAAAATTGACTGCAATTCCTAATTATCTTCTGTTAATTCACTGTGTGACATTGAACAAGTCTCTTCACCCTCTAGGCCTCAGTTTCCATATTTGTTTCACAAATCAATCAGTAAGCATTTAATAACTTGCTATTCAGCGCCAACTGCTATGACACCTCCCATTTCTCAAATTCTACATTCTATGAGATGGTATTTGGTTCCAGGATTCTATATGCTATTCTTTTATTTATTCTAATGGGTAAGATGATGGCTCAAAGTTCTTAATGATCATTTTCCAGAAATCTCTGAAAATAGGAGCCTTCCTCTTCCTCCCCTTCTTTGTTCTTCTTCCATGTCTTATTCCACTTGGCCCTAACCAGGAACAGGGTGGACAGAAGTCTTAAACAGTCTGAAAGGCTATGGTGCTACAATCCAGAGCTGGGTGCCTGATCAGGGCAAAACAAAATCCATAAAGTACCTAAGGCAAAGGGTGATATCTCTATGTACTTAAGGAAGAGGTCAATGGAATTAAAACATCACAGTCCTAGGGTGGAGATGGAACTAGGGCCAAAGGCTGTTTCAGTGATGTGCCAGTCAAAGAAGGAGGGGCTGAATTCACACAAAGAGTTTGCTGTAATTGGTTATGATCACCAACAAATTGCCTATAGATAGATTTTAAGGTCAAAGTGCATGAGATCAGTCCTATCCACCAAATGCTTCTAATAAAATGACTCTCGAAGAGGCTTTGGTTCATCGTCTGGTTCATCTCTAACAGATAACACAATTCCATTGCATGCCTGTACTGTCACAGTTTGTTTAACTGAGCCCCAATCTATGGACATTTAGCTTTATTTCTAGTTCTTTGCTACTTTAGAATCTGCTGCTATAAATATTCTTGTGTCTGTGGGACCTTTTATTTTATCATTGACCTCGTTGGGCCATATGTCTAGCAGTGGCATCTCTGGGTCAAAGGGTTTGGACGTTTTAATCACTTTATTAGTATAATTCCATATAACTTTCCAGAAGGGTTAGGACAATTCCCAGCTCCATCAGCAACGCATTAGTGTATCTCTCTCTCCACGATCTTCCAATATTGATGATTCCAATCTTTTGTCATCTTTGCCAATTTGCCAATTTGTGAAGAGAAACCATGGAAGTCCTTTGATTTGTGTTTCCCTAATTAGTAATCATTTAGGGCAATGTTTTATATGGATCGACAATTGTTTTGAGAATTTTATTCATGTTTTTGATATGTCTTTTGGGGAATGGCTTTTGGTTTTATACATACCAAAACATATATGTATGTATGTATAGAAATATATGCATATGTATTCTATTCATTTGTGCATGAATGCTCTTTGTGTATTTGTATGTGCATATGTATTTGTGTATGTATGTGTATATTATTTACCTGCATGTCTTGGATATCAAATCCTTTTCAGAAATATTTTACTCAATAATTTTTCTCCAATCAACTACTTCCTTTCTTAATCTTAGTTGCATTAATTTTGTTCATGGAACCACTTTTCAAGAATTCTGTTTTGATTTAGTTATGGTGTAAAATGTTAATCTTGTAAGCTTAAAAATTAATATACAATATCCCCAAGAATCATATTTAATAAGATTTATTAATAATAACTTGAAGTTAAGGAAAATAAAAAGCTAGAGTAAAAGGTCCTAGGTTCAAACCCGGCCTCAGCCACTTCCCAGCTGTGTGACCCTGGGCAAGTCACTTGACCCCCATTGCCCACCCTTACCAATCTTCCACCCATGAGACAATACACCAAAGTACAAGGGTTTAAAAAAAAATTTTTAAAAAAAAAAAAAAAGCTAGAGTAAAGAGGGAGCTAACCCAGCCACAGTCGCAAGAGAAGAGAGTGAGAGGGTGGGGTTTAAGCAAACATTTATAATACATTATGTATAATAATATGTTAATAATAAAAATTATAATATGTATTTATAATATGCCAAATGGACAAAGGGAAAACGATTCTGAGAGATGAAGTCCAAGGGTTCGAGATTTCTAATTATACAGTCTAAACAGAATTTCAGTCAGAAAGCTTTTTAATTTTCCCAAGGAATCCCTGTCAATGGGGTGTTCTTTCCATATAATTTATATTTAGGGGTTTATCAAAGCTGGATTATTGAGTTACATTCTTTCTGACTCCTCCTTGTGCTACCAGTGATTTCTTTTTCTATTTTTTGACCAGTACCAGATAATTTTTACAATCACTGCTTTAAAATAATTTGAGTACTCTGGAAGTACTATCACTATTTCATTTCTTTCTTTCTTCCTATCTTTCTTTCTTTCTTTCTTCCTTCCTTCCTTCCTTCCTTCCTTTCTTTCTTCCTTCCTTCCTTCCTTCCTTCCTTCCTTCCTTCCTTCCTT
>NC_058133.1:503801428-503825649 GCF_016433145.1 Gracilinanus agilis | reverse complement strand
TCCCTTCCTTCCTCCCTTCCTTCCTTCCTTCCTTCCTTCCTTCCTTCCTTCCTTCCTTCCTTTCTTTCTTTCTTTCTTTTTTTTTGTTTCCTTTGATATGATGATTCATGGCCCAGGGCTCTAGGGAATTGATATCAGGACCAGGCCTTAGGATATGTGTGCAAAGTTTTTCTTTGGCATTCTTTTATATGCCTTTTCCATAGTTTTTTCTTCCCTTCTTCCCCCATATCCCTAAGCATTTCCCTCAGGTGACTATCCTATGTCCCATTCCCACAGGGCCTTATTCTCAGCAATCTACAAATAAAATTAATCTACAAATCTAAATGATTGGTCTTAGGAACTTAAAGAACTTAAATGACCCTAGGGTTATCTGTGTTTTAATGGGCCCAAAGGAATGAACTAAAATGGTGTAATTTCAGCTTACTAGATCCAAAGAAATAAATCTGTAAGGTTTTGAGACAAGGTGACAAGTCAGCTTATTTTCGCCCCAACAGAAGGCAGCTTACCTTTTCTATCAGTTATGCTGACTTTATGGACTTCTCTTCTGGTCATCTAATTCCTTTCAGCACCACTTCTGCCCCACTCTAGGAGCCCAGAGTCCTCCGGCTGAGCCTCCATCTCCCCTGTCATGACAGAGAAACATCTGGTAATGCCCTTCTCCCTGGGCACGAGGGACTGAATATAGACCCCTGGATCAAGAGGGGAAAGGGGCATTACTAGTTTCTTTTTAAAAGAGCAAACTGAAGGCAGAAACAACCTAGAACCCACAAGAATGGCATTCTAGTGTTGGAAAGTCAGGTCCTACAGCAGAGAAATCGGACTGATATTTGGAGTCAAAGAGGCTCTCCTATAGCCCATCACATAACAGAATCAGACAATCTGCCAGGTGGAAGGACCTTAAGAACCAAAATTATAAGTTTCCTGAGGACAGACACTCTGTTCTCTTTATCTTTGTATCCCCATCCCCCAGGGCCCAACACAGTACAGTAAATGCCTAATAATCAATGAATGAATTGAAGTAGAATGATACAGTGGGGGAAACACTGGCTTTCAACGCAGATTTCAAATACTGTTTCTATCATTTCCTGATTGAAGGACTTTGGGGAAATCATTTAAGCTCCTTGGGCCTCAGTTTCCCCATCTGTAAAATGAGGAGCTTAGGCCATATGGTTTCTGAAGTCTTTTCGGCTCTAAATCTATAAGCCCATGATTCCGGACTAATTCCCCACCCAGTGCAGAAATCCCCTCTGAAACTCGTCTGAAAGATAACAACATTGCATAGCTAGGCCCCGATTAGTGAGAAGAATGAATGCTCTGAAGTGGCTTCGTGTATTCAAAGTCATAGTATTTGATGTTATAATTATGTAAAATATGGTAATTGGTTCCAGCCCAATGGAAATATGCAGTTCAAACTTAAATAATGAAACAATAACCTCAAAAGCTTTGTGGGATATGAAATAAAACCACATAAATCATCAGCATTTCTGCATTTTACCAACAAAACTAAGGAAAAAGTGATAGAAAGGGAAATTCCATTTTAAGTAGCTACAAAATGTATTTGGGAATCTATCTACACACACAATCCCATGTGAAGCCAACTACAAAACATTCTTTATAGAAATAAAGACAGACCTGAAGAAACTGACGAAATATTAACTGCTCATGGGTAGGTCATGCCAATATAATCAATAAAATAATAATACCAAAACTAAGGTGCTTATTCGGTGTCATACAAATTTAACTACCAAGGATTACTTTACAGAGGTAGAAAAAGAATAAAATTAATACAGAAGATTCAAAGGTCAAGCATCTCAAGAGAAGTAATAATAATAATAATAAAAACTGGCAAAGTAGAGGGCCTAAAAGTAGCAGATCTTAAAATATACTACAAAGCAATAATCATCAAAATGATTTAACGCTGGTTTGAAAACACGAAGAAGTTGGCCAGTGGAACACTTTAGGTACAAAATGTACAGAAGCAAATGAACCCAGTAAAAGAGTGTTCAATAAATTCAAAGATTAAAGGTCCTTATGTAAGTATTCATCATCCAAAACAAATTTCTGGGGAAACTGGAAAGCAGCCTGAAGTTGGATATAGGCTCACATCAAATACCTTCTAACAAGGCAAGCTTCAAATGGATACATGATTTGGGTATAAAAAGTCACAACCAAAACAAATTAGAGAAGGAAGGGAAGAAATACTTTTTGCGACTATAGACAAGGTAAGACTTCATGACAAAATAAGAGATACTAAAAAACTGAGAGAACTAAAATTTAAAAGATTTAGAAAAAAAATACAATTTAGTTAAAATTAGAAGGGAAGCAGTTTACTGAGAAAAATTATATGCTGAAAGTTTCTCTGATAATTGATTCAAAAAAGAATCCTGAGGGCAGCTGGGTAGCTCAGTGGATTGAGAGTCAGGCCTAGAGACGGGAGGTCCTAGGTTCAAATCTGACCTCAGACATTTCCCAGCTGTGTGACCCTGGACAAGTCACTTGACCCCCATTGCCCACCCTTACCACTCTTCGCCTAGGAGCCAATACACAGAAGTTAAGGGTTTAAAAAAAAAAAAAAAAGAATCCTTTCCCAATAAATAAATGATCAAAGGATAAATATAGGCAGTCTCGAGGGGGAAAACCTAAGCTATCAATAACCATATTTTTAAAAAATCCAAATCATCAATAGGGAAATGAAAATCAAATCAATTCTGAGGTTCTATTTCACAACCATCAGATGGGCAAAGTCAATTTTTTAAAAAATAGAAAATGACAACTACTGCAATTTATAGGAAAATCAGCACATTGATATACTCTTGGTGAAGCTCTAAATTGGTCCATCCTCTCTGAAATACAAATTTGAATTATATTCCCTAAATTATAAAATTGTAAAACCTTTTGATTTAGCAATCCTGCTTCTAAAACTACATTCCTAAGAGATTAAAGAAAGGAAGAAAGGACCCATGTGTACAAAAATATTTAGAGTAGCAAAGAACTAGAAGCTAAGTGGGTATTCTTTAAATGAGGAACATTTGAAGAAATTATGGTGACCAACTGTAATGGAATATCACTGCTGTTATTCAGTTATTTAGTCGTGTTTGACTCTTCATGACACCATGGACTATATATATACCATGCCAGATATAAATCTTTTATTCATCATTATCTCCCATAGTCCGCCCAATGTCATCACTTCCATGGCATTATCCATCCATTTTATCCTCTGTTGTCCCCTTCTCCTTTTGCCTTCAAACTTTTCCAGCATCAGGATCTTTGCCATTGAGTCCTATCTTCTCTTTATATGGCCAAAATATTTAAGCTTCAGCTTTGGCATTTAACCGTCCAGTGAATAATCTGAATTAACTTTTTTATGTATTGACTGATTTGATCTCTTTGCCGTTCATGGGATTCTGAAGTCTTTATAGTTCTAAAGTGTTGATTCTACTTTGTTCAGTTTTCTTTAGAGTCCAACTCTCATAGCCATACATTGCTCCTAAAAAACTAAAGTTTGGACTCTACAGACCTTTGTCATCTAGGTGACGTCTCTGCTTTTAGTATGTTGTCCAGATTTGTCATAGATTTCCTTCCAAGAAAATTTATTTTTATGGCCGCCATAACTATCTGCAGTGATGTTTAAGCCCAAGAATATAAAAACTAACACTGCTTCCATTTCTTCTCCCTCTGTTGACCATGAAATGATGGGATGAATCACCAAGATTTTATTTTATTTTATTTTTTGATGTTATCTTCAAGCTGACTTTTACACTCTCCTCTTTCAACCTCGAGTTCTTCATTCTCCACTTTCTTAATTCTTAATTCACTTCTTAATTCTTTACTTTCCACCATCAGAGCAGTATCGTACGAGGCATTCAAGGAAGACTGGTACCTCCGGTAGGAGGGCTTGCTGAGCCCTTGTTAGGACTACTTTCCTCCTTTGGTGTCTACCTGCTAGCCAGCTCTCACCAATGGCTCCAAGAAGCTGCATCATGCAAAATGGCCCCAGACCAGTAAACCATCTTGGCAGACAGGCTAAACCAGGTTGAGGGTAACCTATAGGCCTCAAACCCATCATTGACTTAGAGGAGTGTCTACCCCAGCCATGTGAAGTCTTTCCTGGGCCAAAGGGGCAGATGAAGGCAATTGGTTCCAATGGCATGAGAGTGGCGGAAGTGGATGCTGTGGAGTGCTTAGAGCTTGGTTAGACATTGAAAAAGCCAAAGTCATACACTGCATCCTGAGACTTGGATGACTGGGAAAAAGAGTGAAGCCAAAGATTTTGTGAAACTCCCTTTAGTCCAATTCGTGCTCAAATCAAAAGACATCATCAGTGACGCCATTTTGGTCCTCTTTGAGTGGGAAAGACAACCACCAACCAACCATCATCTATATATCTGAGATTTTTCATTGGTATGTAAGAAATGAGGAAAGAAATTTAGAGAAACCTGGGAAGACTTGTAACTATTGATCCAGAATAAAGTGAGCAGAACCAGGAGAATGATATATATAAGAGCAATATTACATATAAAATCAACTAAATGATTTAGAGCATCATTAATGCAATGATACAAAATGATTCCACAGGACCAATGATAAGGGTTGTTACTTCCTGCCAGAGAGGTAATGGACACAAGTCACAAAATGAAATGCTAAACTATGCCTGTTTTCTTACAAGGGTTTTAGTCTGTTTCTTTTGTTTTTTGTTTTTCCCATTTTGGCAGCAGAAAGTTGGAGAGAAAACAGTGTTCCTCACATGACAGAGTCTCAAATGGATGTCAGCAGTATAGCTACCCACAAACGTGACCCTTAGAAACCAAAGTAGTAGCTACCTCCCTGGGAGTCTCCAATTTACAAGTATGAGAGCGAGTTAGGAGTGAAGGAGATGCTACCATTATAATGGAGAAAGAGTAAACGTTTTCTCACTAAAAAGAATAAAAACCAAGGGTGTCCACTTTCACTGATTCTCTTTAACAATGCTTTTGAAAAGCTTTTAATTATAGTAAGACCAAAAAAGAAATTAAATTGGTTTTTTAAAAAGAGTTGAAAAGCTGCCTTTTTGCAAATTAAATGATAGCATATCTAGAAATTCCAGTGACCTAAGCAACAAATTAAAAAAAATTAAGCAATAAATGAGTTTACTGGGGAAAAAAGGATATAAGTAAAGTCATGAAAAATCATCTTCAACACAGATATCTTTCAATAAAGATCAAGAATATCTAATAAAGATATTATTTATCATAGAAACCAAAGTATCAGATATTTAGATAATTTTTGACTGACATGCCTCAGACATTTACAAAAAATAAATATTATCACATTATTACATTTAATTAATTAATAGTGATAAAGATAAGTAAAAATAAAATTTATCTAGGACTATAAATATAATTATGAACTTATCATGACCAAAATAAAGGAAATAAACATGAGTTATCCCTATATACCTGACAAGAATATATGAATTCCATAAAATGTCAACAGTCCCTAAATTCATCTATAAATTTAATCATCAATAAAAAAAATACCAGTGAGAGGGCAGCTGGGTGGCTCAGTGGATTGAGAGCCAGACCTAGAGACAGGAGGTCCTAGGTTCAAATCTGGCCTCAGACACTTCCTAGCTGTGTGACCCTGGGCAAGTCACTTGACCCTCATTGGCTAACCCTTCCCACTATTCTGCCTTGGAACCAATATGCGATATTAATCCAAGACAAAAGGTAAGGCTTTTAAATAAATGAATAAGTGAACAAACCAATAAACAAACAAACAAATAAATAAATAAATAAATAAATGGATGGATGGATGGATGGATGAATGAATGAATGAATGAATAAGTGAATGAATGAATGAATGGATAGATAAAAATACCAGTGAGTTATTTTATAGAACTAAATAAAACAATATTGAATTTAAACAACAAAACAAATACCCCACGATGTTAAGAGATACTTGGCTGAGGAGGAAAGAGAAACGTGATGAAGGTGCTTTTGCCGGACTTTATACATGTTTAAAATAGTAATTGTCAGAACTATGGGGTCCTGTGGGAAAATGGAGAAATACCTCAGTGGACAATGAAGTAATTCCAAGGTGAACTTGGCTAAGTCACTTCCCCTCCCTGGACCTCAGTTCCAAATCTCTAAAATGAGGAGGTAGACCAGATGACCTCTAAGATCCCTTCCAGCTGAGAGTCTATGGTTCCAAGAATAATAAATCCAGGGTTATTAAAAAATGAAGAAAGAAATCTTTATTCAACAAGTGCCATTCAAAAAACTGAGAGGGAGACAAAGGGTGGAGACAGGCTTCACAGTCTAAACTCTCATAAACTCCAAATGAATAAACATTCAACACAATTAAAAAGCAAAAGAAAATGGAATAATATAGTTATTACAACTGTGAAGGACAGTTAAGTTCTTTTCTCAAGCAAATGCAAGAAACTTCTAGGAACAAAGAAGATGAATTTGTTTATTTAAATTTGTGGGGGAAAAAGTTCTGAACAGAAAACATCAATACTTGTGCAGATGTGGGATCTTGTCCGTGTGGATGCCCCCTCCGCAATGCAAATGACAGCCCAAGCTTGTCTTCTCATCCTCTGTGACTTGCTGTCCGTGTTTTCCCCTCAGTCCTCCACAGAAGTTCTACCCAATGTGCTAAAGGCCTTCCTCTGGGTCTTTTAATATTTCATGGATAGCAGAGCCTCCCTCAGGCAGTCCATCTGTTTCTCCCTTGTTCTTCATACATATCCCGCCCATCTCCTTTTCCAGTTGTGCCCTCCTTGATATGTCTTTGATGCTAGCGCCTACTCTCAAGTCACCAGGACCAGGTTGCTCAAGCCAACTTCTGCCCGCCATTCTTCTATCCATTGCTCTTTAATTCATGTACAATTTTGATCATCCCGAGCTTAAATATTCGGTGATTTGCACTCACTGAGTATCACTGGAAGAATACTGATGGAAGCAGCTTTGTTCAAGTATTGCTTGATTTCCCCAATGTAATCCAGCTCAGCTTCTTCCTATATTATCTATCGAAGAGATAAACACAGACGGACTAATTCAATAAGTTTTGCAGTTTGGGAGAATATACATTCTCCAGCCAATTGGTTTGTCTTCTGTTGAAAATCATATCAAATTAATTACTCCTACACTTTCAGCAATATTAATGCAAATCTTAAAGCACATCATAAATGCTAGCTATTATTCTTAACAATAATAGTAATATCTAACAGCTGATACTCCCTTTGGGGCAACAGAAGCTTGCAGCAAGTTAGTCGAAGAACCCTCCTGAAGCACAAGGAGGCAAGAACATTGGGAAGAGAAGAGGCAGAAGGAATAATCCCTAAATAGGCTCATACTTTGGAAGAGATCTAGCTACATAATGGAGGACTAGTCTGAGTGAAAGACAATTTGTCAGCTGGCCTTGTCCCCCCACCCAGAGTCTAGGGGTAACCCTGATAGATTAGGGAGTTTCTTTTAGTGCGATGGCTCACAAGCTTCACTGGTACACTTTCCTCAGTGGTTATCTGTCTATGTCAATGATTCCCAAAGTGGGCGCCACCGCCCCCTGGTGGGTGCTGCAGCGATGCAGGAGGGCTGTGATGGCCACAGGTGCATTTATCTTTCCTATTAATTGCTATTAAAATTTTTTAAAAAATCAATTTCCAGGGGGCTAAGGAATATTTTTTTTCTGGAAAGGGAACAGTAGGCCAAAAAAGTTTGGGAACTACTGGTATGTCAACCAGTCAGCCTTGCTGAATTAGCATTTAGAAAGGGGCATTAATTAAGGTGGCAGGATAAAAAAGAGTGGGTACAAAATATTCCACCCAAAAAAATCTGCGACACAATCTCTCATCAATTCACAGTTCAGAGGGGAATGGGCTCAAGCTTAGAGAGCGTATGTGGCAAAGGAGTAAATAACAACTCTCGGAAGTTGTTTGTCGGAGTCCCTTGGAAGTTATCATTTGGTATGGTGTTAAGGTAAAAGCTATATCAGTAAAAGCTTATTTATTTCTTTTTAACACCCTCACCTTCCGTCTTAGAATCAATTCTGTGTATTAGTTCCAAGGCAGAAGAGCAATAAGGGCTAAGCTATAGTGGTTAAGTGACTTGCCCAGGGTCACATAGCTAGGAAGTGTCTAAGGTCAGATTTGAACCAAAGATCTGGTTCTCAATCCACTGAGCCACCCAGCTGCAGGTAAAAGCTTCTGATTGGTGCTCTTTGTAGATCCTTGAATCTGTTTTTCTTCACCCAGTCAGGATCTCAAGGCAGACTCTATAGGAGCCACCACTATCCTAGGGATGCTATAAGACTCCAAATCCTTTGGACCCTTCAAATCTCCTAAGATCCTCCTCTGGTAAAACTCAAGGAACAAGATCGAGGATCAGATGTTCCCCTCTTCCTGCCCGCAAGCTATTCAAACATCTGACTGCAAAGCCATCTCCTGAGCAAGTTTAGCATTTGCTCAAATGTTTCGTTCCAAATAACTGGCTGGTATCAAAGTGTATTATCAAGTCCTTCAGCCAATCAAAGACTTCCTCCTTCCCCAAGTGGTTCAAGACTTGTTCAACCTTAGAGATAATCAAGATGAGTTCTCACCTGATGAATATATCAGCAGAGCCATGATTTCAACTTTACCCTCTTCTAACTCATCATCATCATCATCATCATCCTCATCATCTTCATCCTCGTCATTGTCATCATCCTCATCCTCATCCTCGTCATCATCATCCTCCTCTTCCTCCTCCTCCTCATCATCATCATCATCATTATCATCCTCAGAGCTGCTACTTTTATAGCAAAGGGTTATATATATTGTCTTATTTGGTCCTCACGTCCACTGTGGGAGGTTGGTAGTATTACTTTTTTTTTTATTATTTTATTTTAAACCCTTAACTTCTGTGTATTGACTTATAGGTGGAAGAGTGGTAAGGATAGGCAATGGGGGTCAAGTGACTTGCCCAGGGTCACACAGCTGGGAAGTGTCTGAGGCTGGATTTGAACCCAGGACTTCCCGTCTCTAGGCCTGGCTCTCAATCCACTGAGCTACCCAGCTGCCCCAGTGATTACTTTTGCCGATGGATTTTGACAGATAAGGAAACTGAGATGGAACCAACAGGGATGGATATGGCGAGTGAACTCCTGAGACAGAACATAAAAGGCTCTCCTCCAAGAGGTATCTGCAGGCGCCTCTGTGAGGTGGGTGCTATTATCATCTCATTTTACAGATGCAGAAACTGAAGCTGAGAGAGTTTAGGTGGCACAACTGGTAGCATCTGATGCAGGAGTCTAAGCAGTTCTTCCTGACTCCAGATCAAGCATTCTTCTGTGCCAAGTAGCTGCCTAAGTACTGCATCTACCGGAATCCAATAGGTAGAGGAGTGGATGGATGGAGAATCAGAACCTTGTAGGCTTTCCAGGGCAGGGACTGATGGAATTCATGAGATGGCTGCAACATTGTCCCTGACTGCATTATAGTTAACCATTGACACAGGAGGCAGCGCAAGTGTTGGCAGAAGGTCCAGCCGAAGAACATGGAACAAAGTCAGAAACCTACATTGTCGGTCTATCGCCCTTCATCATGTGGTCAGCCCATTTTCTCTTTCTATCACACATTAGCGTAATGTTATCTTTTCCTCTTCTTTGCACTCAGGGTTCCTTTCTTCTATACAAAACCAGGTGGCACAGTGACTAAAGCACCATATCTGGGGTCAGGAGGACCTGAGTTCAAATCATTCCTCGGACATTTACTACCTGTGTGACTCCAGACAAGTCACTTAACCCTTTTTGCCTCATTTTCCCTATCTGTCAAATGAGCTGCAGGGGAAAAAAATGACAAAACAGTATCTTTGCCAAGAAAATCCCTAATGGGGTCGCAAAGAGTCAGTCATGACTGAGTATAATAGACAGAAAAGAATGCTACCACCTCTGGCTCTTCAGTGCTGTGAAACAACGTTCTTGGCTTCTAAATTTTGTCAGGAGAATGGGGCTTTGTGGCGCTGGGAGGTCAAGAGTCGTCCATCCATTTGGAGACAAACAGGAAGTCCATGCCATAGGGGCATCAGTTAAAGGAACTGGGCATGTTTAACCTGGCAGAGTAAAGATCTGGGGAGAAGAGACCATCCATGATGCCCATGATCAATATTTGAAGAGCCATCATGTGGAATTCTGGGTGGGGAGAAGGGCTCCAAGTGGCCTTCCTAATGTCCCTGAAATCACACTAGAACTTGTCTACTCCATCTACTTGTAGCTGAGTTACTTGTCTGGGTAAAGTTCTCACTGTGACTTGCTAAACTCCCACCCTAGTGTGCAAACTCATTTCCTTTCCCTTGTAATCATCTGACTAGGAATGCCCCAAAGCCAAATCCACACTGGAAGGACCAAGAACCAAAGCTGCAGACCAGCCAAGACGGTCAAGACCTTAGAACAGAGGGGACCGCCTTGGGCATCTTCATTGTCCCGAATCAACCCAGACTAGCAGCTCTAGTCATCCTGTAGGTCCAGAGAGAGCCTTTGTAAGGCATCCAGCAATAGTCTGTCCTAAGGGATTGGAAATGGCTGCTCCATTTGGTCTCCCAATTCTTCCTCAAACATTGTGAAATCGTTTTGGCCCCAAACAAATTTGTTCCTTCACTTTTGTTTAACCCCTTACCTTCCATCTTGGAATCTATACTGTGTATTGGCTCCAAGGCAGAAGAGTGGTAAGGGCTAGACATTGGGGGTTAAGTGACTTGCCCAGGGTCACACAGCTGGGAAGTGTCTGAGGCCAGATTTGAACCCAGGACCTCCCATCTCTAGGCCTGACTCTCAATCCACTGAGCCACTCAGCTGCCCCCTACCCTTTCTCTTTACGGATGAAGAAACTGAGGCACATAGATGTTAAATAATTTACCATTTTAGAATTAATACTATTTGTTGGTTCCAAGACAGAAGAGTGGTAAAAGGTAGGCAATGGGGTCAAGTGACTTGCCCAGGGTCACACAGCTGGGAAGTGTCTGAGGCCAGATTTGAACCTGGCTCTCAATCTTCCGAGCCACCTATCCACTCCTGCCCCTTGACTTCTAACACCCCCTGTGTATTGGAGGAAAACTCAATCCATCTGCTCCTTTACACCAAAGTCATCAGCTTGTATCATAAGAGCATTTGTTGTCCCCCAAAACTTTTATGAGCCTCTTTTAAAATCTTATAATACTTCTTTTCTTCGAGGCGGCAGGAAGTCAGATGTCATCAGCAGGGTAAACGTGCCCCAAACGCCCTAGCTGGGCTCAGAGATCACAGGCTCTAAGAGGCTGGAGTCAAAGCTTGAGCCGGTAGCCAGGGGAAGCAACGTAGCTTAGTAAAAAGAGGGCTGGACTTCAGAGATGGAGGTCCAAATCTCTCTTGCCTCTGACTCTTACTAGTTCTGTGATTACAGGCAAGCCGCAGGATCTCTTGGAGGTTCAGTCTCTGCCTCTGCAAAATAAGTCATTTACACGGCATGCTGTGGTGACACTGGTAGGCAGCATTGTAGGCGCGGGTTCTGAGTTCAGGAAGATTTGGGTTCAAATCCCGTCTCGGACATTTACGAACCGCTTGAACCTAGGCAACGAACGTAATCTATTTAAACTTGTTTCCTTGTCTATAAAATGAGGGCTTGGACTTGTCCTCAAAGGCTCCTGCAGATCTAAAAGTCCGATCCCAGGCCTCGCTGCCCCCTCCATCGCTTCAAGACCTAATTCTATGATCTTAGCGCCTCTTCCCTAACTAGGGTTTCGGGTTTAACCTCTTATGGGAAACATAAATGGACTCCCACCTACCAACTCTTGGAAGGCATCTCCAACACCTAAGATCTTGGTTTGATTTGGAGGTGAGAGAAAGAGTTATAAAAAAAAAAAAAATTATCAGTGAGTTCACTGACGTCGTACCATCTCTGATGTGGGAGCCAAGAAGTTGCTGTCCACCGACAGAGCCTGTGAAATTCATCCTGGCCAGTCTCCTGCTCTGTGTGTGGCCTTCCCTTCCCTCGGGCACCCACAGAAGCCCTGGGAATGTGGATGGGAGAGATGATTATCTGCAAAAGCATCAGGCACGATTTTCAAATGAACAACATGCCTACCTATGGCCAAGGTTCTGAATCCTGCCCCTGTGCCCAAGGGCAGGTGGGAGGCTGGGCCGATGACTGCCAACGTCAACAGGGATGCCATGACCTACGGAGAGTTCCTAAATCACTTTCCAAAGGTGTCCCTGCACCCTCCCAGGAATGTTTCTTGATTCTGAGCTCAAGGCCCTCAGGAATTTCCACAGGGAGCATTCCAGAAGGACTGGCTCACTCGAAATTGAATCTACAAAAGCATTTCTCAAGCTTGGCAGGAAGGATCAACAAAGCAAGCCATCCTAAGGGCAGCTAGGTGGCTCCGGTTATAGAAAGGCAGGCCTGGATGAGAGGTCCTGGGTTCTGAGTTCAAATCTGGCCTCAGGCACTTCTTAACTGTGTGACCCTGAACAAGTCACTTAACCCCGATTGTCTAACCCAGTGATTCCCAAAGTGGGCGCTACTGCCCCCTGGTAGGTGCTGCAGCGATCTGGGGGTGGGGGTGGGGGGCGGTGATGGCCACAGGTACATTTATCTTTCCTATTAATTGCTATTAAAATTTTTTTAATTAATTTCCAGGGGGCTAAGTAATATTTTTTCTGGAAAGGGGGCAATAGGTCAAAAAAGTTTGGGAACCACTGATCTAGCCTTTACCACTCTTCTATTTTGGAGCTGATACTCAGTATTGATTCTAAGACTGAAGGTAGGGGTCAGCTGGGTAGCTCAGTGGATTGAGAGTCAGGCCTAGAGACAGGAGGTCCTAGGTTCAAATCTGACCTCAGACACTTCCCAGCTGTGTGACCCTGGGCAAGTCACTTGACCCCCATTTCCCATCCTTACCACTCTTCTGCCTTGAAGCCAATACACACAAGTTAAGGGTTAAAAAAAAAAAAAAAGACTGAAGGTAAAGGTTTTTTGTAAAAAGCAAGCTGTCCCAATCAACATGAACCATAAGACAGAGCTCTGATCCAGTCTGAGGAGAGGGACAGGATCAGCCCCACAATCTCATTGATATGGAGAACTTCTAGATGAGAAGACTCCCTCTCCCCATGCAAAGCATCACCTTCTCTGTAATTTGTAATCTTAGAAAGTTGCCCAGAAAACTATGAGGTGACGTGACTTGCCCAGGATCCTACAGCAAGAAGAGTCTGAGGTGGGAGAGTGCACGAACCAAAGGCTTCTCCACAACATGCTCAAGTATCCATCTAGGATCCTGCTGCATCCCCCTCCTGAAGGAATGTCCACCACCTCTTGAGGCAGCCCGTTCCACTGTGGGACAGTGTTAATGACTAGTAAATCTTTTCTGCAAACCTCAGTTTACATCTTTATCACTTCCACAGATTGTTCCTTGTTCTACCATCTGGGCCAAACAGACCAAATCCAATCCCTCTTCCATGTAACAGCCCTTAAAGTGAGTAAAGATGGTGATTATGTCCCTCCTTTCTCAGTTTTCACTTCCCCAAAACTAAACATCCTCATTTCCCTCAAACAATGCCCATTGCCCTTGCCTAGATAACCATAGAGCAGTTAGGTGGCACAGTGGGTAGAGGCTTGGAATCAGGAAGACTCATCCTCCTAAATTCAAATCTGGCCTCAGACACTTCCTAGCTGTGTGACCTTGGGCAAGTCACTTAACCCTCAATGCCCAGCCCTTATCACTCTTCTACCTTGGAACCAAAACGCATATTAACTCCAAAATGGCGGATAAGGATTATTTTTATAAAGAAAAAGATATCCTGTGTCTTCTCGACGTTCCTCTGAATAGATGATACCAAGAACTGAACATAGAACTCTGGAAGTTGTTTAACCAGCAGGAAACACGTATGCAGTAACTCCAAGTTCCCTGGAGACGGCGCCTCATCGTATTCATCCCCTTTCTCTAGCTACTTTGACTTCTGCACCCCCGTGGAAGCAACCAACTGAGTCTCAGTAACATAGTAGGATTTGAACCCAGGACCTCCTGTCTCTGGGCCTGACTCTCAATCCACTGAGCTACCCAGCTGCCCCAAAATTTGTGATCTTAGAAAGTTGCCCAGAAAACTATGAGGTGATGGGACTTGCCCAGGATCTTAAAGCTGTAACCTACTCTACTACAAGTCACTTAATCACCGGCTACCTCGGTTTCCTCATTGATAAAATGAGGACAATAATAGCATCTACCTTCCAGTGTAATTGAGGAGATGAAATTAATTAATATTTATGAAGCACTTTGCAAACCTTAAAATGTTAGATAATTGAGAGCTGTCATTGTTGTCACAGTTGTTTTTATTATTGTCGCTGTTTATATTATTATATTTGATCTAATGTTGACATCTTTTAAGATCTTTTTGGATCCTGGCTCTTAGCCAGCCATTTTTCTTTCCACATTTGCCTCTCTTTCCTAACTCCCCAATCTCCAGAAGAGAGTAGTGAAGAAAGCATCATTTACGCCCCTCTAAGGCAGTCGGTTCTCTTGTCCAGAACTTCCCAACTCTTCCCAAGCCTTTAGAAATTCTTTCTACCATTGGTTTCCCCATGAATCACCAAGAGCGGTATGGTTGACTTAAAGATTTGACAAGGCTTTTATAGCAGCTCTTTTCACCATGGCAAAGAACTGGAAATCGAGGGGATGCCCGTCAACTGGGAAATGACTGAAGAAGTTCCGGTATATGCCTGTGATGGATTACTACTGTGCCATAAGAAATGAAGAAAACAATGATTTCAGCCAAACCTGGGAAGATTCGCATTCAAAGCTGAAAATAAAATGAAACTAAATGGATTTTTTTTAAAAAAAGTAAGATTTGGGGGCAGCTGGGTAGCTCAGTGGAGTGAGAGTCAGGCCTAGAGACAGGAGGTCCTAGGTTCAAACCCAGCCTCAGCCACTTCCCAGCTGTGTGACCCTGGGCAAGTCACTTGACCCCCATTGCCCACCCTTACCACTCTTCCACCTATGAGACAATACACCGAAATTAAGGGTTTAAAAAAAAAGAAATAGAGAAATCCAAACAAAAAAAAAAATGAACAATAAAGAAGTTAAGGAGATAAATAGAATATTAAAAAAAAAAAAAAAGTAAGATTTGAGAAGACTCAGGAAGGGTTTATGCCCTCAGGAAGGCAACAGACCCTTCTATGGTATATGGCAGCATTCCTTAGTAGGGAGTCACCAAACTCTATTCTTCTTTCTCTAATCATTAATGGATAACATCTAATCTAATTGTGTCCAAGCATTTCAGTTATGTTCAATTCTTAAAGATCCCATCTTTGGCAGAGATAATGGAGTGATTTTCCATTTCCTTCTCTAGTTCATTTTAGGGAGAAGGAAACTGAAGCAAACAGGGTGAAATGACCTACCCAGGGTCACATATCACTCCTTGGACCTGCTTGAGCACATTTAGGTATTGTGGTGGATATAGCAGCAGGACATGAAGTCAGGAAAGACCCAAATTCAAACCCTGTCATGGATACTTCATAGCTGTGTGACCCTGGGTGAGTCATTTAATCTCTTTCTTTTTTTTTTTTAACTTTTTTTTTTTAACCCTTGTACTTCGGTGTATTGTCTCATAGGTGGAAGAGTGGTAAGGGTAGACAATGGGGGTCAAGTGACTTGCCCAGGGTCACACAGCTGGGAAGTGGCTGAGGCCGGGTTTGAACGTAGGACCTCCCGTCTCTAGGCCTGACTCTCACTCCACTGAGCTACCCAGCTGCCCATCATTTAATCTCACTAAGCTTCAGTTTCCTTTTCTCTAAAAGAGGAATAATAGTAGCACCTACTTCAAAGCATTATGAAGATCAAATGTAAAGTGCCTTGTGAACCTGGAAATGCTATATAATAAATGTTTCTACAATAATAAAAAATATAAATAATTATTCAATAATGTTATTTTTACTCTTCTTGTTATCATTATAATTATTATTCCTTAGAGAGTCTAGGGTCTCTCCGTCTTTACAAAGGGACCCTCATGCCTAATCCTCAACTGCAAATTTTTAGTTGTTCAGTCACGTCTGACTCCTTGTGATCCTATTTGGAGAGATCATTGATCCCATTTCTTAGCAAAGATATTCAAGAAGCCTGCCATTTCCTCCTCCAGCTCATATGACAGATGAAGAAATCAGAGGCAAACAGGGGCAAGGGGCTTGCCCAAGGTCACACAACTAGTAAGTGTCTGAGGTTGAATTTGAACTCAGATCTTTCTGACTTCAGGAGCAGCAGTCTACCCACTGAGTCACCCAGCTGCCCATCCTCAAGCCTAAGTCTATTTATCTCCCTCCCCTACACCAAAGCCTTCCAAGATTCCCTGTTGTCTCTATGAGAAACCTCCAAATCCTTAACATGATATGAAAGGAGCTCAGAAATCTGGGTCTAACCTACTTTTCCAGCCCATCTGACATTACTCCCCTAAAAGCCTTTCCACATTTCACATAGACCTGACTATTCATCATTGCCCCAACTTGTCTTTCCATCTCCCTCCGGTGCATATTTATGCAGGTCATTGCCATGCGCTCCATCATTTCTCCCTCTCGAAGTTTTATTTGTAAAATGGGAATGGCAGTTGGTCTAAATGACCTCTGGGGTCCCTTCCAGCTCCAGAGCTGAGGTCTAAGCGGAGGCAGGGAGCACAACCGACTTTTCCTAGAAGTTTAGCATTTTTACAATGAAAGGAAAGAAAGAGGGAAAAGTGGGGATGAGCAGCAGGATGGATGGAGGGAATTTTTTTTGTTCACCTTTTTTTTTTTTTAAATAAGGGAGACCTAAGAAGGTTTGCAGGCAATGTAGAAGGCCGTCAAACTGAAGAAAGTGGAATGGGGGAGGAAATAATGATGGCGGAGCAAAGTCCCAGAGGAGATGGTAAGAGACAGGATTAAGGGCATGCGGACAGGAATTGGCGAGAAAGGAGGGGCACCTCTTCTTCTGAGACCAAAGAGGAAAAGGAGAGAAAACACAAAAAGCTTCGGGTTGCAGAGGAGGGAAGACTACAGAGCTGGTGATGGATGGCCTCAATCTTTTCAGTAAACTAGGAGGCGAGGACCCTCTACTGAGCAAGAAGGGGGATGGGTGGAGGAAGGGAGACTGTAATAGCCACTGTGGCGAGCCTGCTAGGGAGTCCACCAGAGAAGAACGAAAAGATGTGTTCCAGATTGGCCACCCCAAATCGACAGGGTAGAGGTGACCCAGGCTGTCAAGCTGAGAAACAGAAGTCGGTTTCGGGGGGTGACTTCTCTGCCCCCTCTAACGAAGACCAAATTCTTTGGAAGATAATTTAGGAGATGGAGCAGTCTGTTCTTTTCCTTTGGCGAAAAACCCTTCCCATCCCTCCGTTGGTTGTCACTGCTGGATTGATTGGTTCTGTGACCTAGGTTGGGGAGGTGGGGGTGGGGAGTGAAGACTTAATGCCTCCTACAAAGACCCCCTTGCTGTCTCCCACCACAGTGCTGTGCTTTAAAAAAAAAAAATGACTGGGAAGAAAAGTAAGCAGACACTCCACACCATAAATATTTCAGAATGGAATGAGCGTACTTTCCCCGGCATTGACTAGCTGTATATATTATTTATAAAACCATAACTTGAGTTGAAATGTAGTGCTCAAAAGAATAGACAGTCTCGCTCAGATTCACTAGACCATTGAAAAGAAAAGCAAGAGGAAGGGGGGTGGGGGAAAGGCCTTCCTGAGAATTCCTCTGGACAGAGCATGGAAGCCACACCAAAATCTGCCATTTCACACCACCGAGCCGAAAGACAAAAATAAGGAAATATTACATTAATATTATCAGAATGATTACAGCTGACTGGAGACTCCCATAGCCAGGGGCTCCTGGGGCTAGCCTGGGTTACCCGCGTCCGCTAGTCAATCACTCCATTTCCAGGCAAGATTGTAGTTGAACTTACCCAGAAAGGGAGCTACCAGACCTTTCACAACATGAGAAAGTATTGGAGGTGAAATCGATTGGGAACTCCCCCAAAAGACCTTTGATAACTCATGCCACAGTCTTGGGATTACTTTCACAAAGTTATCGGTGAATTAAAACCCGAAATTATAACTTTTTTCTTTAATTTCATGGTAAGAAATTGGGACTGAAAATTCAGGCTTTTGTTCCTTCCCAGCCTCCATTCTTCCATCTTTCCCTCTCTGGGTCTCTGTTTCCTGATTTATGGAACAAGACAAATGTTATGCATTGTAAAAAGATAAAGATTCTGAGATACTCAATGGAAAGAATGGATCAATCAACAAACATTTATTAAGTGCCTACTGTGTGCTAGCTGAGACTACAAAAGAAAAATTAAAATATATTCTGTCCTAAAGGAACTTACATTTTAACAATGGAGCAGGAAATAACACACACACACACACACACATCTATAGCATTAATAGAGAGTGCACACACACACACACACACACACACACACACATATATTTATTTCAAGCAGAGGCTTGTAACAGAAGCTTAATAACTGGTTGTCAAATAAACAAGGGAATGAATGAATGAATGAATGAATGAATGAATGAATGAACTAATCTTATTTGAGCCTGAGAGTTGGCGTGTGCAAATGATGTGTGTGATGCCCCCATAGCCTGGTGCTGGCAAATCAAAAAGTTAGTGAATCTGGAAGAAAGGAACTCGGTAAGTTGACTGGAAGACATGTAGTCCAAGACAGAGAGATCCCTGGCACAATGTTAGTGTTTCTATTTCTTTTGAATTTCTGTTAATGGTTTTTTTTTCTTTCTGGGATATATATGCATGCATGTATATCATACAAAACATATTTTGAGATGATTCATTTTTATAAGTGAACAATCTTATAAAACCAAAACCCCAAATCATATACCCAAATAAATAAGAGATAAATCATGTTTTCATCTGCATTTCTTCTCCCACTCTGGAGGTGGAGAGCATACTTTGTCATAAGTCCCTCCGGATTGTCCTGGATCATTGCACTGCTGTTAAAAGCAGTCTATCACACTTGATCATTCCACAATATTTCGGCTTATGTGTATAATGTTCTCCTGAATTCTGTATATTTCACTCTGCATCAGTTCACGTAGGTCTTCCTAGATTTTTCTAAATCCTCCTCTTCATCATTCCTTATAGTACAATTGTATTCCATCACCATCATATACCACTTGATGGACATCCCTTTAAGTTCCAATTTTTTGTCATCACAAAAAGCACAGCTATAAATATTTTTGTACAAACAGGTCTTTTACCATTTTTTAATCTCCTTCAGATAAAGAGCTAGTAGTGGTATTGCTGGATCAAAGGACATGCATTCTTTTAAACTCCTTTGGTCATAATTCTAAATTGTCCAGAATGGTTAGATCAAATCACAACTTCACCAGCAATGCATTAGTGTCCCGATTTTGCCACATTCACTCCAACATTTACGATTTTCCTCTTCTGTCATATTGGCCAATCTGATAGGTGTGAGGTGGTACCTCAGAGTGTTTTAATTTGCTTTTCTCTAATCAGAAGGAATTTAGAACATTTTCTCATATGATTATTGATACCTTTGATTTCTTCATCTGAAAACTGCCTATTCATATCCTCTGACCATTTGTCAACTGGGGAATCGATGAATGTTTTGTTTCTTTTCAGTCCCTATAGTTGTATGCTTTGGTGATTTTTGAAGTAAAATCTACCTGGAGTATCTTTTAGTAACAAAGAATTAATCTGAAGGCCATCTCATCCTTTGTCCATGGTGAAACCCAAAATGATACATACTGTTATATATTTATGAATTTTGAATCATCACAATATCGATCATAATCTCATGGATCTATAGCTAGAAAGGGCCCTGGAGGACATCTAGTCAGTCTCCTCAATCTGAGGAAACAGAGGCCCAGAGAAGAAGTGACTTGCTCAAGGTCACACAGATAATAGGCATGGAATTTGAACCCAGATGCTCATACTTCAGAGCTAGCATTCTTTCCACAACACTTCATAATCCAAGGAGCCAAAATTGTGATTGACCAAAGAGCAACGGAGAGATGTATGATGGGCTTTGGTTAGTTATAATATATTACCAGTGAGTATGTTCATACAAGGAGTATAAAATCAATCAATAATTAAAGACATGACTTTAGAAAAATAAGGCAAGATGATCACATAGAAAGAGGGAAACTGGGTGTTAATAGAGGTTCAACCTAAGTGCTAGGCTATTATACATCTTAACCTGAACCTTCATCAAAGTGGGTCCTTGAAATCTATGTTGAGATTTAAAGTACTTTTTGGATCTGCCTTTATTCAAACCCATAGTTCATAACCTTCCACAAATACTTCCCATACAGTCAATTTTTTAAAAAAGAACAGCAAAGTAAACAACAAGAATAATCACCCAAATACACAAGGGCACACTCTGCTACAGATTCATAGGCAGTCATCTAGATTCTATCTTATCAAAATAGGGATCCCTGAACCAAAGAGTGTATTGCTCCTGACAATTACTAGGGCAAGATTGGTATATATCTCTTACCATCTGTACTTTGGCTAAGAATATTATATCGATTGAATTTATGGGGTTACTGACACTCCACTTCCCAACAGAGCCAATAGTAATTGTTCATCAGTTTAGGAAGGAAGGTCATCATGTATAACTGGGCAATTCATACTCCTAGAACTGCATCCCACTTGACAAAGCCACTTGTGTCCAAAGACACCATTTACTACTTCCAACTAAAGCTGCTGATGTCTTCCCCTGGGCTGCTTTCTGTGCTAAACCATCTGCTGTTCATCCCTAAATTCCTCCTATCACCTGCTACTTCTTGGCTAACTTACAGCCACTAGTAAGCCTTCTTAACATAAGAGAATGGTCATAGTTCTTTTGTAAGAGAGCACGTAACTTTAGGGATGCTTTAGCTCTTTTGTGAGTCAGACCCAGAGCACAGTGTGGGTGATCCTGTCTTTTTTTAAAATTCACTTTGTTTTTTCCCTTATTGGAAAGTCCCCAAGTCCCATCTAACCTTCAGGCTGATTAGACTAAATTCCTTTCAATTGCCATAATATTAATGACAACTAGTAGCATGAATCCATAGAATCCATAGACTATTACTTTTACATAGACATTACTATTACATAGAACTTCATATAGCACATCTGAAGGACTCAGGCTAGAGCTGGAAGTCTTGGTCCTACATTACTGTACTATGCTCCTTTTTCATGGAACATTAAGAGACCCAGGAGAAATTCTCAGTATATTGGGTAGTCCTTCAATGGGGGATTTATGGGAGAACAAACAAGAATTGTACAGGGCAGATATCATGCACTGACAGAGGGAATACCACATAGGAGTGAACACAGATCTTTCGAAACACTGAAATATTGTCACCCTACTTTCTGAGATTTATATGAAAAGACATTTCTATTCTCTCTTGTCAAAATAGGGAGCCCTGAACCAAAGTATGCATTGCTCCTGACAATTACTAGGGCAAAATTTGTACATATCTCTTACCATCTGTGCTTCAGCTAAGAATATTATACCGCTTGAATTTGTGGGGTTACTGACACTACACTTCCTCGCAGAACTAACAGTAATTGTTCAGCGATTTAAATTTCACAGAGAGAATCAAAAGCCTAGTGAGGGCACTGCCGCCTACATTGCAGAGTTGAGCCATCTGTCTCGCCATTACAATTTTAGGGATTTTGTATTTGACATGTCACAGGATCGCCTTGCACAATGACTTCAGAATGAAGTCACTGATCCATCAATTCCTCTAGAACAAGCAAAATTTAATATTTATGATGTCCTAAGATGAAGCTTTTAGGTTACCACATGTCACAAAAATTAAAGCAGCATCTTCTAAGATGAATGTTGTCCATGGAGCTCCTGTCAACAGAGTCATCAAAACCCTGGAAATTCATGCTCAATCAGGTCTACAGATCAGGTCAGACAGACAAATGCCTCTTCGGGTTTTTGACAAGTCCTGCCAATGCTCTGCTTACAGATTCAGACATGCAGCCCACAGATTCTGCATGGAAGGGCCACCTTGAGAGGAGAAACCATTTTTTAATCCATCAGAAGGAAGCTTAAGAATTGTCATAGTAATGCACATCATTCACAGGACAATAAAGTCCTAGTTATGTCATCTTCAGTGCCCTGATGGTAAGACACCTCAGGATTCTGAAATAGCTATAATGCTAATTACAAAGGGTTGGGAGTTCGAGACCAAAGTCTCACCCTAGTGCTACCCCACTTGACCCTCCACTTCTGACCTGGTTCTCTAGTTCTGGGACTGCTGAAAGTTCATCATATCGAACCAGACCCAAACCTACCACACTGCATTCCAGACATCTTCTGGCCATGCCACCTTGTATATATCATTCCATCACTCTCGTCCTTTTCTTTTTCCTGCCCTAGAAATAATAATTAAATGAAGATCACTATTCCTGAAAAAAGAATGTCAGTGAATTGCCCTATGACTCCCCTTAAGCACAGCACTCTTCCCTAGGCACCACTGTCCTGTGTGCACTGTTTTCTCCTTAAGAATAAGCTCCATGAGGGTGAGAACTGTCTTGAACTTTATGTATCTTTATATTAAGTTTATTTACTTATTTTTATTTGTTTTCATTTATATATTTATTTATACAGAACACATTAAATATGTTTAATTTTTAATTGTTATTTGGTTTAAAACTATTTAATTTAAGTATTTAATTTATTTTAATAATTTAATTTAAATATTAGATTAAAATATTATATATTTACTCATTTAGCTTAATAAGTGTTTTTTTTATTCATTTCATTTACTCCTTTATTTTGTTGTTCCATTATTTTTCCATCATATCTGACTCTTTATAACCCATGTAGGGTTTTCTTCTCAAAAGTACTGGAGTGATTCACCATTTCCTTCTTCAGTTCATTTTATAGAGGAGGAAACTGAGGTAGACACAGTAAAGTGACTTGCACACAACTAGGAAGTGTCTGAGGCCAGATTTGATCCCTGGACCTCCAATTTCCCAGCCTGACTCTCAATCCACTGAGCTACCCAGCTGTTGCTCACCCACCCCCAACCCCCACCCCAAAGTATCTTCTGAAGAACTAGGAGTTTACTGTGAGGAGGAATAGTCATTCTGTCTGCATGCAACCATGACAGCAATTCATCTGAAAACCAGAAATGTCCCTTTTGCTCTGAAGACAAAATGGGGATGACTTTGAGCATTCATCACACAAATTGCTTCTGAACCAATCACATACACTCCAGGTGGGGAAAAAAGTGCTGGGACAGTTTTCATATGAAGAGACCAAAGACAGGTAAAATAAGGGCATCATTTTCTTTGGTCTGACAACATTGGAAGTTATGTCTGATTCTGAGCTCACCTTTTATTAAGAACATCAATAAACTGGAACTTACCCAGAGGAAAGGAACTAGTATGCTAAAGAGATTGATATACAGGAATCTGTGGAGAATGGTAGACCTCGGCATTGTAAATGAAAATTTAAGCCAGGTCTTAATGTTATGCCAAAGTCATCAGGCCTCTAACTTTATGTTATTAATCTTAGATCAAAGGTAAACTAGGTGCTGTTGCCACTTTAAACTATAAGATGTGAGAAAATATCATTCAAAAAAAGGGGAGGAAAGGACCGATTTGAACCAAAATATTTATTGCATCACTTGTTATATGGTAGCAAAGAATTGGAAATTGAGGAGTTTCCATCAATTGGGGAATGGCTGAGGAAATCGTGGTATATGATTATGATGGAATACTATTATGCTGTAAGAAATGATGAGCAGGATGACTTCAGAAAGAGCTGGAAAGACTTCCATGAACTGACGCAAAGTAAAGTGAGCAGAACCAGAAGAACATCATCCACAATAATTGCAATATTGTTTGATGAACAACTGTGAATGATCTATGATTCTCAGTACTACAGAAATCCGAGACAATCCCAGAGACTCACCATGAAAAATGCCTTCTGCCTCCAGAGAAAGGACTGACAGAATCTGATTGCAAACAAAAACATACTATATTTCTGTTTCTTCCTTCCTTCCTTCCTTTCTTTCTTCCTTTCTTCCTTCCTTTCTTTCTTTCTTCCTTTCTTCCTTCCTTTCCTCCTCCTTCTTCTCCTTCTTCTCCTTCTTCTCCTTCTCCTTCTTCTCCTTCTTCTCCTTCTTCTCCTTCTTCTCCTTCTCCTTCTCCTTCTCCTCCTCCTCCTTCTCCTTCTCCTTCTCCTTCTCCTTCTCCTTCTCCTTCTCCTTCT